>NC_137077.1:88879403-89219357 GCF_951640355.1 Cnephaeus nilssonii
ATGAGGTTTCAGTTTCATCCTCTAGATGTTGAGTTCTAAATCTCAGAGCTGAATGTGAGCTGGGAGACAGATAGGCCAGCTCACAAAGAACCCGATTCTTCCTGTTCCTGGGGCACTTCAATAGGGACTAGTGGCCCCTGGGCAGGGGGTGATAAAGAGCCATCTTCAGTCTTTGTGGCTCTGGTTGGCTGACCTGAGAGTGACTGAATCAATGATTCAGTGATTCAATGACTTGCATCAAAGATGTCTACCTTGGCTGTTCTGCTCCAGCCTCTGCCACTAACTCGATAATGCCACAGGCAAAAGCCCTTTATTCATCTGCTCCCACTTAGAAACACCACTTGTCAAGCCCAGATTACAAATAGCTAATCTTTCTTGAGCATTTACTGTGTGCCAGATGTGTGCTTTACATGAAATAGCTCATTTAATCCTGGCAGTCACTCAAGGGGATAAAGTGCTGTTACCATATCGCAGATGAGAAAACCAAGGCACGGATGACTGCAGGAACTTGTGCAAGCTAGCAAGCAACAGGCTGAGATCTGAATCCAGGCATACTCATTCCAGAGGCTGCACCCTTAACCTCCACACAAAACTACCTCAGACTGAGAAGTCAGTGGCCCACATGGTTTTATTGTTTGGAAGGTACCAAGAAATTCCTTATGCTTCCTGACCTCCAGAATAGCCCTTCAAATAAGCTAGTCATGTGCTCACAATTCCACCACTAAAATAATTCCTCTGGCAGCAACCAAGCAAACCCCCTGGGAGGCTGAGGAGATGGAGCACACCGGACCTGTTGCAGACTGACAGCTCCGATCAGCCATGAGCCCTTTCCCATGCATGGAAGCTAATCGGTTCCTTCCCAAATCTTCCAGCGAGTGGGAGCTGGTGGGGGGCAAAGGTGAGGTCCAGCTTGAGGTTGGGGATGTAGAAAAAGTGGGAAAGAGGCCCAAATCAACAGCAGAACACATTCCAACTCTGAGAGCACCCCAGCTCCACTACTTATTAGTGCTATAATATTGGTCAAGTTAATCAACCACTGAAAATTTCCATTTCTTCAACTGCAAAAATGGGAATATCAAGAATTGCTTTGTAATCTTGTGGTGTAAATTAAATCAGGCAGTTCTTAGAAAGCACTGCACACTGTGCCCCACACATAATGGAGACAATAAAATGGCAGCTCTGGTGTAATCACTGCTACTGCTCAAGGAAAGAAGGCCTCAAAAAGGGAAGCCAGGGGGCACGGTGGACAGTTGAGGGAGCAGTAGGAAAGGGACTTAAAGGAGAGTGACTACCTTCACTGGCTTTGCAACTATTCCAAAGCCTGCTATGGATTCATTCAGCCTTTCAGCCATTGTCTACTCAGACGTACTACATGTGAGCACTGTGTTGGATGACGTTGGGGATTGAATCAAGTTCCTCATAAAGATGTATTGAAGTCCTAACCCCCGTTACCCATAGATATGACCTCATTTGGAAATAAGGTCTTTACAGATGTAATCAAGTGAAGATGAGGTCATACTGGATAGGGTGGCCTCTACTCCAATACGACTGGTGAAGAGGTACAGACACACACAGGGGAGAAGGTCCTATGAAGACAGAGGCAGGGATTGGAGTGATGTGTGTACAGGCCAAAGAACGCTGAGCATAGCTGAAAACCATGAGAAGCTAGGAAAGAGGCAAGCAACAAATTCTTCCTAAGAACCTCAAAAAGGAACCAACCCTGCTGACACCTCAGACTTCTAGCTTCCAGAACTTTTCTCACATCCCCAACCTCAAGCTGGACCTCACCACACCAGCTCCCACTCGCTGGAAGATTTGGGAAGGAATCAATTAGCTTCCATGCCTGGGAAAGGGCTCATGGCTGATTGGAGCTGTCAGTCTGCAACAGGCCTGGTGTGCTCCATCTCCTCAGCCTCCCAGGGGGTTTGCTTTGTTGCTGCCAGAGGAATTATTTTAGTGGTGGAATTGTGAGCACATGACTAGCTTATTTCAGACTTCTAGCTTCCAGAACTGTGAGAGAATACATTTCTATTGATTTAAGCCACCCAATTTGTGGTACTTTGTTATAGAAGTCCTAGATAAAGAATACAGGTGATAAAACTATAGAGATAATTTTTTTAAAGTTCCTATCCCGAAGCATCTGCTATTCATTTCATCCCAAGAAAGAAGCTGGATGAGAGTCCAGGCTTAATGTGGATGCCCTTGGGTCTAGTTTCCAAAGAGGTGTACTTTGTGACACAAAAGTTTTCCCTGGCCCACCAGCTAGGAACCCAAGCATGAGGACAGCTTAGATGAATAGATGGTATGGAATGATGATCCCAGCCACAAATTATAACAGGTCCTTGCCACCCTCAGGGCATAGCATTGAGGGCAGTGAAAGTAGGAATGGCAAGGTAATAGTGGAGGCAGGAAAAGAAGACTGGGAAAGGAAAGGTGGGGATGAAGGCCTCTTATTTGTTTCTTCCAAATCCACCATTCCTTATTTCTCCAGTTATTTCCCCATTCTTTCTCTTCATATTTTAAGTTTCTACTCTGGCCCCTCTAATGTCTATACAGCTTAGTAGACTAGGGGAAGAAAAAACAACACATGAGTCTTGGTGGCTAGAAAAGCAGAGTTTAAGTTCCAGCTTCACCACTTACTAGCTATGGGATCTTGGGCAAGTAACACTAATTTTCTATGTTTTTGGTTTCTTCATCTGTACAATTGGGATACTATGTAACTCATAGTGTTATGTATTGATGCATGGTGTACATTATGTAACATGTGTCTGTGTACAACTATGATGGCATGCATTAACATTATGATATATGTCAAAGCATTTTAAGTGTCATATGAAAAGGAGAGAGCTCTCATTATGCAAAGTGTTTCTCTATATAAGGCCTTATCTAGAGAAACACTGTTTTTGGATATTACATATCTGGATATGTTAGAAAATTAGCACACAAAAAACAAAACAATAAATCAGATGCTACATTTAAAGGAGGTAGGCGTGGTATTGACTAGGACTAAACAAGACCTCAAGACTGAAGAGCTTTGTGATATTGGGCAAGTTTTTCCATCTCTTAGTTTAAAAATGATTTGACTTTTCATCCAGCTCTAAGATTCTATGACTTTATTAAAATGTGCACATCAAGCTGTTTGCTCTTATAAAATTACATTTTAAAAAGAGATCTTTACTCATGTGTCACCCATTACAAATCTGGGAAAGCTGTGATGCTTGAGGGAATTCTAATAACAAGTGAAATAGAAAAGCCAATTGATGTGTGAAATATCCCATAGGCTGGATAACACAGGAGTGGCAAATATCAAATACTCCTCTCCCAGCTATTCCGATTAGAGGGCTACTACCAAAATTCCATAGAAAGGGGTTGGCCTCACTTGGAACAAAAACTAGTTTAAAAAAAGGTGACAGTCTTAATACAGCCCAAAATGCAAAGATAACTGGCCAGTTTTTGTCTCGTTTTAGAATAAGATGTACAGAGGTGACTCTGGTTGCGATAGAAGAGACATCTCAGACCTAAGGAAGAACTTCCTGACTATTGAACTTCCTGACAAGGAGTTTGCGGAAATCGCCTTTTCTGAAGCTTTTTATCAAGTGGCCAACTGGGTTAATGAAGTAAGTGTGCAACAGAAGGATGGATGGGTGACCTTTTGGAGGTCCCTTCTTGCCTGTGCTCTCTCTGTTCTCCCACTGAGTCCATTTACAACACAATGTCTGCTTTTTACACACCACCATTCCACTTCCATTTACCTTGGCAATTCACATATGTCATGTTGCCCACTTTTTCCTGTTGGCACAGTAGACTCCAAGGTGCAAATACTGTTTTTACATATTTTTGCATGTTCCACAACTGGTATGCATGCGATAATCACTTTACAGCACAGTTAGCAACGAGGAGGAAATGAAACCCACTCCTGAATTGGAGACAGAAGTACTGTGTTTCAGCAAAAATCCAATTTAGGACTCTAAGAAAAGCCTAATTTCCCAGGGCAAAAAAAATGTGGGTATCTTCTTAATTCTCCTGAGCACATTTATGGACTGAAATAGGTGTTTGCTGAGGGAAGAAAAAATTGATGTGGATCATTCAGTGGAGAAACAAGAAAGTGGGAGAGTTCATCCAGTTTTCACTCTTTTGGCAAAATTTCCAAAAGCTAGCAGAATAATAATCATAAACAGTTAATGAGCACTCACCATATTCTAAACCTTTTGCATGAATTAACTCATTTAATCATCACAACAACCTTATGAAGTCCCAAGAGGTTAAGTCATGTTCAATATAACACATCTAAGTTCAGAGCTGGATTAAACCAAGCAGCTGGTACTGGAGGATACATGGTTAGTTAGCTCCCTCTTCACCCCGCCCCCTTCAAGAAAGAGACATGATGCAGACCATCCTCAGAGAAGTAGGCCTACCTCCCGTGGCCCTCTTCCTCCTCACTCCCTGACCCTTTAGCTGAAAGGAACTCCCTGAGGAGAGCCATCCATTAGCTAAAACCACCAGCATATGCCATGTCAAAGGTCAGCTCAGGTCTCCCCACAACTCACACAGCAGCACTTACTGGGACCCTTAATCCCTCTGTCCTAAAGTAGGATTTTCCACAACCCATAACTATTCTCTCTCCCTGGGTCAGTAAGGCAATAGAACACTCAAATAAAAATCTCCAAAATGACTCCTCTGTTAAAAACTGTTCTATCATCCTTTATAGCTCTCCTTTGAGGTGCTAAAACCCCAATCCAAAAGTCATCACAGTCAACAATGCATCAGACTTTCTCCAAGACAGCTGCTCACAAGGGTCCATTATCCCCCATGGTTTATAATTGGGCATTGTGACTAATTCATTTATCTGCCATTCAGAAGAACACCACTTAGTAAGAGTCAGTAATGCCGAGTATTGAACAGAAACATGAATAACCAAAATGTGCCCATGCTTTCAGTTGCTGCAGCACCTTCATCCCCAGGATATTTACTCACTTTGAGTTTTAAAGATCCACAGGAATGTAAGGATAGCAGAGGGGTGGGAGCTAGGAAGCCCAGTTTTCAGAAAGCCATGAGTGACAAAAACCCAGGAGGCTCATGAACTTGTTCATAATTCCATGAATCAATTCAGAAGACATTTATCAACATTTATTATTTACTATGTGTCAGGCACAGTGTTCAGAACAAGGTAACTTTTAAAAGCTCATTATCTAACTGGAGAAACAGACATCTAAGAAGCCAATGATCTTTAATAGGAAAAGTGAGAGGCAGGTGTCAAGAACAAGGAGAAGGAGCACTCACTCTCTGTGGGGGTGGAGGATAAGTGGCAGATCTGGGAAGGCTGCCCAGAGGAAGTGACCTTTGGTTTGGGTCTCGCAGGTTGAGGGAGACTTTTTTCCCAGAGAGAAGTGGTGGAGAGCAACCCAGGCAGAAGGATCAGTATGCACAAAAGTATTCGGGCATGATGATGATGTCAGTGGCCTATATAGAGAATTGTATGGGGCAGGCATTAAAGGACCCATGCTAAGAAAACTGGGCTCTATCTTGTATCCTATATGCAATGGGCTGCTACATGGTGAGCTTTAAAAGAGATGTCTAATCATGAGCACATCCGTGCTTTGGGAAGCCCATTGAGTGTCAGAATGTGGCTGGATTAGGGAAGAGGAGCAACAGTTGAGAGGCTACTGCCTTAGTTGGGGCAGAGGTGAGGATGACCTGCCACGGGCACTGAGAGTGGACTGGAAAGGAGAATCAGATAGGAGGTTTTGAAGGTTTCTGGTGATGTGTGGGGAACAAGGGAGGAGAAGAGGCTGATGAGAGTGGGCACCGGTGTGTGATGATGCCCTCAGCTGAGGAGGAGGAAGCATATTTGAGGGAGCCAGAGAAAGCAGAAATGCAACTAACATGTGCCAGGGGCCCCACATTTCCTTATGTCCACAAAGGGAATCAGCTCAGGTTAAAGGAACAGAGGCCAAAGTAGTTAAAGAGTGTACTCAGGGCCACCCAGTGCCAACCATGCCCTCCAAACCTGTGCTCTTGAAGTCCCCACTGCCGCAGCTCCAGACTTTGTTAAGAGAGGTTCGGCTCACAATATAAGGAGTCTTATTCTTCACTTTCTCCTTGCCTAATAATTAGAATATCTTTCCCTATCTTTACCTTGTGAAAGAATACCTTCTGGCTCACTGGTTGGAGCATTGCCCATGCACTGATTCCCAGTCAATGCCTTAGTTGGGGCAGAAGTGAGGATGGGTTGTAGGTTTGATCCCCAGCTCTGGTGGGGGTGCATTCCAGAGGCAACCAATTGATGTGTCTCTCTCAGGTCAATGTTTTTCTCATGTCGATGTTTCTCTTTCTCTCTCTCTCTCTCTCTCTGTCTCTCTCTGTCTCTCTCTCTCTCTCTCTCTTTCCCTCCCTCCTTTCTACTCTCTCTAAAAATAAATGGAAAAAATATCCTCACGTGAGGATTAACCACAACAACAAAAATTTTTAAAAAGAACACCTCCCATCATCTTTGTCTACCTCCAATATTTCATCTCTGCCTTCCAAAGTAATCCTCACTTCCTCACTCCCAGTCACACATGGCATCTTTTTTGGAGTATGAATGTAGGGCAAAGGGCAAAGAATCAGAAGTGGGATCAAACTGTATTCCAAGACTGGCTTAGCCTGCCAGGTGACTTTCAGAAATTGCTGGACCTCTCAACCTCAGTTTCCTCAACTGTAGTGTGGGGACAAAAAATGAATACTAACCTTTGCTTATCTCACAGGATTATTGTGAGGATGAAGGGAGATAAGGTGCTTGCAAACAACACCAACAAAGGGCAGGAAAAGGTGACACAGGATTATCTGAAGATCTGGCACCACTATCCACCAGACTGTGAATCCCTGGAGAGCAGGGGCCTGGTGGTCTCCATCTTTAGTTCTGGGGTACCTAATTGTTCCTAATACAGAGTCCGTGTTCACAAAGACATGTCCAGGTAAGAACAAGAACCGCTACCACCATCAGAGCAGCACAGACACAGAAACACCACAGAGGCATCCTTGCCTCTCTCCCCCACCATACATGCAGGCAAACCTACAATTCCCCACTTTGGGAAGTATTGCTCTAGTCCTGGCTTATTCCACAAACGGCCATTTCCTGGAAAAAAACAACAAGTGATTGTCACGTTGCCTGGATGGCTTCATTTGGGCATGTTTGAACATTAAGGAGGTCTGAATTCCTCTCCTCCTCAGGAAAGTTGCTAAGAACTGAACCCCCAGACTCACTCCCCTTTAAGGAGCCCCCTTCGGTCTGTCCCACCCACTGCCACTCTGTGCAACGTTTTTGTTTTTTGGTTTGTTCCCCGCGCCCCCCTCCCAACAGGAGCTCAGAGCCTCTACTGCTATTTTCATTGATGCTTTGAGCAGAGCTGGCATGTGCAACTGCTGAGAAGGGGGAGCGCAGAACCGCGGAGGAAGCAGTAAAAATAGCCTGGCGCGTGTTGCTATGCCTGCTATGGACGCCTTTAACCCTGGCCGAGGTGGGGAGCTCAACAGAGGCTCCTGCACACTGAGGAACTCGGCAGGGGTCTGCCAACAGACTCTAAAGAACTTTTTTTAGGAACTGAGAGGGATAGGGTGGGGTGGGGGGGGGGCGCGAGGGGGTTGTTTCTTGCTTTCAGCGCTCCAGCCACCTGGCAGCACGGACTGCTACGTGCTGCTAGTCCAACACTTTACAGACGCGCAGCCTTGACTCCGAGCTATTTTTAGAAACCTCTTCCGCGGGTGGGTGATCCGAGAGAGGAGAGCGAGGGTATTGGTAGGGCTAACTCTCCGCTGTGAGGCTAAGAGCCTTGCACTACACATCATTCTCAATGTCTGCTCTCTGGTGGGGAGGGGTGGGGGAGAGCAAGTGTCCAGGGGATCGCACTCTGTTGGCTTTGCTCTAACTCAAGGAGAGGGCGTTAGCTATTGAATACCCCACTGTTTTCAAGCCCCAGAGCGTGTTTGTTTCCAAATCGACAGTTGCCAGATGCATGCTGCTTCTAGTCTCTCAGAGAACGGAATTGTTAAAAGCTTTGCTGCCTACGCTGTGGGGGCAGGGGTTAGCTGCAGTTCAGACCTCTGGGGAAGAAGACTGGGGAAGGGTCTCTGCACCTTTTTGCATCCCAGAAAGACAGAGAGACAATCCCCGCGCCACACCTTCATCCCTGCCCCACGCTGCATATGGGTAACCATATGTGAACTGTATGGCAGCCCCACCAGACAGCCGGCTATTAATAGAGCCTGGAGAGTTCGCTCCCTGCCTTTCTCCTGCCACCGAGTAAGGAATGATCACACACTTACCCCACTCCGCCCCCACCTCGGCTCACCGCTCTCCAGGAAGGTAAGGGGACTGCCCACGCTGATCCCCTTCGTGACTACAGGTGCCCAGAACCTACAGACTAGTCCAGTTGTAAGGACAGCAGGGTCAGTGCGAGGCCAGAGAACACAGCGGCCAGTATTGGGTCCCAAAACCCAGTAGGGCTCTTTGCGGCTCAGGGCCAACTCAAGAGTAGAGAAAGGGCAGCTATTGGGCTGCCAAAGGCGGGGGCAAGAGCGCAATTTGAGGAGCTAGAGCGACATTCAAAAGCTGCTGCGGGATGAATGACTGCAGACCCATTTGACGCTGCAGCCCGGGGGCTCCGCTGC
This sequence comes from Cnephaeus nilssonii, assembly GCF_951640355.1. Classification (NCBI taxonomy): domain Eukaryota; kingdom Metazoa; phylum Chordata; class Mammalia; order Chiroptera; family Vespertilionidae; genus Cnephaeus; species Cnephaeus nilssonii. Next base: position 88,888,050 of record NC_137077.1, read on the forward strand.
GGCAGGAGCGGGCGCTGTCCCTGGTCCTGAAGGTGGTCGCGCCCGCGCTCCCTCCCCGGGTTTAGCGCCCCAGAGATGGCTCTAAGATATGAGGATTTCAGACATCTCCATGGCCCCAAACTGGGCCGGATGGTCTGTTGGTGGTGCCCAAGTCCCACTGCCAGCCCAGCTTTGCCCCCTACGGCTGGGAGCTCTCCGCGGTGCTGCGGGGACCGGTAGCTCAGGGACTCGAGCTTGAAGGGTAAAGCTGAGGCAGCGCTGGAGATGGTCAAGGCACTGCAGGGAGCAGACCTGGCCCCAGGATTATCCGTCCCAGCTCTGCACAAAGCCGGAACTCGGAAGCCCTAACGGAGCAGGGGAGAGGGCAGGGGAGCGCAGCTGCCCAGGATTGGGACTTGGGGAAAAAGAGAAGCAAGCAGCGGGTGTTAGGAGAGAAAGATGGGGTGAGCGCGACTCTTTTGCATTTTCAAAAGGAGGGACCTGAGACATACACTGGCTCTCCCCCACCCCAACACACGCGCGCGCACACACACACACACAGACACACACACACGGCCGGCGGATGGAACTGGGGAAAGTTTGGCTCTAGGTGTTGAGCGGCCGCGGCAGCAGCAGCAGCGACAGCGGCGGCTTGGCGGTCGGGTGGGCAGCCGGGGTCGCGGGGCGCCCGGCCGCTCGCCTCCTTACCTCGGCGTTCTCGGCAGCGTTCTCCGCCATTTTCCTCCTTAGGAGCAGGCAGCGGGAGGAGTGTTTCATGCCCATAAGAGCCAGCAAGGGTTTGGTGATACACAGATAGTAGAGAAAGAGAGAGCTAGTGTAGCTTTAAACGAGAGAGAGAGAGAGAGAGAAAGCGAGAGAATGGGAGGAATAAAAAAAAAAAAAGCCCAACCCAGCTCCTCTGCCGGAGCGTCAGCCGATACAATCAAGCACGGTGGAGTCTTTCCTGCAGTCTCCACTTTGTTTTATTTCCTCCCTTCTCATCTGCTTCGGATTCCTTCACACAGTTTCAAGTTCTTCGTGCGCACCCGACCCCCTCCCCGCCCCTCTCCGCCCGCGCTGCGGCTGAGGAGGAGGGAGGCAGCCCCGAAGGCTCCGCGGTGGTGGCGGCGTCCCTCTCCCTGGCTGCTCGCTCGCAAAGTCCGCCGGCCCGAGGCAGCCACCAACTCCTCTCAACTTCTGTGGATCCGCTGGGCGAAGCAACACGCTTCCTGCGCGTCTCTCCTAGGGGCTGAGCCGGGTGAGTGGGGGCGGGGAAGGAGGTTCGGCGGAGCAGGCTGGGCGCAGACTGAGAGCCCCCAGCGCCCCCGGCCCGCCCCCTCCACCGGCTGCGAGGGTCTCTTGACCGCCTCCACTCCCCGGCGTTGCGGACAGCTTGCACGGGGGCAAGGGCTGCGCGAACGCTGCAGGGCCACGCGGGAAGCCCGGAGAAAACAGGCGCCGGAGCAGGACTCTTGCAGGTTCTTAGACCCGCGTGTGCGTCCTCCCACCGAGGACAAGCTCTGGGCAAGATTGGGCCACAGTTACCTTGCCCCCACCCCAACTCTCCCGCTCCTCTGCCAATCTCTGGATCCCGCCTTGGGGAAGGGTTTGGGGAGCGAACGGGGAAGGTGTCTGGATGAAGGAGGGTCCTTAACTCTTTCAACTCTAAGATTAAGTATGGTATCAGGATCTCTCCTTTTCTCCCACTCTCCCTACCCAGGGCACTTGGGGCTCCAAGCCTCTGTCAGGGTGAGAGGGTGGGGCGAAGGTTCAGCCAGAGGTGGCTGGGGAACGAGGGCGGGAGAAAGGCAAATGGAAGAGCCTGAGGTCGTGCTCCCCCTAACCTAATTTTCCCTGACTTCCACCCCCACAAACCCATTTCTCTTCTCCCTCTTCACCCCTCCCCCATTGTCACCAGATTTTGAAGTCCTTTTTATGGAGAGAGGGAGGGTGTCATATACCCATTAGGATTCTCTTGATCCTTTTTAAAGGGAGTTTGGGCGGCAGCAGGGGGTGTGAATTTTTATACAATGCATTCCTGTCTTCACTTTGAGAGCTTTTTTTTCCCCTCCCATCTTACTGGCCATCTGTCGACTGGTGGGAGACAGAATAAGGCGCGGGGGAGAACCCCACTCTGTCTCTCCCATTACAACAGGCCACTCAAACCGGCTCTTTCAAAGACGGCTGCACTTTCAAGCTTTCAGCCCACAAGTCATGAACAAGGACCTCAAAGATGCTCCCTAAGCATCCTGACTCTCCTCTCTTCATCCCTGTACTTACATGGGAAGATCAGTCCTCCGTGCATGTCCTATTTGTTTGTTAACATCACCTTTGGCAGCCAGGAAATGTGAGCTTGATTGTCCTCAACTAACCCCAGAATCCATTGAAATGGGCCGGAATCTAAGGATGCCTTCATCACCTGGTCCTAAGGAAAAGAGAGAACACATTGCAATAAGTGAAGGAGGGAGAGGAGAGGAAGGGATGGATAGTAAGAAAAGTGAAAAGAGAATGGAAAAGAGGCTGGAATTAGTGTGTGTGTGTGTGTGTGTGTGTGTGTGTGTGTGTGTGTGTGTGTGTTTTCGTGTGTGTGTGTACTGTGTGTGTGTGTGTGTTGAGGAAGGAACAAATAAATGAGAGAGAAAAAAGAACTTAACCTCCTTAACCTTTTCTTTCTCAGACCACAGACCTGTATTAGTGTTGGGAGTGTGAGTGAGCAGAGGATTTGGCCACACCTGGTCATTCTCCTTCCCTTTCACATCCTGCCAACTTGCAGAAAGTGGTAGGAGAATAAATAAGGCGAAATCTAATGACTTTAAATCTAAAGAATGAACTCCATTTTCTCTAGGTATCTTTCTCAGAGACAGCTGATCCCTTACCAGGAGAGTCTCAATACTTGTCCAATCAAAGAAAACCAAAAAGGAAAGTATCCTCACAGCTCTTTAGTCCAATCCTCTCATTTTACAAATAAGGTCATTTGTCCCTTGATCCTTCAGCCAGCTATGGGAATTTCTGAGAGCAGCTCTCCAGCCTCCTGACTTTCAGTCCTCTCCTCTGACCCCACCCCACACTGCCTCTGCCTGCCATTCTGTGACTAACTGGGAAGGAGGGGAGCTGAGACAAGCTCCCACCAAAATAGGCTGCTGCCTGTGCATGATTATGTTGCTATGAGAACCCCAGTGGGTGTGTTTCCTCTGTTCTCTGTTGAAATCTTTTGCTTTGCTTGGCTTCTCCCCAAGCACAGACACTGCTCCCCTTGGAATGGGGAATGGAGAGGCTGAGATGGAGAGCGGTATTCTCATGGCAAGAATTTTCTATTCCAACCCATTCAACCCAGAGTCAGCCAGTGGAGTGGTTCCATCATGGCTGGAGGACAAGTGAGCTGTCTTTTTTGTTGTTAATGCTCACCCGAGGATTTTTTTTCCTTTTTTTTTCATTGATTTTTAGAGAGAATAGAAGGAATGAGGGAGGGAGGGAATAAGGGAAGATGGAAGAGAGGGAAAGGAGAGAGAGAGAAACACCCACCAATGTGATAGAAACACATCCATTGATTATCTCCTGCACACACCCCAACCGGACCATGCCAGGAATCCAACCTGCAACCCAGGTACAGGGCCCTGACCAGGAATCAAACCCTTTAGTGCGTGAGCCAAGGCTCTACCACTGAACCACGCCATCCAGGGCCAAGTGAACTGTCTTGGAAGAGGACCCTCCAGTCCTCTGTTGAGACATTTTAGAGCAGAGAGTTGTCTCTGCTATGCTTCCATTTAATTACAAATTCACAAGCAAAATAATTGTTACTTTATGACACCACATTTTGGGGTGGTGTGTTGTTACACCGCAAAAAATTACCTAAAAACCCATCTTTCTAGGGTTTTGAAAATTGTGTGATGCATGAGACATGCTTAGCACATAGTAGGTATTTTGTTGTATTTTCTTACCATCCCCACCATTCATAGGAATTCAGTCTTCTTTGTCTCTCTTGCATAAGTATATTAGGTTAATTAATTTAGTCATTCTATGAAGAAAGGCATGCCTAGCTCATCAGTAGGCACTGGGCTTGGCAAGAGTCAACAAAAGATATGGAACTGACCATTGAGGAGTGCTTAATTTAGTCACCTTGAATGCCATGAAATGTACAGGACTTTTGTAGAACTTTGAAAGGGATTTTGGTGGGAAGCAAGAAGAAATATGAGATGACAAGGTATAGGGAATTCAACAGGACATGAGTTAAATGGGCAGTCTGAGACAATAAGTTCTACTAAGTAAAGAGTTCCCAAAGCATATTTTGCTATGTCACTTTTTTTACACTAGATCAACACAACAAAACATATTGAATAGTGTAAGGTTCGAGGGACAGGAAAAGGGAGTCGGAGACCAAGACATGTTAAAGAGGAGGTTTATTCCGCACTAACGAGCGACATCCATTACGGAGGAGGTAGAGAAACCAGGATTAGAGGAGGGGGAGGAGAAGAAGGAGGGACCCAACCAGGCTGACTTGCAGACAGAGAGAGAACAGCAACACCTGGAGCGGTGAAGACGCCTTTTGAGGGGAGGAACAGGAAGGGGTGGGACCCAGGGCAGAACGGGAAGGGGTGGGCCCCAGGGCACTGGGCACGTGGTTCAAGGTCTCGGGGATGTCCCGGCGGGAGACGCCAGTTACATCATACTCCGTTCACCAGTTGGGGAAGGGAGGATCTATCAAATAGTACCTGTGAAGTGCTAGAACAATGCTTGGCTTATGGTAATAGCACAGATATTGTGTTAACATTTGCTAGGCCCTGTCCTAGGTTCTGACTTAAACTTCTAGAGCACTTATTACACAGCAGAGACTCTTCTAGTCTTACTGTGCTCTTATGCAGTCTTTCAACAGTCATTGCAGGGACAACCTGGAGGAAGGAGACTTAGAAAATGTCAGGTCAAGCTCCGAGGATGAGAGCCGGTGTGAGAAGGAAGACAACAAGAATGATCCAAGAGGGTCGAGAGGAAGAGACGACTACTCAGGAGGTCATCGAGATGAGCATCAAGAGGAAGCGGGCCATATCAGGTCCTCAATTGATGGAGGTTACCAAGATGGCAGCGGCATCAGTATCTTCGAATCTGAGCCAGGATGCACTGGAGGAAGTGGCCAGTCAAGTCAGAGTCTTTATGGAGGCTGCTCAAGTTCAAGCCATGGAGGAAGGATGCAATATCAAGAGCATGTTGTTACAACTAGTGGATACACTCAAAGGCATGCAAGGGAACGAAGACAGGTTGAAAGCTCTTGATGAGAAGCTTGATTCAGTTCTAGATAAGCTCAAGACAATCCATAAGGATGTAGCTGAAATGAAGGAGAAGATGTGTCAACTGAACCTCTCTTCATTTCTGTCTAAGAATCCACCCAATGTAGCATCATGTCTGCATCCACAGCCTGTCATCCGGGAAACACATCAAGTTCAAGAGGAATCAAGCACAGGAACCTCACAACAAGAAAATACTTCAAGATCTACATTTCTTCCGAGGCCGAGCAGGGTGATGTGAGGTTCAGTTCTGTCTCCTTGGTAGCCTATGCCCCCGTGGCCTCCACGCCCAGCACCTGCCTTGGGATCCCCTCGCCTGCTGGCAAGGTCCTGGCACTGATCACATATCTTGGGGAACCCAGGTTTCTTCTCCAGGGAGGGCCCAGCTCACCCCACTGGGTGAGAGACAGATCCATGGTACCAGCCACCATGAGGCTTCAACCTCGGCATGAACTGAAAGCTCAGGCAACAGCTGTGGGCAATTGGATTGTGAGAAAAGGGTCCCTCTTGGCCAAAAGGGCAAGAGGGGCCAATATAGAATGCTCAGGAGCCTTCCCAGGGGGCCCTCTACACAGTGGAAGGGATTAAATCCTTTCATGTCCTTTTTAAATTGCTGCCAGACATTCAAAGAATTGGTTTGTAAGTTTGTTCGGGATAATTGTACATTATGCTGTTGTAATTCTAAAATATCAAGAGATGTGTTACCTTTGTCTCCAAGCACCAAAAAGATGATTTTTTATTGATTCCCAAGGGTGCAATGTACTATTATAGGTAATGGGGTAACACAAATCTGAGAAAAATTATGACATTGTAGAATAATATCATGTAAGGATATTCTTTGCTCTAGGCCATGGCAATTCCATTTCAAACTGGCTGTCAATTTCTTTTTGTATAGACAAGGTCTTAGTTACATTTTCTGCTCCTCTGCCAGGAGCAAGTAGTAATATTTCTTTATTAACTTTTGGTCAAGAATATGTTTGTATATTTTCAGAAAACAACTCCAAGACTATGTGGATTCCTGCAACAGAAAGGAATTGACAGGACTGCTCCAGCCATGAAGACAGAAGAGAAACAGTCCAGAGATGGAAGACGCTGATGACGCCTTGCCATACTAGCAGTCAGCAGCTGTGCATCGCTGCAGGTTGCCCAGGACCAAACCAGAGAGGGTCGGACCTGCATCACCACCATTTGTCCACCATCCAGAACTGAAATATCATTGCTGACATGTACACATAAGGAACTGTTTGACATTGAAATTGGGACTCAAAAGACCTGTTGGCCCAGAAAGAAACTTACTACAGACTGATTCATTTGCCTCTCAGCATAACCATTATTGCTTGTCTCATTTTCGGTTCTTATAAGTGTATTTCTTGTATCACATGATCTCACTCATCTAGGGGAAATAATGAACAACATAAACTGATGAACAAAAACAGACCCGGAGACAGGGAAGCATCGATCAGACTGTCAAACCTCAGAGGGAAGTAGGGGAGGGTGGGGGAAAAGGGGAGAGATCAACCAAAGGACTTCTATGCATGCATATAAGCCTAACCAATGGTCACGGACAACAGGGGGGTGGGGGCATACGTAGGGAGGGGTTTGGGATGGGAATGGGGGGATGAGGACAAATATGTGACACCTTAATCAATAAAGAAATTTTTAAAAAAATCTACATTTCTTGGACTGTTTTCCTGAGCACATATAGTCAAATCATGACGTGCTTACTTGGTGATTGGCTATTAGGTGTGAGTCAAGCAACCTAATAATGAAAAGAATCCCAAGAGCACTTATGTACTTTAACCGCTTCCAGACTTGGATATATGAGGAAGCGAGCAAATTAATCAATCATTAATGAATCATGTGACTATCTTTACTGAGTACATAACTTAGAAAAAAAACCACGAAAAATAAACATAAAAAACAGTCATTGCAGTAGGTACTGTTATTATCAATGCATAACAGATGAGGACACAGAAATCAGAGAATTGCCCAAGTGGTAGAGTCCAGGTTCGAATCTAAGATGCCTTATTCCAAAGTATAACTTTCAAGAGGTTAACCAGTTTATGGGAGCAAGGCAATGGTTCTCAACCTTGGCTACACAGCGAAGTCATCTGAGCAGCTTTCAAAACACCAATGCTTTGGTTCCACATCCAAGGAGTATGATTTAATGTGGCCTGGGCACCAGGATTTTTTTAGGTCCCAGAGTAATCTTAATGGGCATTTATGGTTGATGACAATCAGATAAAGATATTTGGAGAAGATAAAAAGACCAACAGAGAAAGAAGATCCCTAAGTTATAGAAAGTGTCCCCAAAAATACAAGCACACCCACATTATAGAAAGGTCCATCCCAAACACAAAGGTTTTTGAAAGCCACAAATACCTTGAGTGAAGTTGTGCTGATGGTTGAGCCAGCATGCAAAGGTTGGAATGAGATTCTTGGGGAAAAGTTATCCAAATTTATGAGATGCCACGGAAAAAGTGAGTTTCCTGTCACTAGAAGGGTCAGTTAGACTATTTGGCATAGCTATTGCTGCAAACCCTAGAAGGTTGAGCAAAGCCCCTAGGGATCCACCTGCCCCATGCTGCGACTACATAATTGTCTCCTTTCATCTCTGAGCCCTCCAGAAGGTGAAGACTAGTTGTAGTAGGCTCTACTTATGAGCCAACCAACACTTCCTTGGCTGCCTAGGCTGCAGGCAGCCCCACACCTGTGCAAAAGCCTCCACAGTCTTAATGTTTTCTAACCCAAGACCCAGTTATTTCTTAAACTATGTTCTAAAGAACAACTTGCAAGAGTGCTACCAGTGTCTGCAAAGTAATTTTTGTTTTGTTTTGTTTTTCTTGGCCATTAAAACCAGAATGTTATTTCTTCCTTGCTCTGATAATATTGAATCAACTCACTCTGGTGAGTTGTGCTGGATATGATATTGTTTGAGTATTTTTTCTAGCATGACTTGGGAGGCGTTTTCTTAATGATTCTGTATTAACAGCTTTGTCCTTGGTGTTTTATGCCCCTAAAAAGCTGAATATTAGACTATTGTTACCTACCTTTCTCTCACAGCTTCTGAGAAGAACCCAAAAGACATTTTCTCAATGACTTGTGATGGAACCCCAAACTTCTTTGGAAAAGAGGGAAGAGGAATGCAGTAACAGAGCCCTAAAGACACTAAAATATTTGTTAAATGCTGTCACAACAGAAATTAGTTTTTCCCTCTTGGTTGCATACTTTACTCATTTCCTCCTTTTCAAATCTTTCATTAAAGGATTGCTTTTTCTAGAAAAATCTCACCTGAACCCCTCAAAGCCAGCTAAAAAATCGATTTCGTCTGTCTGGTGCAATAACTCAATATACATTTTCTTCAATTAGCAACTACTATGAAACAAGCACTGTGCTGGGTGTTCTAGAGTAAAAACTGAAAAGACATAATATGGATTGATTCTAATAGGTTAAATGTAGCTATAATCAATGGCTTATAGTCAGATAGGCTCTGTGAAAAGTACATATTGGTATGGACAGGGAGACCCTGGAGGCTGTAGTGCCTGGACAAGAAGCAAAGTAGCCTCCAATCAAGTAAGGCTGGAGACATATTCTTTTTTTTTTAATATATTTTATTGATTTTTTACAGAGAGGAAGAGAGAGGGATAGAGAGTTAGAAACATCAATGAGAGAGAAACATTGATCAGCTGCCTCCTGCACACCCTCCACTGGGGATGTGCCCGCAACCAAGGTACATGCCCTTGACCGGAATCGAACCTGGGACCCTTGAGTCCGCAGGCCAATGCTCTATCCACTGAGCCAAACCGGTTTCGGCATGGAGACATATTCTTTATCAAGGTATTAAAGTTCTGGTGCACTTCCAAAACTTTCATAAATAAGTAGTTTTGCAGCCTTGCCCCCTGATTATGTACTGATGTCACAATGGGCATAACACATTGTGATCTGCCCTAGTGCAGGGCTGGTTTCTGGTGATTCAGGGTTGGCCCAGCCTGAAAATGCACAATGAGCCGAGATGGTTAAACAAAGCTGCGCTTGGTTCCATCTGCTTCCTTTCTGGACCATTTAACCATCCTGATCTCTTCTCTTCCCAGAGGGTTTGTTATTTTAATTTAAGCTTTGTTAGATTTTCTCAAATTTAAAACTGTACCCCTCTAGGGTAACATTAACATTTTGCTGTGTATCCTCCATTTTTTTGCTCATACAAATGTGTGCATATACCTATGAGCATGTGCTCTTGGCATATGTTGTGTAAAAGTGGAATCATACTGTACACATTATCCAGCTGGATTTCTTTTCAGGTCATACATGTAAATCCAAGTTATTATTTTTTAGAAACTATATAATGTCTCACTGTGTGAATAAACCAGACTTTTTAAAATCAGGACCCTACTGATGGACTTTCATATTGTGCCTAGTTTCCTCTCATTCTAAGCAATATTGCAATATCTTCCACATATACCCTTATGAACAGGAGCTTTTATTTCCACATGTAGTTTTACCAAAGTGGCATCAGTTTAATATACACTGAGTGGCCAGATTATCTCTGAACGCATAATAATCTGGCCACTCAGTGTATGTCCTATATAATAAAAGGCTAATATGCAAATTGTCCCCTCAACGAGGAGTTCAACTAGCAGGCAGGCCGGCCAACCGCCCATGTTCCCACCCCCTGGCCAGGCTGGCCGGATCCCACCCATGCACGAATTCATGCACTGCGCCTCTAATATATATTTATATATATACACTGAGTGGCCAGATTATTATGTGTTCAGAGATCATAATAATCTGGCCACTCAGTGTATATTGCCATATCCTTACCAAAATTTGATTTCTCAGACTGTAGCTTGAACCCTTGGCACAAATCCAACCGTTTTCTTCTCTCTTGTAATGTCAAGTGCAAAAATACCTACTAGGAAAAAATAATAACATTTAAGCCCTGGGTCAGGTACTTGAGGAGTCAGGTCAATGAAATAAGAGATACAATCCTTGTTTTAAAGTTGTTTCTTACACCAAGAGCTTTACAATGGCTGGGACAGGGTTCATGAGAGAAGCTGAGACATGGGAGAGTTCCCTGGAGTGATACCGGATTGCTTCCAAGCACTGGGCAGCATGGCATGAATTTGATGTTACCAAGAGGTTCTGTGGTCTGAAAAACAATAAGGATAAAAACTGACATCAATCACCTGTCATTCAGGTGTAATGACCACAAAGGACACTCAGACCTGCGGGGTCACCCTCAGTGCCTTGTCTCTGAGAAGGCTGTGCCTCTGTGATGACGGAATGCCACTGCTGTTTGCACATAGTGCCTGATAGGAACACCACCACCTGGAAAACCACTCTCTCCCCCTCTGAGGACAGTCTTGTTTAGTTCCCTTTTAAAACAATATCTGCTATATTCAGACTTGCCCACTTAATGCAAGGAAACCTTACCATTTAATACCTCCCATTTGAGTCTATCAGAGGATGCTTCAAAGTGTGAGAGAGGCCCCAGGGGGAAAGAGGTGAGGGGAAGGAGCCATGGGCAGAGACTGGGAGAAGGAGTAGGGGCTTTGTGGCCTACAGACCAGTAAGTTCATTGTTTTGCTGTTTAAAATGGCTTAATGAGCCTCTCTCTTTAGCAGAGGAACTGTTAGAATCAAATGAGCCAATGAAGATGACACATCTAGCACAGTTTGGGGGAAACAGTGTTTTAATAAAAGTGAGTTTTCTTCCCAACATCTCTTCATAGAAGACCATGTCTATCCGCGTGAGATAGACATGTAGTGTGGTGTGGGAAAAAAGCGTCACTGCAGGGTCAGCAGGCCTGTGCCCCAATCCCAGCTCTGCCATTAAACAGCAGGGTGGCCTTGAGAAAGTTACTCTACCTCTCTGGGCCCATTACCTCTTTTTTAAAATAATGGGTTTGCATAAGACAAGCCCTACATGCCCGCCCTCTCTGCTTTGTCACTTTATGCATGGTGTGAATTCTGGTTCTAACCACACCCAATCACAACAAAAGCTGGTCACATGCATCTCACACCGAAATTCAACACCAATGGCCAAAACGAAGGCAGGAGAGTAGAATGTCCCTCCCACTTGTAGGAGTGATGGAATGGAAAGTTTCAGGTCAGAGATTCACAAAGGAGGCCTGCACGCAGTGTTGATTATAACATCTACTCCTGCACTGGGCTGTGGTTAAGACTTTCCAGAGGACTTCTCTTTTTTAAAGAGTGCTGTTTGACTTCTGCAGCCTCAAAGGCAATAACCCAGCAGCCATTACAAACAGTCGCTATTAGATTCCCCTATTGCTTATCAGGGACAGAGCTCCAATGGGGGAACCACCGAATTTCTGGATCACACAGACTACCGTGCCGTGGTCAACATAACCCCATCTGTTCTCAAGGATCCATGTCAACGCATGAATAGTGCAGATCAGCAGGTTATCCAAAAATCACTTCTCTTTGACTCAGTTTATGTATCTAGATACTCATAAGTAGAATTTCTACCTGTCTAATGATTCTTGGTTTCAAGCATATTCAAATTAATGTACTGTCATCCTGCAGACACAATGGTAGCCATGGATGATGGTCTGGGTGGCTAGAGTAGCCAGCCAGAGCCCCCTTTTACCAACGGCAGTTCACTTTGTGGCTTATTCACCTGGGGGAAGCAGAAGTCCACTATCATCCCAGCAACCTCTCACGCTCAGGGATTATTCAAGTTATTCCACAGAAAAAACTACGTGAATGTTAGGTGACATTTTAAAACCACACAGCAAGAGAAGAGTGGCTTTGATTTCTTTGACCATCCAGGTATCCATTTAATTAAAATGCAGCTGTGGCTTCCAGAGGAAAGGGCTTTCCTTTCCTGGGATGGAAATGCTGCTGGCAAAGTGAAGAGCGGTCTCCTGGGGGTGCAGTTCTTCTCTCTTAGAGTCTCAGAGGGAGAGCGAGCATGGTGACCTCAAATGGTGGCTGCAGGCCGTGTGCCCATTCCAGGCCAGGCAGTGTGCTAACTGCATTATACACATTGCCCCACTGAATCCTCACACCAACCCCAGGGGTTAGCGGCATTGCTCTCCCCGTCATATAGGTGATGAAAGGGTGGCTCAGGGAGATTAAAGAACTCACTCAAGTCACACCCTAGTAAGGGATTGAGTCCTACCAAAGCCCATGCCTCCCCACTCCACCAGTGGAAGGAGCAGAGACTTCAGAAGGCACTGACCTGGTTTAAAATCCACAGTCTCATTTTTTTAACTCTGTGACTTAAGACTTAATTTCTCTGAATTCAAAATGTCTTATCTGTGGAATGAGTTGGGTCTGAAAAAAACTATTGTTCAGGGTTGCTGTAAAGTGCTTACCCCAGAACCAGGCTCATCATAGACCTCAATAAATGGGCACAATAGCATGCGGTGTGAGGCTGGATGTGACCCACTTAGCTCAGCAAAACTGCATCTGCTGTTACTTTAGACTGTCAGGCACAACTACAGGTGTAGGAGTGCACCCCCCTCCAGAGGCCAAAGTAACTGTCAGCCTGGCAATGGCTCTAGACAGGCTAACCATCTAAATGGCACCTGTCACCCTGTATTATGCTGCAGCTCTTTCTGTCACATCTGTTTAGTAACTGTTCCAAGTAGTGTCACTCTGGGTTGCATACTATATATATGCAGGTATGGAAGACATTGATATTTTTTTTTTAACTTCTGGAAAACTCAGTTTATGCAGTGGCCAAAGCTGCCACATAACATCAGGACCTAAACATCCTGGGCAAGTGTGGGATTAAATACAGGAAGGAGGGAAAGATGCCGCAATTTGGCAGTAGATAGTGGAGGAAGAAGGGGACAGTGATATCAGAACAACTTTGCATGTAGGCCCTGAGTTTCCCAGCCTCAGAGTTGGCTTTTCTTTTTCAAGCAGATCTTTTTCTGTGTCTTTTCCGCTTGACCCGTGAACCAGGCACTGCAAGGTTCAAGGCATGGCTTCCAACCGGGAGGCTCTGAACAAATCTTGTCCTCTTCCTTGTGCATCACTTTATCTCAAGTTAGTTAAGACAATTTTATTGGGTTTCTCTCCTCTTTCTCCCGATTAGATAACGGGGTCCCTGAAACTGTTCTTGCTTCTGACCTTCCCAGACTGAGTTCGGAGCAAACTTTCCAGTCCTGTAGAACCACAGCCGAAGTTTGGGTGGGTAAGAAGGGAGACTGCATCAGTGAGCTGCTGGACTTTCTCTAAGCAGGGCCAAGGGCTCCACTCAGGCCACTCTAGCCTGTGTCATGCTAAATAACAATTGCCCAAAGTTTCTCTTCTCAGACCTTCTTATGACAGAGAATCCTTTATCACCTCTCCCCCTATAAAGGCCTCCCCAAGGATGTCTAGGAGACCTAGTAGGACCACATCATATGTACTCACATTGAGTCTTCTTTTTCATCTTTGACTCCCCTCAGTCAATGTCCAATAACCTTGAGATTGCTTTCAGGAACTTACATTGCCCATGTTGACAATGTCCCTCATAAGGATGCTGATGGTTATGCCAGGGCTGCTGTCTCCAGGCACACCCAGCAACTGCCAGATATTGAACAAATAAGCCCACTCCTAGTGCTCTGAGTTTCATCAAGCCTCTTGGAGAAACATTCCTTTCCATTTCTGGTCCTAATCCTTCCAGTCCTTTGTAAGGGCACAAAGCCCAGTGTCAGTGTAGGATGTAGATAACCCACCATCTCCTCTGGTATTGTCTCCTCCCCTGTCTTCCACTCAGAAACTATGACAAACTCCTCCCTTCCTCATCCATAGACAAAAGTGCCTCATGCAGGTCAATTCATGCAAATGAAGCCTTGGGGAGTTGAGGGGACCTGACACCACCAAGTCTCAATGTCCATACATAGAAGCATTGGGGGGACGACCTCTGGTGGCAGGGTGTGGGCAGCCCCGTCTTCCCCTTTGGAGTCTGAAACATTTGCTCATGCCTTATAAAGGGAATTTTTGCCAATATGTCTGGGTCATGTTCTGTCTTATTTAGCAAGGCAGGTAGTGGTAGCATTTACAGGATGTCCACATTAGGGTGAACCCACTCTCAACTCTATCTTCCTTTTTCAATGAGTTCCAAAATCTCTCTGCCTTGGCTTCCCCTGCATACCACCACCACCACCACTGGCTATCAACTTTCTTGGAGAAATAGTTCTTGCAGTTTATCGGCTATCAGCTGTCGGTAGCCTTCCCAGAGGTACTTGCATCTCAAAAAGACACATTGGAAGCCTGCTTCACCTCCAAATTACAAAAGAATGAATCTCTAATGGTGGAAGGTCAAGCATCAGTGCCAGGCTGGTGGGAGCAAGATTTGGAGGTGGAAGTTGACCCTGCACTCTTTAAAATCATGTTACACTGGTATTTCATTCCGCTTACTGCTAAGTTGTACCCTGACCTACAGGCTGCAGAGAAAGCATGGAGTTCTAAGGGCAGGAAACACTGAACTGGAATCAGGAGATGCAAATCCTAGTCCCAGCTCTGCCATGAGTTGCTGAAGACCCGGGGCAGGGGGCAGGGGACGAGTGTCAAGACAGAGACCCCTGAGAAATGGGGGTGACTATGGTCTGCCCTTGTCCTACAGTCCTTTGTATTTCATTTCCTCTGTAATGTGAAGAGATTGAACAAGCTGAATTCATGGGTTACTTTCAACTCTTTCATTCTGTTATTGTGATCCCTGTGGTTGGCATTCAGAGCTATTACCTCCAACTCTCGGAACAAACTAGGAGGAGGAGCAAAATGTGCTTGTGCTCTGAAGGCTTAGATACCCAACCCTACCTACCTTCAAGAATACCCAACCTACCTATCTTCAAAGTTGTTTTACTCTAAAAAAAAAAAAAAAGCTTTATATACGACCTCCTCCTCCTCTTGAGAAGCTCAAATGCTTGTGATCTGCTAGTAGAAATCTGTCTTAAAATATTGCATTCAAGCCAGATTTGCAGAGAAGTCTCTCTAGCTGGGAACTTATGGAGAAATATCCTGGCCAGGGTTCTTCCATTATTCTTGCACATGGAAGGAACATGCTGGTGAAATGCATCTGTGGACTAGTACTTCCCAGTAACGATTTGCAAGGCAGCCATAGACAACTGTTGTTCCTCTACCACTTTCCCCTTTATACTTCCTACCCTCTCTCTGCCGTAGTTTCCCCTAGTTTTTCTCAGATGCTTTTAAATGGGTATATAGTGCCTAAAGCATGACTGAGAAAATCTAAGGGTTGAACCTGACACTAATGTGTACCATATAAAAACTCTGTACAGCAGGTTCAAGAACCAAGAGGCCTTTTTATTCCTGGGTAAAAAGGGCATCAGGCCATGTGCATTCAATGCTCTTTGGGGGAGTGGGGAGAATTCTCAGACTATTCTTTCCCCAAGGTCAGAGGATCTGCATGGGAGCAACTTCACCTTCCTTGGTCAAGAGCAAGTAAAATTCAGGAAAGCCTTCCCAAGAGATGCTACAGTGGCTGCCTTTTGTGGTTTTTTTTTTTTTTTTTTTTTTTTTTAAGTGGAGAGAACACTAATATGAGGAAATAGAATCAGGAGGTAGGACACATAGCTTCAAGGGTCCTCTACTTGCCTGGCCAGTGTGGCTCAATGGTTGAACATTGATCCATGAACCAGGAGGTCACGGTTTAATTCCCAGTCAGGGCACATGCCCCGGTTGTAGGCTCAATCCTCACTAGGGGGTGGGCAGGAGGCAGCTGATCAATGATTGTCTCTTATCACTGATGTTTCTATCTCTCCCTCCCTCTCCCTTCCTCTCTGAAATAAATTTTAAAAAATGTATTTTTAAAAAGGGTCCCTTACTAGATTGCACAGTCTATGAAATTACAATAAAAGGCCTAAAAAATATTAGCCAAGGTGCTGGGGGTTTTCTGAAGACAGTCCATTCTGCTTGGTTGATTTCCAGCCTCTCTCCGATTTAGAGAGCTGGGGAGAACCATGTGATGAAGGTCCATCTAGGTGAAGGGACGATCAAGAAGGGCTCTGCTCCGCACAGTGCTAGGCCCAACCTCCACAGGAGAAGCCACCAGGGGAACACAAACTTGGTCTGGGAATATCAACCCCTCATGGTTTTCTCAAACATGATTATGCAAAGAATAGAAATTGAGGGAGGTGGGGGGAATTACTTTAATAATATATGGATTTTTAAAGAGCTTCCAAATCCTACCCTGACAAAAGATCCATACCACTTCCCAGCCAGAACCTGTTGTACCCCAGCTGGGACTCTGACCCCCACCAGGAGGTTTCCTAAAGCAGCACTTTGTGGATTCCCTGGACTTTTGGTACCTATAGCCTCCCGTGACATTTTTGTTTCCTTCCTTCCCAAGCTGTCAGGGCCTCTTCCTACCCAGTCTTTCCCCTGTCCCAAAGTGTCAGGCCACTGGGCAGAATTCCCAAAGGCCAGGCCATGTCTCCCTCTGCGCAGCTGGGCATATGACTGATGTTCTGATCCATCTAGGCCTGCCATTGTACTGCTTCCAATCAGAAGAAGTCAAGAGGTATGATTACTATAATCCAGAGCATCAGTCTCAAGAATCAGACAATTTTTCCAGCCTCATCCCCTCTGAGCACTCATGGGATGGATTTGAGAATTAAGAGATTGCAAACATTTACTGGGGTGGTAGAAACCCCAGCCAGATAACCAAAACTCTTTAGGCTTCAGAGACAAAGGTGTTGGATGAGGGGTGAGAGAAGATTATCAACATGCCATGCCCATTCCACATTTTAATACAGCGAACCCACAGGGCAGCACAAGATGAAAAGATCTTCTCTATATGGGCAACGCTTCAGTCTAGCTAATCATCTTGGGGAGATGACTGATAAGTTCACTCCTTTTCAACCAAGAGCAAACTAATTCAGACTGCCTTGTCCCACTTTTGACAGAAGTGTTTGCAGTTAGCAAAAAGTAGGTTCTTCACTCCCATTTTTTTTTCATTTTGTTTTTTTATGACCTCTAGTAATTTTTTTTTTAAGTGAAGCAGTGGATGGTAAACTCTTGGAATCCAGAATGTCCAAAATGACTTTTTCATCTTCACCCTTGAGTGACAGTTTAACTGGGCATACAATTCCAGGATCAATATCTTCCCCAATCCCACAGTTTTGTAAATACAGTTCCACTGCCTTTTTTTTTAAATCTAATATTGCTGTGAGAGATCTGTTGTCACTCTCTTCTTTTTTAGATCATCTTTTTTCTTTTTCCCTTCTCTCTAGAAATTTTTTCTTTCCTTTTCTTTCTCTTAAGCAGTTTTATTTTATTATTGTGATGTATCTAGTTGTAGGTCTTTTTCATCCTATTTTGCACTTGGTTATCTTATTTAATCTTGGGATTTTTGTTTTATGCTGTTTCTTGTCTATCTTCTTGCAAATTTTCTGGTGTTTTTTTGTGTGTGTTTTTTTTCATTTTCTTCTCTTCATTTCATTCATTCTATCCTTCTGAAACTTAGAGTAGACAGATGTTGGAATATCTGAATATGTTCTCCAGTCTCAACTTTTCTTCCATATTTCCATTGCATGATCCTTTTAGATCATATACTTAAAAGATTTCTTCAGTTTCATCTTCTCGTTCACTAATTTATTCTTCAATTATGTCCATCCTACCCATTTGTTGGTTTTAATATTGGGAAGGAAAGGGGCAGGAGAGAACATTTTAAGTTTCTAAGATCTCTGGCTGATGTTTTACAAATCTGAAGCCTATACTTATTGCAAAAGCTCCAGAAAAATCCTGATCTTTTTACACTATTAAAATTTCCTTTGGTGTGAACTTTTGTTTACTTCAATCAGTACCTCTTTTCACAGTATTGGTTTTCCAAACATTTTTGGTGAATTCTGGGTACATACTTATTTTTATACCATAAAGTCCATGTTAATCTGGTCAACAGAGGGAAAGAGTGGATGTACTGTGGGGCAGGTTTTACTTTGGCCTATCCAATGTAAGAGAGGGAAGGTGCCTGCTGTTGGTAGAATGCTACAGTAGAGAGTATAGAAATGGACATCTTTATTCTGAGTTCTCATGGCACTGCTCTGTCTCTCTAACCAAGCATCCAACCAATATCTATTGCCTACTGCCTGCCCTAAGGAGATCAAATGTAGAGATGTGGAAGGATTCACCTGTCTGACTGATCTTCTTAGTAACCCCAAATGCTTACCCTGTTATGTACTCCAGGTTTTCTTCTGCCCCATGTCTGCTACTTCCAGGTCTGAAACTTTTTTTTAACTATCTTTCTATAGGGACATCTGAAATTTGGTTTTCTTCATCAATTTGATCTTGACTATTTTCTATCCTTTAGGGTTTCTCCAGTTTCTGATGTACCAAAAACAACCTTTTTTGTTTGCTAGCATCGCTTATATATATTCTTTCATTTCTGGGAGTTTTGATTGGAAGGGTGAGAATGCCAATTTTGCTTAATCCCTCAACTTGAACAAAAAGATATGATAGGCTTCTCAATAAAGAGCTGTTGGTTGAGTGAAGGGACTCTAATGTCTTGCTGTACATTTTATTTAAAAAATGTTTACATTTGAAAAATAATTGTTAATTCATTGACATAGTAACTGATCTCAACATGTCCCACTCCCCTGCCATTTTAAGTGGATGCAGAACTTGGGATCAGATGGTAAGATCTTTGGCCCCAATTGTATGGCTTTCCTTGCCTTCCCCTAATTTCCAAGGATTGGTAAATTGAAAAAGATCCTAATGTTTTTCATTAATAACAGATATCCACACAAGCTAATGCTTGATTGTTTCTCCTGATTTCATAATTCAACTTTGTAACCCTTCTGAAGTATTAGGAAATTTGGACTCAAGACAAGGGGATAGTTCTCTGATAACACAGAAGGATAGGAAACCAGTGTTTTCCTACTGTCTTTGAAGTACACATAAAAGTTTAGTGACACACTCCCATTTTATGTCATCAGAGTACAAGTTTCTGTCCTGCAATTCACACTCATAATCTGGGAAGCAATTGCAGCCATCAAACACATTATGGCTTCCTACAGAATATAGGAGGGTCCCAGCCAAGATTCTGTAGAACAAATCCCTGCCTGGTTTGGCAGGGTGGATGATGGGACATTACACATAACCTCAAGAAGAGTTATGTAAATAGATCATGAAGATGCTGATACCCCTGGAGATTTTATCAATAATGTGGCCACTTCACCTCAACTCATCAAGCCTCGGTACTGTCCTCAAGGTCCTGCTAACTTTCATCTCCATGAAACCTTTCCTGGGGCCTTCCAGCCATTGGGAATGTTGTTCCATAAACTCTTACAGCATTATAGATGGTGTCACTCACGTTGACACCACACCTTATAGAGTTTTGTCCTACTTTAGACAAAAGTTACATCCAACAACTGTGATTATGCAAAATACAGCTTAAGGGAAGGAAAACACTCTCAGAAAAGGAGAATAGTCATCAATTGTCCGTACAATACTCAAACCACCAAGCTGGTTCATTACCCTTAAGTTGAATACAAAGTTAAGCTTGCTCATTAAAAACAATTCTCTTGTCCTTCCAGTTGCCCTTCAGTTTGTTATGGTTATAGCCAAGTAGGCTACAGTGGCAGCAAGAACAGCTAGAACTTGGCATGATGAGAAATGGTTTGGAAGAAAGAAGCACCAACCACTAGAAAAGGTTGGGGGATATTCAAGGAAAGGTTAAGTTAGGACCAAACCATTCAAGAGACTGTGCTCTGTGAATTCTGTTTCCTAAGGCAGAGGAGGATATCCTTTTAAAGATCTCCATCAAAAGTATTCACATAAAATATTTTAGAACTTAACAGGCCATAAGAATATCCACTGAAGGGAAATCTAGGCACATGGGGCACCTCATGTCCAAACCAAGATGAATAAAAAAACTCAAGCCACCTCCTACTTTTTTGTTGCACAGGTACTTAGCTATGTTTAGGCCAGACATCTCAGTTCTCAATTGTAAGCTCCGAGAGGTCTTATTATTTTGTCTTGTTTTTCCCCATTAAAGTTAGCCCAGTACTGAGCACATACAAGTTAAATGAATGAATAAATGAATGAATGAATGAACACATCTTACTTCTGATGCCTTTCTCTAACTTTTGTTTGTATGTTCACTGCGTTCTGGAGAAAGATTAGAAAGCAGATTTTTTTAACAGCTAAGAAGCCTTGTACATAGGCACTGCAGCCCCACAGTTCTCATTAACACCCATTCTTTAGCCTCGTCATCATTTCCATAAGAAAATTAGTTCTCACCTATAGTCAACCACACTCCAGGCTAACCCTACAAAAGTAAGTTCGGGGGTGGGAGGGTGAGGGGAGAGTGATACAGGATGCTGCTTCTCTTAAAAGTGCTGCCTGATTTCTTAAAGACCAGGGCCTGGTGAACCCAATTCCTGAGGGACCCTCCTCCCTCCACCACTCACCAAAAGGACAGACTTGAAGCCCAGTGCCTATTTAGCTAATAATCCTGGCTGCATGCTTAAATGCTCATGTTCAGACTGGGCAAACAGCTGCAGACCACTTGAGAGACAGAAAGGAGAGAGCTCCAGGGAAGGCATCCTGCCCTGACTATTCTGATCAGCCCAGCCAGGAAGGACTCTGCCTGAGAAGGCTTTTGTGCAGGAACTCGACCAGTGTGCCCCATTTCATGGCTTCCTTGCATAGCATTCACAAAACTCTTGCCCCAAGATAGATGGGAGAAGAAGAGAGAGGACACAGGTACTGAGGAGACATGGATGAGGCTCTTGTTTACATTCATCAAGCCTTGTGGACTTTCCATATAAATGCAAACCAACTCTCAGGCACTTCTCTGGTTCACTGTTCATATACCTGCCAATAGCACAACCTAATTTAAGCAGAGAATCAGACTTGAAAGAAATGGTCTACCTGAGACCAGCCAGCTTAGTCCCCCATCACCCAACAGGCTCATCTTTCTATCACTCTACATGGATGACAGGAAGATCTTTGAAGACAGAAACAGCTTCAACCTCCCTCATTCCCAAACACCCTGACTCCTAGCAAGAAGTGCTGATGTGTGTTTAACCTAAACCACCCCTGCTTACAACTGAAACCCTCTTCAAATTGCTTGGCTCCCAATAGGGCAGAAAATGTTGCGGCCTCTGCACTGGAAACTTAGTGTTGGTAGGGATGATAAAGGAATTTTTATTAAAGTCAGTCTTAGGACCAGTTACCCAAATGAGATCTTCCCTCTATAAAGATGCCTGGATTCTTAGTAGACAAATTACATGACTCCTAAATCTCTGCTGAACATCCAGCCTAACCCCATTTCTTAGCAAATTATCAGAAATTCAACTTTAAAAGCTCTGACATGGAAAATGATGTCTAAAAAGAGAACTTGAGGCCCAAAATTAATCACACTTCAGCCCCTTACTATATTGCCACATGTGTGGAAGAGAGTGAGCATAACAAGAGTGTTCTAGGTTCCAGGCTCCAGGAAGGTGAGTACAGTAGCAGCCAGTGCCTTGTCCTCCCTGGGAATCAGCAGTCCAGAGCCCAGCTGCTGGTCTTCCTGGTGTGGTCAGAGGAAAGAATCCCTGCGTAGGCTCTTGCAGGACCACAAATGGGGGTGGGGTGTGCAGGTTGTTTGCAGTTTATCTCCCATTCTGTTAGAGATCAAAAGCAACGAATACCCTATTCTGTCTGACAATGCAGGAGATGGCAGTATTCTGCAGGTCAGAGGGCTGGCAATCCAGCTCAACCCCAGTTGTCAAGCAGAAGAAACCCCCAGGGATCCCTTTAAAAACAAGAAGGTTCACCTTTGAGCACATAGAAAATTCAGAGACACTCTGACCTGCCTGAAAACTGACTTTAAAACACAAGCTAAAACCAATTTGGTGGTTAAGCTCAGTCCTTGCCTGACAGTCCCCTGAGACAAATGTCCAAAATTCTCCCAGACAACCAGAATAAAAAACCATGCATTTCCTCCAGGACTTTGCTCTGTACCTCCCCTCATAAATTCCCTTTATCCCAGGCCCCAAGTTCTACCTCTCATTGACTACCACTGTCCCAGTACCTCAGAGACAGCTCAGGACCCTCCAGGGCCACTAGGATTGATTTACACAAAGTAAAATGAGGACCCAGTCTTCTTGCATTGAATTTTCCTTCTGTCAGGGAAGGCAGGGGATCATTCATATGTGCATGCTAATTCCAGAGGGCACCACTCTGCCAGGGACCCTACCCTCAGGGAGCTTTTGATCTGATAGACTGACAGCCCCTACTTCCCAGAGAAACAGAAAAATAGATAAAAGTATAAACAAATAAATAATGAGAGGAAGAATTTGATTACCACCTGGATAGAATTCCATGTTTAAATTTGTTCATTCAGCAAATTTTTATCGACAGCCTGGCATGCCTGAGGTCCTGGGCTAGGTCCCAGAGATAAAGACAAGACATGACCCCTACCCTTGAGGAGATGCCTTGAACGGGAAGAGCACTTGAGAGAGGAGGTAACTACAACACGGCAAGACAAAGTGAAGGCCTTGATGGGAGTGTGAAAAGACTGCTCCGAAAACATTTACAAGCAGCAATTGGTCTCAGAGTACTCAGGAGAAACTTCAAACAGATACTTCCTAAGAATTCTCAGAAGTTATGAGGAATTAGTCAAACAGAGGAGGAAGGCACAGGGGTAGGTGCAGGGGTGGGCACAGGGGTGAACTCGGGCCTGCAGGAGTGGAGATAAGGAACTGTGGCATCTTCTGGAGAGGAACCAGAGCTGCTGCAGAACCAGAATCCTGTTCCAAGCTCCTAGAAGCCAATACACATTCAGTGTTCATGAAACCCTGAGGCTTTGTGGCCTCCCAATTTCCAGGGAGGGCACGCATCAGGTGAAAGCTGACAAGCAAGAGGCAGTGGGGGGTGAGCTGGGAGAGGAGACAGTGGGTCCCATTTGCTACGTGCCTATAATGAGCAAGGTGCTTTGCTCAGGATAAAAAGACAAATATGAAAACAAAGACATGTATACATTACTTCATTTTATCTTCACAGCACCCTGTAGAAGAAGTAGGCATATTACCCTCATTTCATACACAAGAGTGCAGGCTCACAGAGGTTGAGTAATTTACTCTAAGTTGCACAGCAAAAATGCTGTCAGGATTTGAACACAAGTCTATCCAAGTCCCACTCATCATGCTCATAAGGACCATGGGATGTGAAAAGCTTTGGACACCCCGTGTTAAGGAACTTGAACTTTATTTGAAGTCATCAGGGAAGTCCTCAAGAATTTTAGGCAGGAGGATAGCCTGAGTGGATTTTCATTTGGGGAAGTTCATCCTGGTGGGTGTGTGGAGAATGGGTGGGAAGGGTCCACAGACAAGGCCAAGAGAGCAGGCAGGAGGCTGCTGCATAAGTCCCAGCATAAGATCATGGGATCTGATGGACAGTTGTGGCAGAGGAAATGAAGAGAAGGATGACTAACTCCACAGATAGGAAGAAGGTAGAATCGGTGGAACTCAATGACAGATAGGGTCGGGATATAAAGGAGAATGAACTACCAAAGATTAGTAAGAGGAGCAGAGGAAGCACCCAGTTGGACTGAGTCAGAGTTGGGTCTCATGTAATGGTTATATTAGCCAGTTGAGTGGTTGGAGACAGTATTTACCAAGATAGGGAATCAAGAATAAAGAGCAGATTGAGAGGTGAGGGAAGGAATTCCGTTTTGGGGGTAGGCAAGAGGAGGTGCCCAGTTGAGAGGTGGCTATGCAGATCTGGTCCCCAGAAAAGATCCCTGGCTGGGCTTCCATTCCAGGGGCAGCATTTGAACCTTGAAGAGAATCAGCTCTCCCAAGGAGAGCATGATGGTTGGGCATTGCAGAAAGAAGACTTGGAACTCTGGAAAACCCCAATCATTAAGTAGGATGAACAGAGGAAGAGGATCTCAGGGAGGAACCTGAAAAAGTCCAGTTAGAGAAACAGAAGGAAACCAGGAGACAACACTGTCAGAGAAGTTGAGGCATCTCAGGGGAAAAGAGTCAAGGGCATCCCACTGAGGATCTTTCCAAGTATGGGAGGCCTGAGAACTAGTCCATTTTGGCTTTATGATCCTGAGGTCAGCAGTGATTTCAGCCAAAGAGGATGCACAGAATGTTCGTGGAAGGGCAGTCTGTGAAAGCCAGATTGTGGGGGGTCGAGACATGAATGGGAGGAGATGCCAGAGACAATAAATGAAAACAATGCCTTCAAGAACATTGTCTGTAAAGAGAAACAGTGACAAGGCCATAATTTCATAGGGACCCAAGTTTGCTTCAACTTTTATTGAAAGAGCCAGGAGCATGTCTCAATGCTAATGGTAAAAAAAATAAAAATTAAAAATTGCTGGTGCTGAGGCAAAGATTTAGGCAATGAGGAAAGGACCAGATGTAGAATAAGCTCCCTCAGGAATGGGGAGGGACTGTGGGGAAGTATTAGCTTTCCTCAAAAGGAAGAGCCCTTACTTTGTTATGGGAGGGGCGCTGCCAGGAAGAGTAGGCAGGAGAAAACAGCGCATGAGAAAGATCCCCCTCACGTACTGAACTTTTCTTTCACCTGAAGTAGAAGGTGAGGTTGCTGGGAGATGGGGTTGCAGACAGCCCAGTTGATAGGAAAGAGTGCTTAGGAGACAGGTGAGGGTTTGCCATCGTTATTATGGGAGCAGGACATGAGGCTGGTCAGGGACCAGAGATGGACTGTGGGGCAGCACCAAGGACAAAGCACAAGTTGGAAATCCTGTGCTGGCCTAAAACCATGAGGTTGTGTGAACTTCGGCAACTCTCAAGACACCCCAAGCAGAAGCAGAGAATGTGTCCAGCCAGATTGAGTCAAGATTGACTCTTTTGATGGCCGAAATGGGCAGACAATGGGACAAAGATACTGAAGGAGAATTTGACAGGACCAGTCATAGAGAAGCAAGTGACGACAAGAGGGCACTCATTGGGAGTCTTGGCAGGAGTCTTGTAAGGACAAGGTGTTGGGATGGAAGAGACACAAGCATACCAGCTGTAAGAGGAGTGGTACAAGGTAGTGAAGAGGAAAAGGGTGATTTGGCTGGAGTGATGGGGATTCTTAATTATGGCAGCATGGTCTCCACCAGCCATACACAACCATCACATTCAGCAAGGTGTCATCACTAGAGCCTCTCTGGGAACCTAGTGCCTTCCCTGCCTAGAACCTCTCTTTCACACCTCCCTCTGCACTGCATCACAGACTCTGACCATAAAAGCCTGCTTGGCAACAGCTGGCACACCTTGGACTCCAGAGCTGCATTTTTAAGGTGGGTGAGGCACACACATGAGGGAGACGCTCCCAGCCTCTAGTCAGAGGTCACCCTCCAGCATCATGAGTCCTCCCCCTCCCATCCTGGGGCTTCCTGTTCTTAGATCTGGCTGGATTTGGGCTTTTGGCCTTTGCCCCTAAACTGACTCACACACATTTGGTCTCTGACTCTAAGCCTTCGTTTACCCTGTGTAGATTTCGGCACTGCTGGTTGCGTGACCCTTGACTGGATCCTGGTCTTCCCCCAGCTCTTTCCCAAGGCCCTGCTTCTGGGATACGGTGTGCCTGCCAGACTTGTTACTTATCCCTGGTTAGAACTGGTACTTTAGACCCCGCATGGCAGCCTCACTAACTGATACAGGTGAAGATGAGACAAACAGCTGGGGTATAGGCCTTGCCCTTCATGTCTCCTTTTTATAATCACAGTCAAGCAGGTATTTCCCAATGGGCCTGTGCATCCATGCCGCTTATGGAGAATGAGATGCTTCTATTCCACGGTCCCCTTGAGCCAGCCCAAAAATTACAGCTCTCAAAATTCGAGCACTCTGTGTCAAACCCTGTGCTAGGAGATAAATGGTCATTTAAACTTCCCAAAGAACTTTGGAGTGGACTTTACCCTCACCTTAAAGAAAGGGAGGCTCAGGGAAGTTAAGTAACTTGTCCAAGATGTCACACAGCTTGCAAGTGGCAGAACCAGGATTCAAAGTTAGGCCTTTCTTCTACCAAAGCACCTTGACCTTCTTCTAGCTTTCCTTGAAGGGCTAATGGAAAATTCATTCATATATTTATTTATAAACATTTCAGCACTTGCTAGGCTTGAAATGTTACTTCAAAATTTAGAAATGTTAAGTTTAGCATAAAAGGGAAACAGTTCGGATGCGCTGAGGTGTCAGGTACAGTGGAACCCATGATGACGGCAATCTGCAGGTCATCTCCTATTGCTAGAAAGAGCTCCTTTCCAGCCATCATCTCTTGTTCTCACTTACAGAACCAATAAAAGGAAGAGAGAGAGGAGGAATGAGGCAGTACCTTCCAAGCTTACCACTCTCTGCAACTTGATAGGGAGATCTGACTCAAGAAATAATACTAAGGGCATTGGATTGTCTTCCATGCACACTGTAGAAGCCTTTGGAATCTTTTCAAAGGACCTTCCCCTCCACCACCACCACCCTAGCCTCCCCCTCCCATCCCCCAGTGCTTCATAGTTTTTATTGCTGGCTTGAAAGTTCAGATAGGCCAAGTCTTAAGGAGATGTGCTGTTCCCTCATTCAACACCGCCCACCCCCGCCCTACACACACACACCTTACTACCAACACAAACAGACCCCTTCCACATAGGAAAAGAGGCTGTCATTTATTATCCTGTTATCCCAGCTATAGCTGAATGGGTCAGGGATGGGCACTGGACTTAAGCACAGCCCACTGATTGACCAGCCAGTGGCCCACGAGGTGGTCTAGCATGAAAGTGGCTAACATGGGCCATGGTGACAATGGTCTAATCAAATTCTCCCGTGAAGTTTGAATGTGAGATTAAAGGAAGCTGGCAGTGTGACCAGAAGCTAAAAGACACAGAGAGAGAAGCTACAAGTACCAAGAAGCCATGAGTAAGCAGAAACCACATGTTGGCAGAGAGCAGCAGAATCAGTAGAGGCAGCAACAAAGGAGCGGAGAGCCAAGTGGTATGATTGAGGAGTCTCGTCCTGCTGCAGAGCAGAGATGGCCAACCCCCTGGAGCTGCTGCAGAAGCAGAATCCTGTTCCAAGCTCCTAGAAGCCAATATACATTCAGTGTTCGTGAAACCCTGAGGCTTTGTGGCCTCCCAATTTCCAGAAATATCCTTACAATAAGTCATAATTACTAAAGGCAACCCAAGATGGTCTTTGGGCTCTTAAAACCTCTAGGGGTTCCCAGGTAGAGGATAGAAGAGGGCAGGGGGCATAGGTGAGTCACCATTTTCAGACTCTTTTTGATAATTTTTTCACTCCATTATGTCCTTCCAAAAGCACAGCAGAAAGTGGGAGCCCAGGTGGGTCCCTGAGTTGAGGATTTGGCTCTCTATCCAATCTCTAATAGTGCAAACATTTAAATGCTCCCCAGTACCTTCATCACTACCACTTGCTTCTCCATGAAGAAACCATCATTCCTTCACTTCCCAACCCCAACTCAGCTTAGTTCGAGTCTCCCAGAGCTCAAGACACGGGTCACCATCCCTTCATTTTCAAACCCTGGACTTCACCAAATATGGCCCCAGTGGAAAGCCACTACACAAATGCAGAGGCCTTCCCTTTATATCTGTTTCAGTAGCAGGTTTGAACTCATGTCTTTAAAAAACTCCTGTTTATTTTAAAAAGCAGGCCCTGTGTCCCAAAGCTTGTAGCAAGTCGGAACCTAGGGTCCCTTGAGTATGGAAATGGTGATCTCAACGGCAGGAGCTTATCCCAAATCACCAGGTTGATGTTCCGCTGAAAGAGGGCTTCGGTTCTCCTCTCCTTTTAAGCCAGCCTTGGGCACAGCTGTCCACCAGAGGCAGTGATTCACAACCGTGCATAGTTCCTGCATGCTGAGATAGCATTCTAGATGGATGCTCACTTCATACCTGCCCCATAGTTCCACCTAGAAGACACATGGGCACATCCATTCCAGCAATGGTTTCCCAGCCATAACATGGAGGTGAGGCACACACAATCTCCCACTTACTGAGGAAAACAAAATGGCAAAGAGCCCAGTGAAAGGGGGCAGATTGAGTCAGGCCTCCCCTGAGCTGCTCCCAAACACAAACCTCTCCCATGCATCCCCTTTCCTTCCACTGTAGGCTTAATGCTGTTAGCCCTCTGAGCAAAAGGCACTTTGAGTGTTTGCAGAAATAGCCAGTTAGTACAACTGGTGCAGTCTCCATGAGATCCCAGATACCCAGGAGACTGGGGGATTTGAAATCCTCTAATCAGCCTCCCCCTGGGGCTACTGAGGTCTATGGGATGTTTGCCTTTCCACTGAGACTGCAGCATCTCATTCTCTGGCTTCTCTTGAAAGGAGCCATCCCACATGCATTATCTTTCTAGCTAACTAAAATTTGACACCAGAGGTTTTACTATTTCTTTTAAAAGTTGCAATTTTGATAGATTTTTTATTATTTTTTTACAAATCTATTACCTATGACCCACTCCTCTGCCTTCTTAAACTAAGCACTTTGAAAATAAAGTGACCTTTCCATGATGACTCACTTGGGGTCGTTAGTTTGAACGCCCATTGCTGTGTTGAGGTAAAACCTCCAGAGTGCAGGGACCATGTCTTAGTGGCCTGTGCCCCTCGGCACCGAGGGCAGCATGTGGCAGGAGGGACGCCGTGCGCGTGCGTGGGCTGCACTGGCGAAAACCCACAGGCTGCAGAGGAGAAGCAGGCAGAGCTTGCAGCTCGAGATGGCGCGAAGCTCTCCTCAGCACCTGAGGCCTCTCTTGCTATCAGGTTATCAGGTTTTCTTTTTACATTTTTTATTAACATATAGTTCACATATCATAGAATTTACCCTTTTAAGGTGGTTTTTATTATATTCACAAAGTTGTGCAACCATCACCACTATCTAACGCTAAACATTTTCATCACCTCTTTAAAAGAAATCCCATACCCATTAATTGTCACTCCCCATCCACCTCCCACCCCCAGCCCCTGGCAACCACTAACCTACCTTCTGTCTCTCTGGACTTGCCTATTCTGAATATTTTTAGAAATGGAATCGAACACTCTGTGGTCCTTGTTATCAGGGCCACAGAGTCTTTCATTTAACCCAAAGTCTCCAAGGTCCATCTGTGTATCAGGAAGCATTGCTACTCTTCCTGCTCCTGCTTCCGCATCCTTTCACCTCCTCCACTGCCTTTTAATCTTCTGTGAGCATGATAACAAAATGTATTAGAAATGTGTGCAAAAGGGAGTAGATGGAGCTTGTGTAAAACCGAGTTCTTGTAAAGTGTGGGGCATTTGGGGACTTTTATTTCAGGTGCTCAGAAGTGTTGCCCGTTTGCTTCCAATTTCTTGGCTGTTTTCTCAATGGCCAAGGTTTCTGGATGCAAGTAGGTTTCAGATAAGAAAAGCATCAATATAAGAATTGTTCACTTCATTTCCATTTTGCTGTGTAGTTTTACAAATGCTTGTGTAACTATTCTCCATTTTGAGCCCCTCAACGTACAGAAGAACTGGTAAATATAAGAAAGAGAAGAGCAGCCCCTGACATTCAAAAACTGGCGTAATGCTCAAAACCGGGCCTCAAGTGTCACATAGCATAAAAGGGAAACAGTTCAGATGAGCTGAGGTGTCAGGTAAACAGGTACAGTGGAACTCATGATGACGGCAATCTGCACGTCATCTCCTGTGGCCAGAAAGAGCTCCTTTCCAGCCATCATTTCTTGTTCTGGCTTGGGCACTTGGTCATGGCATTCTGTTGGACATAATCTCACAGAACACCAACATCGGACACAGTCGCTCTGTGGCCACAAGGGAGACAAAAAACAAGCCCATTTCATAATCAGATAAAAATAGGACCACTGTGAAAATCACAAAAACATCAAGCATCTCCCCATCCTAGCTAATGCAAGTGACTGTTGCTTCTTTACTAACCACACCTTCAGCCCAATTTAATTCTTCCCACCTTCTAAATCAGAATGATTAAGTTGCACAATCATAGACTTACACCTGCTTACTGATAATACTGAACACAGAGGAAATCCTTGCCTTCCTAAACCCTCCCAAAAGTCACCACACACAAGCTCAAAACCCTTAAGTTCTTTCTAACACTGTAGTTACTGGTATATGTTCTCCCTTCTTGTAATAAATTCACAAACCCAACTTTGTTCAACTATGGATATGTAATTTTGGTTTTTACCTGGAGGATATTGGCAGAAATTAAGTTTCCACTGAGAGTCAGCAGAAACCCTCTCTTCCTTGAACCAAGAGACCTCACCTCCAATATGAAACCTTTTGAATCATTACCTGTTTGGGACACCCTGTAGCCCATTGCTAGGAGGTAAGCTCAGGATGAATTTTCCAATATTTCCTTTTGGCCCTTTGGCTTTGCGCTTATTTTGTTTTGATGTGCTAGTGGACTTCATGGTTATCTGTTTAGACATGGATTTCTCCCTAGTAATTGTTGTCTAGCCTTCTAATAACTGGTCTTATGTCTGTCTAATGTCTTAAGCATGGTCTTCAGGTGGAAAAGTTGACAGGAACAGCACACACACAGGCCCAAGAAGTCCATCCTTGAGCAGGTCTCTGGGGAGAAGGAATTTAGAATTCAGATCAGCATCCTTTGGGACAAACTATCACCCACGTCACCATTTCAAAACCTCATAACAACTTCTTCCCCAGCCTGGTGTTTGTGTTGTCCCAGGGAACTGCTTTCTTTAAAGTTCTGTCTGCCTGGACTCCGGAGGACTTTTAGCCAGTCCAATTGGTGACAACCAGCCTTTGACTTTTGACAGTGCTCCAGAGACACGACGTCTCCTTATACACTGTTCTTGTTCTCTTGGGGTCTTCTTATTCTAAAACCACACTCTCTGGGCCAAACATCTGCTGCTATCGTGTTAATTCGTCTCCTTATTTCTCTAACACAATTTAAGAGACAATTTGGAATTGCAATGGCCACTTGGGGGAATTTTGAC
Source organism: Cnephaeus nilssonii (assembly GCF_951640355.1). Lineage (NCBI taxonomy): Eukaryota > Metazoa > Chordata > Mammalia > Chiroptera > Vespertilionidae > Cnephaeus > Cnephaeus nilssonii. The sequence continues at coordinate 88,919,178 of NC_137077.1, forward strand.
ATGAACTAGATTGCTAAATTTCAGAGGTACTGTACAAAGAGTGAAGAAATCCTCACAAAAAGCTGGTCTTAACTAAAAGAGAGATAATTTCCTTTAATGTAAAAGATACAACCCTTCTCCTTTGTTTCCATACTCGGGGGATTAGTAAGTGCTGGCTTTCTATCATACAGCTTGATAAAACTGTCAAGAACCCAAACTATTGTCTAAAACAGTAGCTTTCCAGTAAATATGTCAAAATCTGTTTTTCTATAACTAACCTTTTTTTTTAACCTCACTTTGCAGAAGGAACATTAACCTTATAGTGATAATTTCATACCTATTGGAAGCCAGCTCCCTCTATTTTTGCTTTTATCCATCTATTTTCCCATCTCTTAGAAAATTGTAAAGGCAACTGATCAAAAACATCATTCAATTGTTAGGTGTACATTCTAGGAATATCTAGAATCCAGATAAACTCTCAAAAATGCCTGAATAGGAAGTTATTCAATTGTGTTTCTGTTTGTGAACACAAAAAGGTGTTTTGGGTTTTTTTATGCCATTTCTGAGATAATAATAAAAGGCTTTAGCTCCAAGATAGAGCATCTTGGGCTTGATACAGAATCTCTAAATTTTATTTTACCAAAACCAAAGAATGTCAGTACAATATTTTGCTTTGATCAAGGCCATGGTTACAGTTCTCATGATTCAAGCTTTCTAAGTTTTCTATATTGGCTTTATAATATAGGTTATGCTGTTTTCATAAAATGTTTAAAAATAAAAATTATATATACACGAGAGGCCCAGTGCATGGATTCGTGTACCGGTGGAGACCCTCGGCCTGGCCTGCAGGGATCGGACTGAAACCAGCTCTCTGACATCCCCCGAGGAGTCCTGGATTGCGAGAGGGCACAGGCCAGGTTTAGGGACCCCACCAGTGCACCTACCGGGCCTCTAGTGTGCATATAAGATCTTTGGTTAATCTCTTCCGGCCCTTCCCCTTCCCCGCTTCCCTCTGAGATTCATCAGTCTGTTCCATGTTTCCAGGCATTGAGCGTCTGCCCCCTGGTCAGTACGCATCATAGCTACCGGCCCGTCGACTGGTCACTTAGGCTTTTATATATATACTACAGGCCCTTTGCATGAAGATTCATGCAATAGGCCTTCCTTCCCCTGGCTGCCGGCACTGGTTTTCCTCCAGCACCCGGTACCCAGGCCTTCGCTCTGGCCGCTGCCTTCCGTCTTTGCTCCGGCCGGAGTCTTCACTCAATCCAGAGCCTTCAGTGTTTGCTCCGGCCAGAGCCTTCAGTCTTCTCTGCTCGGGCCAGACCGCCGCTCCTGTAGCTCCCTCCACCCCCCCCCCCGCCCTCCCCCTCATAGCAGGTGTCCCGCCCCGCCCCGCCGCTCCGCATATGCAAATTAACCCACCATCTTTGTTGGGTTAATTTTTATACTCACTCCTGAATGGCTGGTGGGCATCACAGAGGTATGATCAATTTGCATATTTCTCTTTTATTAGTGTGTGTGTGTGTGTGTGTGTGTGTGTGTGTGTATGTTTGGTTGGGGATGTGCCCAGGGCCTCGAGATTCCACTTCATGAGCATGTCATCTATTGCTTGTTATTGACGGGTCTCTTTTCTCACTATGAGCTCCCTTACCTTGCTCCTCCTTTGACTCCCTACAGTCTTCTACCACTTAAGAAAAAAACAAAACTCTTGTGTTTTCCTTTAGTCTTAGCTAGTAGCTATAATTTAACTGATTCTTGACAAAATAACCCTTCTTTAATATTTAAGAAGGTAGATTTCCTTCTACAGGTCCCTCTGGTTCATAAGTTTCCATGACATGATTCCAAATTTGAGTCTTTAAAAATTGAACCTTGGCCTCACTTCAACAAGATGTTTCTGCTGAGATTATTACAACCATATCAGCAAAACCTAGCCCATTGGGAATGGGAACTAATATTGGGGCTCCTTTAGCTACAAGAGTTAGTATGCTCTTGCTCTGCAGGAACTATTCGACTCTACTCATAGAATCTGCCCATCTCGAGGTACAACACATTGGCTCACTCCTCTTGTGCTCAAGCGCCCCACTAGGGTATTAGTTCTTATGTGGACATCAGGCGTATACCCACCTGCCAGCACCCTGCCTTACCCTATGTATTACCACCCCTCCACTGGATCAAGTTTCCCTAAAAAGTATACTCAGAAACCTCCAAGAGATGCAAGCAGAGAGCACTCCATGCATACTTGGGAAGCCCCACATGGTTCCTACAGTAGGCATTAATGCACTGAGAAAGGTAATCCAGACTTGTCTCTGACCATAACAGATATCACAAATGGTAGCTACTTCTGCTTTAGAAATCTAGAAGATCGGTTTACCCTTTATTAGCCAGAGTTGGCTAAACATAAATAATCACATAGCCCCAAATTTCTCCTTAGGTAATCAAGAAAAAATTTTATATTAGAGCAAACACGTCTTGCTATCCCTATGTCAATACTACAGGATGAGTAGGGAATGTGTGACTAGGCAAAGAGAAAGCCACTTGGATTTGAGGACATGTTTTCATTTTCTGAGTTTTATAATCTAGGCCCCTTGGCTTTGAGGCCTGTTACAAGAACTAATCATCCTTTCATTTTTAATGATTGCCTGTGTTGCAATTGGTTGATATATTCTCCCCAGGGTCTTTGATGCTACTGTGCAACCATTAAGTCACAGGGGCCAACAATTCATCTCACAACAACAAAAGAACCTGATGAACACTGACCCTTAGTCCAACTACACACTACATTCTCTGAACACCCTCCTGATCCTGATCAGCAAAATTCAGCAAGGGACAGGCAACATCTGGGTGTCAAAAGGTTATTGTCCTGCAGCTTGACTCTGTTTCCCTTGGCCAAAAAGAAGAGTCTTTGACTGGAGGGCATTGACATATTAATTTATCTGTTTTTTTAGACAAAGGCAACAGAGGCTCATAGAGGTTAAGTAACTTGTCCAAGCTGACATGCTAACCAACAGCAACGCAAGAACTAGAACTCAGGTTGCAGGACCTGGCTTCGGATCGGAACAAAAGTGCATCCTATCGAGTTGCCTCTCTCAGCACCAATGAGAGAGAAGAGAAACTTGGGGATCATTAGAACTGCCAGGCCAGAGCTCCCTGCAGCCTTCTGTAGGCCCACAAACTCACAGAATGTCAGAGCTCAAAGGAACGTTAGACTCTATGCAGTCTAAACTTTCAGTTGACAGATAAGGAGACTCAAGCCCAGGGAAGAAAAGGAACTTGTTCAAGATCACACAGCAAATTAGTGGCAACATCCAGACTTGAACTGAGATCACCAGCGCTCGGTGCATTGCAGCCTCCTTCTCTCCCCAGAGGCAGCTGTAGTCATCCCTCCTGGTTGTTAGCATGTTACTGTGTTCTGTTTTGGGGCCCTTCCTTTTAGGAAAACAACATCTGCAGACTGGGTGGTCAGCCTCTCCCTTTCAGTCACGTGAAATTTCTCTCTTGGTATTTTATTAGAAGCTTCCTCAAGATTTTTTCAAGTGTATAAGGCTATCTCAGCCACAGAGGTGAATTATGAAACAATTCAACTTGCCTGTGCGCATAGTTCTCCACACTAAATAGAGATGAGAGAGCAGCAAATACGACATTAGCAGGAGGGCAAGCCAAGATTACTATTTCTTTTGAACAGGCTCAAATCATTCTTAAATTCACCCATGCAATTATCTTTTAAGTTCAGTCTCAAAACTGAAGTTCCAGATTTTAGAGTCTATTTATAGTCAGATAATCATGCTATTCCCCTGCTCAAAAACTTTGATTTTTCCCTATGCCTTCAAAATAAAGTCACAAATCCTTAGCTTTTTATCCAAGGCTACCAGTGACCTGGTTTAAATCTACCTCTAGTGCTCAGGTGCACTCTCTCCTCCTCTTCAGGTGCTCAGGCACCTCCAGCTGATCAGACACAGGAGAAATAGCCACTTCTCTTCCTGACCCAAAACATGTTACCTCTCTCTTCACAAATCACTTTCAACCCAAATACACATACTGGGGTATATGTGTTTTTTTCCCCTTAGGGGCAAGCTCTCTATTTTCTTATCCCCAACTATCAGAGAGCCCAGTGCATGACAGGTCTTATTACATATTGAATAAATAAATGAGAACTTGCTTGGAAAAATTACATTTATTCTCCCCCTCCATTTCTGGGTAGAATTGACTACCACTAAAGAGAAAACAGAGAACCTCTTGAGATTTCTTTCAACAGAATATAAACATAATATAAATATAAACATATCAACTGAGATGGCAAGTTGAAGAAAGTGTGACACTGCTTTATTTTTAGGATTGTTTTCCTTAAAGAAGTACACTAAAGAATAAGAAACACATTACAAAGTTGAGGAAATGCTATTGACTATCTTAATGGTTTGTGTGTACTTTTTAACCAGGGTTCATGGCTGGGGAAACAAAAGAACCTCTTTGCCTGTATAATTTTGTTCTCTTCCTTTATTGCTTTAAATAGGCAAGATGTGGTTTGCATTCCTTTCACCACTAATGTTTGCTTTGTGTTCCTGAACAAAAATAACTTGCCCTCAAAGGTTGCTCTCAAAGGTTGTTAATATTGTGCGCAAAAGTTGTTGAAGATCCCCTTGCCCTTATGCATGCCACTCACTGTAACAAAGGTCTTGAGTGTTGCTAATGGAGGCTGCCTCAGCCCCATATATTCTGTGATAAAGCAATAATAGGTGGTGGGTCTATTTATGTTAAACACCAAGTAAGAGTGGAACCCTTTAGCCTTATTATGAGAATCCTAAAGCTGGAAGGATTATCTGTGCATACAATTGCTCTAGACAAGAATGTGCACCAGCATCCCGCGAGTGTAAGATCATCCATCACCATCACCACTGGTAGGTAAGGATAACTCTTTACAATTTGCATATTTTTCCTGATTGTTCTCCCTCTTAATCATTAACAGCATCCTGCAAAATAGGTTCCTCCAAATGTCTTCTCCTAGAGCACTCAACTTGGCCAAGATTAAAATTTAAATCAATCCAATGCCTTTTCCTCTATGCTGCAGTAAATCCCCGTTGGAGTTTTATGAAAGTCCAGCTTCCTGACAATATGGAGACAAGCAGCTATAACCTTCCTTGATATTCTAACCTAGCTAATACAATCTTCAGTCCAGAGGAAATCTTCCAATAGTCCACGGCAGATAGGTACACACACGTGCACCCATCAACCATAACCTTATATCTGAAGCCAGAAACTAGAAATTCTCAGGGTAACATTGTTTCAGTCATGAAGTCTCATTTTCAAGGCCAGTTATGATTTGGGTTTGTCTCTATCCTCCCAGATGTCTCTGATTTTACCATAACCAAATCCTGAATCCTAGGCCCTTTCTTTTGTTAACTTCACTCTTTCACTCACCACCCTCCAATATATATACTGATCCCTAAACTTGTGCAGTGACTCATGCTTTCCATGTCTTTTCCATTTGCACTAGCCAGGCCTAACAAATACATTCCTGTGACTTAACTGGCTTCTACCAGTTCATCCAAAAAGTAGCAGTACTTTTTGATGTTGGTTACAGTCAGGGACTGTTGACCCTCCCCAAGGATTTTAATTTCTTTGCATACCCTCTTCTTGGCTTCTCTTTGACCCTGCCAGCAGCTCTACATAGGCATTCAAATCGTAGCACACAGTGGGGCTCCTGATGAGAATAAATGAAAGGCCTCAACTCTCTTTGTCTGAAACTCAGACTGCACATAACAGGACTTCCTGCTCCAAGACAGGAAGGAGGTGATTTCAGAGAAAAGAGGTTCTGCCCAATGAGGTCAGGGCAGGGCTGTTGGAAGCTTCCGTTAATTCCGTTGGGGCAGGCAAGTGGCAATTGGCAGTTAGTTCTGAGGCTGAGCTGAGGACGCTGGGATGGACGGATTCTTAAATGGCCCTTATATCATGAGCCTAGTTTGTGCCCAAGGAAATGAAATAGCAGAGAGAAGGGATATTTGCAAATAATGCCAAAACCTTTTGTTAGTCTTTAGCTTCCATTTCCTTCCCAAAAACTTTAGCTCAAGTGCTAAACAGTCCAACTTTTCACCTTTTCCCCATTTCTTCATTGCAGAGGTCCTTGCTGGCAAAGCAATCACTTTGAAGTGGGAAAGATAATGGGTTATAAAAGTTGCCCCAGCCAATCTACAGAAAGCTTTGTTGTAATTAGCTTATGTATCTCTGAATCTTAGCTAGGTTTGTTGGGTCAGAGACCTTGCTAGCTTATTGGCTCAAGAACTGACAGAGAAGGTGTTTTCTAAATGCTGTTGGCTGGATAAGCAAACAGCTAAATGACATTTTTCTGAGCCAAAAAAAAAAGCCTTTTCTAGCATAAAAGTTGAGAGGCCCAGCATCCTCAAGGCCACACATGCTGGAAAAAATGCCAGTCTGTCAGCCCCAGGAAAAAGTGGGCAGAAGGAAGAAAGTCCTAAAGAAGTCAAATGCAGGGGATTTCCCTCCTCCCTTTCCTGCCCCCACTTCCACTGTGGTGCAAAAATCCCAGCGAGGCCAGTCATCCAAAAAGCAAAGCAGGAGATAAAAGAATCAAAGAATCATTCTTTGCTGTGGCCGTTTAGAAGGCTCCTGGAAAGCTGGATTCCCCCTACACCATTGCTCCATGAACATGGTGGTGACAAGCTTGGGCTCTGAAATTAGTAAGCCTCAAATCTGAGTCCTGGGTTCTCTTACTATATATGAGACTTTGGGTAAATTACTTCACCTCTCTAAACCTCAATTTCCTCAATTTGTAAAATAAGGATAATACTGGGTAAAGCACCAAGCATAATGTCAGGAATATAGGTAGTGCTCAATAATTGTTTTGTTATTATTATTGTTACTCCTGCACTCCATTCTGTTATTTCCTTCTTTCTCTTCCTCACCATAACTCCTAATTGAATCATTGCCTGAAAATAAAGGCTAGAGTGATCAGAAAAACCTAGGTAGTTTTAGACAGCCAATAAGTTATTGACATGTCTGAGAGCAGCCACTGCAGTCCCACCAACTGCTTGGTCTTTTGTAAAGCACCATTAGAGGCTGGGGATGTCTGTAAGCCATGTAGATTCCTGAGAACGACAGAGATGTGTGTGTATTCATAAAGTAACTCCTGGCCCTTTAAAAGAAAGCAAGTATTTTTTGTTTCCAGGACGTCTCAAATGACACCTAGATCACCGACAGCATGCTGGGAAGTGGTAATGCCACCTGGAGAGCTGCATGGCGCACTGAGTCTAGCTAGGCCTGTGAAGTGGGATAAGCCACTTTCCTCACTAGAGTCTTAGTCCCCTTGTGTGCAAATCAAAGGAGTTGCACTAGACGCTCACTAAAGCACCTTCAAATTTTAAGCCTTAGGCTTTAAATGGTTCTATGATAGTCAGAGAGGATCATAGAAAAGTAAAATACACAAAGCTTAACCTCCCAGAGGGACAATAAAAATGTGTTAATTTGACGTTAACTATAAAGTGGTATAGTTTGATGTAAATGTAATGGCACTGGGAGGTCAGAGGGCTTGGCCCCTTCAAACTCTTTCTCAACAAATGTGGCATCTAGAACAGCCTGAGGGGAGGCCAATAGATTACATCCTACCCCAGCTCTGAAGGTGCCTTGTAGTGAGAAAGAGAAATGGAGCCCCTAACTCTCCATCCCTTCCCTGGCCACTCCCAAGGTGGAGGGACAGGAGAAGGGAGACCCTGAGGTCTTCTATCTCTGTCACAGACACCAACCAAGTCCCTCCCTCCTCTCCTCAGCTTGGCCTTTCATCTGCATCCCCAGCCCAGTCTACCGTCAGATTATGGCTGTACTTCACCTACGAAAGGTCTTTACCAATTTTTGTCACAAACTTTTGCATATTGGTTAGATAATTCAACAAAGATAAACTCAAGGTCAAGGTGGCTATAAAGAGTTTGCATACATTTGCAGGTAGGGTTTGAGGCCCTGATTCTAATTATGCAAGAGAAAACACAATGACTACATTTGCAGTCAAATAAGGCTTTCAGGAGAGCACACCTGATTTGCTATGTAATGAGTGCTGTGAAAGGCACACAACCTGTGTCAGGCTGGGATGCCCATGCAGTAGCCCCTATGCCCCCGCCCTACCCCACAACACCAGGTCCAGGAAATTGGAGCTCCTTCGATGTTGGCTTGAAACCATGCCTAATGGGGAGAAAAAAGCTTTACCCCGCCATGGGGAAAGGAGGAGAGGCAGGATAGGGCATGGGGCTCATCTATTCCATCAAAGAGGAAGCCATGAAGAACAGCTGAGATCCCAAGTAAGTCCAGAGCTGTTTACTCCAAATTGTGAATGTTTGGTAACTCTACCCAGAAGTTCTTATATTGCTAGTCAAACCAGGCTCTGACTTCCAAAATAACGAGCCCCAGCACAGTTTAGGGAATAAAGTTATCTGACTGAAATATGAAAGTAGGAACAGTTGCTACTGCCATCAGCTCTCAGGCCACCTTAATAAAAATAAATTATTATGCCCATTCATACTATGCACACACAATTTAAGAAAAGAAAAATTCCCAACTAGAAAAGCAAGTGGATAAGTACCAACCAAATGAGGCCAATCATGTTAGAGTAGAGACCCTCTGAGCAAGTTGGCAAATAAACCAGGCCTTGACTTTCTGCCAAGAGGCTTGGGAAAACCTCCTATGATGGCCACACATAAAGAGGGGTTCAGGTTACAACCTGAAATGGGAGTTTCTACTGACTACAGGCATAAGTAGAGTGAGACCCACAGCAAGGGAAAGTCCATAAAGACCAGCAAAGCGATCTAAAGCAGACCCTGAGTTTATTATTTGCCTAAAAGGGGAGAATCTGATTTCATTACAAAAGGCAGGAAGATTGTCTGAACTGAAGGGGAATGGGACAGAGATGGTATGGACCAGAGGAAGTTTTGTACAAACACCTGATTGGCTTGAAAAGCAACTTATAAACTCTCTCTTGGGATTGGTTACTGTTCCGATTTTTTGTCACACAGGCACGGTCTGGACAGATCATGGAGGTACCTGTCGTTCATGGCCCTAGCAGGCTGGCACATGTGTCTGATCTCATCTCAGTGAAACTTTTCTTTAACACCTAATTTAGTTAAGAGTTAGGAGCCTTGGGGTTCCATTGGTTGCTATGTGACTTTGTACCCATTACCCCAGCTTTCTTATTCTCCCTGCCTATATTGGAGAGACATACCTTTCTCCTGGCTAAATAGATGAGATAACCACATGAAAGCAGTTGGATAATTTTATTAGCAGATCACTATATTTTTTAAACAAGAAAAGTGAGGCACAGAGGCCCAAGCCCCAGTAAGTTGAAGAATATGTTATTAAAATGCTGCTGATTGGTGTTTCTAGTTTCTTGGGCTGTATTCCTAGAAGTGGGGTCACTGGGTCAAAGGGGAATTCCATTTTTAGTTTTATGAGGAAATTCCATACTGTTCTCCACAATGGCTGCACCAGTCTGCGTTCCCACCAGCAGTGCACGAGGGTTCCTTTTTCTCCACACCCTCGCCAGCACTTGTCGTTTGTTGATTTGTTGATGATAGCCATTCTGACAGGTGTGAGATGGTACCTCATTGTCGTTTTGATTTGCATCCCTTGGATGATTAGTGACTTTGAGAATGTTTTTATATGTCCCTTGGCCTTCTGTATGTCCTCTTTCGAAAAGTATCTATTTAGGTCCGTTGCTCATTTGTGGATATAATGAACAACATAAACTGATGAAGAAAAACAGATCCAGAGACAGAGAAGCATCGATCAGACCGTCAAACCTCAGAGGGAAGGCAGGGGAAGGTGGGGGAAAGGGGGAGAGATCAACCAAAGGACTTGTACGCATGCATATAAGCATAACTAATGGACACAGACACTAAGGGGGTGAGGGCATGAGCGGGGGTGGAGGAATTGGGGGTAAGGACACATATGTAATATCTTAATCAATAAAGAAAATAAATAAATAAAATAAAATGCTGCTGAATGTGGAGGGGGAGAAAAAGGCCACTGGAATGATCTAACCAAAGAGTAACAGTGCTTAAATCTAGGTAGTAGAATTGCAGGTGATGGTTACTGTCTTCTTTTCTGTATTCGTTTTCTGTGTTAATCTTTCCTATAACAGTGTTCTATATTCTCCAGTTCTACTATGTGCTATTTTGAAATTATTTTTTAGAACAATTTTTGATGCACCAAAGATAAACTCAAGGTCAAGGTGGCTATACAGAGTCAAAGGGTGTGTGCTTAGTAAAATCAAGACATTCTCCCAGAACAGGAGATGAAAATTCAGAGCTTCAGGCTGAGTCTGGCACCCCCTGGGGGACTGGGCCAGGGGTTCTATCGGAGCCAGGTAGGCCTGTCCTTGCTCTCCCACAGCTCCAGGACCGTGGCAGGGCCCCAGCCTGCCCTTGCAGAGTGCACTCAGATACTGGGAGAGCCGAGACCAAATAGCATCCCGTGTTCATGAGAAACCTCCTCTGTAAAATCAAAGCTTAGAGAAGACTCCTTTGTTCTCTAAAACTGGTGGTGGCACAATCTCATCTGGACTCTATTTCTCTGGCCTTAGTGTTTCCATGGCAGGTGTGGTCAGAAAGGCCAGTTCCCTCACTTTACACCTCTAGGAGCCGAGCCACATCAAGAAAATACAAGTCTGTTCTACTTCTTAAAGCCTTTAAGAGAGCCCACAGCTTCTGTTCTGTTGTTCACCTACTTAACCTGGTAAAGGGTTTCAATTCTTTCTGTCTGATAATATTCTTTTATATATATTTATTCCCTCCTCACTCAATACTTACTCAACAAGGAAGGGAAGAGATTGTGGCCACTATTAGTGTTTCAGCCTTTTACATCTGACTTTCACTGCTATCTCTCCTCTAGGCCAAGCCATCTCAACCCTATAACCCTTCCCTGGAGGGGTCACCTTCTCCACCACTCACATTTCTTGAGTTTTTATTCCCACCCCTTTGGATAGTTTCAGAAGATCATCCTGGCCATTTCATGAGAAACAAAACAAAACAAAACAAAGAAACAACCTGTGAATGGGGGAACAATTGGGTTACACAATGAATCATTCATGATGTTGAATTTATGCTTGCATGTCATGGTTTTCCCTCTGGTAGAGGAGTTTTTCAGGTGGCTCCAGAGATTCTGGGATTCCCCTGAAGTTCTATAGCATTATCATGGATGGATGTGTGGCTGTTAATTACTTTTTTCTTGGGATGGGGATCCATAGCTTTCATTAGATTCTCAGAGAGGCCCATGATGCAGAAAAATGTCAAGAACCCTTCATGTAATGGCTCTGTCCCCTGAGTTAGACAGTAATTAATCATCCCAGCAGAAATTGTAGCTTGGGTCAGAGATGATGGTGAAGCTGGAGGCAGGGCAGTCAAGGGGAAGTTTCCAGCTCCTCTCCCCTGGCCTCATAGATGAGATAACCACAGCCTCCACGAGAGGGTGGTAGCGGCAGGGCAGCCCTCGCACGCTTTGACGTGGTCATTGGGAAATGTAGTTCAAAGGACAGAGGAAAGCAACATTTCCTGAGCACCTAGTTCACAGCCAGGGGCTAGGCTACACAGATCATGTACCTTTCCTTGCTTCATCCTCACACATTCTCTGTGAGGTGAAACTTATTATCCTCATTTTACAGATGAGGGAACAGGCTCAGAGAAGTTGTGAACTTCCCTTACATCATATAGCTAGCAAGAGACGACTGAATTTAAAACTTTATGGTCCAAGGTTTGTAGTCTTTTCACTATATTCTGCAGCCCTGTCATATCTCCTGTGTGTCGGTGGAGTGGGAGGGAGGGCACAAACCGGACCTCAACCCCTTGGAGATTCTGGTTCTCATATCTGCAAAAGGGAGATTCATTCAGGCTGCCCTTCTTATCTGGCTGTTTGTCGGAGAGTGATGAAGGGGATCAGGAGGACCTAGCCAAATTTAGTTTAGCAGGCTCGGCTCCACCATCCCTCCCTGGCCCCTCCACTACCAGAAAAGCGGGGGGAGATGTAGGTTAAGGCCATTGGCCAGATATGCCCTTAGTACGTACAAAGCCCAGAGAGCAGGTGACGTCATGACCTCCTCTCTGTAAATTGGGTTGATGGCTCGGACACGGTTGGAATTGCAGCACCAAAGGTCCAACCAAACAGCCCTCACCAGGCGTGTATGAAAGCCTCCTCACCGCTATGTGAATGGCAATTTTTGTTCAGGGTGGCAAGGGCAAAGGGAAGGATGGGGAGGACAGAAGCAGAAGGGTAGTACCCCTCCTCTCAACCAGCTCACCCACTCCCTCTGTCATATCTGGGAGTCCTTGTGTTCTACGTTATGTCCCTGCCCCCAGGCTCGGAGGCACCTTCTGCCACCTCCATCCTCCATTTCCACCCCGCCAGCCACAAAGGATGAGGTGGTTAATCCTAATGTTCTGGTGAAGGACTGGGAGCCATTCATTCCCTTGAAACTTAGTTTCCCACTTGAGAAAGGTCAAACACGCTCCTCCCCTTTCTTCAAATGCTAAGCCATGAATGACTTCCTCTGTGGTAGAGTTCTCTTCCTTTCCAGCTCCCTTCAAACCCCCACCTCTCCTGCTCTAAAGTGCTTTCACACAATGTGGGCTTTCATTAAGATCAGTGATTCATTTCCCGTCAAACTTTAAATATTCCCCTCTGAAATGAGTAATTCTGACTTTGAAGGGAGCGTGCAGTGGCAGCCGTGCCTCTCTCTGGTGCCTGCTGCCTCCCACCATCCCCATCAAGGCCTAAAAAGACAAGTGGGAGAAGCCTCAATTAATGAACCCAACGCTGAATCAGGAGCCTAAGTTGGTGGAGAGGGCTTGATGCAGGCACGTGGGCCCAACAAGCACTGACCACCCTCAGCTGGAGGCAGTGAGGCATGGGGTAGGGACTGCATGTGAGGACTCTGACCATCCTTTCCAGCTCCTACTTTTTGGAGTCTACTAAGAGCCTTTGGTGGGCATGTGTGGGGACTCTAGTAACCCAGGGCTTTTCCACACACAAACAGAGAGGTGTGTAGGGCTACATCTCCAGATTTGGTGGACACTATTAGGAAGAGATTCAGACAGAGTCTGCACACTGGCAATTGACCACGGTGTGGCCTTGGCTCTAGGTCCCAGCTCTCTCACTGTGCCTCTGGAACTCTTTTCTTAAAACCTCTGTTCCCTCTGAAGAAAGCAGCCACAGACCATTCCTTACACACTGGTCACCATGCTTTGTACCCTGTGACACCGCCATCCTGGCTACAGATGTCTGTGCCTGGAATTAGTGCCTGAGCCAATAGTGGCCACCTTGAGATCAAATAGCACCTCATGAGGTGGTCTTGCTGGGGATCCAGCCCTGAGAGCCCAATAGTGCCCTTCTCCTTAAGGAATTAAAAGAAATTTAGAGATACTGACGGGAGAGCAAAGAAACCGCAAGATGCACTGGAGAGGCATTAAGCCGAACGAGATGAAAGAGATGGCAAGTGCTAGAGGCAGAGACCAAGCTCATGGCTAGAGTTGGTGTTCGGCACCTGGGGCCCTTTTGGGCTCCCATGATGGTCCAGTACTCTGTGAAGCTAAGAGCTAGATAGTTGCCTCCTTGTATATCCATCCTTACACTAAGACCCTTCACCTGAGCTGGCCTGAGTCTGTCACTGCTTCTTGATACCTGGAAGAGTCTATCGTGTATTTTCTGAGAAGCACATGAGCCAACACACGCCAAGCACCCAAGACAATGCTCCTCTTGTGGCTGGGATCACATTTCATGGATGGAGTGGGGCAGGTGTGAGAGCCCAGACTTGGGTATTGGGCCTGAGAAGTGGATTTATGTAAACAACAGTACAAGGGCAGCTGGCCATAGCAGGACCCAAATTGTAGGGGACTTGATATGAGCTGTGTGCGTGGAACGAACAGAGTGGCTGAGCCCCAGCAGCCCCTGAAGCTCAGGTCTCAGCTCGTGGGCCAGTCCTGACTGTGGGAGGGTGAGCTCAGAGAAGGGAGTTCATCTTCTACTGATGTCCCTTGATTCTGTGCTCCCCAGTTCTTAACCCAGACACATCACCGCCCAACCCTACTTCAAGGTCACATTGGCATGTAGAGTGCCGCTTCTGGAATTTCCCAGTAGAAGGAAAGGTCTCTGAGGTCAGAAACCATGTCCTCCCTCTTCAGGGCCTCAGCAGCAGTGGCCTCTAAACTACTCAAGCTTTGCAAGGGCTGGCCCAGGCGTCTGTATTTCCAACAAGTCCTCTCACCTGCTGATTCTAATATGCAGCCGGCGTGTGCAAACTGCCACCCTTCAGGACCTGGCACCAGGCCCGCCACCCAGTGGAAGCTAAGCAAGCAACTCAGGAAGAGAAATCCTGGACATGATCTTTGGTCATTAAAATATGGTCCCATCCAGTTTTTACTTCTCTCCCCATGAAGCTCTAAACTCTGAACAGACGGGTATGTGTTTTTTGTTTGTTTGTTTTTTTCTTCAAAATACCAACTAAACTGCTGTTCTGCTTATTGATATATGGGGCTTGCTGAGCAATCCTCTGATTAACACCCGCCCCCAACCCCCACCCACTCTTTCCTCCAGAAATGCTTGCTTCTCAGATCTTTAGGTATTTCTACAGCATTCTCTAGGGAAGCCCGCACTTTGTCAAAGTGACCAGGGCTTTGGCTTTAACTCCTCTGCCCTTCACAATCCCCAACATTAAGTTCTCAGCCTGGGACATCCGGGACACCGTGGGAGGGGAGACTGTAGTAGGGGTGTTTGAGAAACAAGCTGCTTCCAGGCCATGGAGCGGCCCTTCATGTGACAGTCCTCATGTGGGCTGGTAGAAGTATCAAGAGTCCTGGGAGCCACCAGAAGAGGCCACCTGGCCCAGCCTCTGGTCCTGGAAAGGGGAAACCCCAACCCAGCGCAGCTTCGGATATTAGCTCTTGGATCAAGCCAGTGGGGAAAATGCAAGAAAAGCATGGCTAGGAATAATTTTCAAGCTCCATTTCAGATTCCTCTAAAATTTCCTTTGTTCTTGCTTATTGCCAGTATGTTCTCTCTTCATGGTGTTTGAATGCAACCAACAGCAAGGCTCCCCATATTCTCAACTCAGCTGTCCAAAAGCCAAGCAGGCCTGGCATTTTCTCCTTTAAAAGCATGGCAGGTCACTGGAAAGATGTTTCCATCTTAGCTGTCATTAATAATTTTGACTTCTGCAGCTTATGTATGTGGAGAAGCCACATCTATCTTCTCTACTCCCCAACTGCCAGACAGAAAAATAGCCACAGGCTTCTTCTGAAATGCCCTGAGGCACAATCAAGCCAGGGGACAATTAAGGAAATCAGCAACATCAAGGCAACCAGCTAAGGCAGTTCCCGTGGAAAATGCTCCAGCCGGAGATTTCTTTGAAGTGAGCCAAGGTGCGGGTGGAAACGTGGATTTCTTAAGTAATCCTGAGTTTCTCTTCTCCCATAGAGGGCTGTGTATAAAGTGTGGCCTAACTGAGTGGGAAAATCCACATGGTTCTCTTAATTAACCAATCCTATTGGAGGTCTAACTTTTAGAGCACTAAGGCGTAACTAAGCACAATTAAAATAATTGTAAGCCGCGCAACTTGAGAAAATAGGCAGCCTCCTGGATGTTGGCTGGGCAAAAACAAACTTATAAACCAACAATAAATATGCCAACAGTAGTAAACCCTTGTTCACCCCAAGTACACCAAGGATCTTTTTGCAGGTGGACCTGTGTCAGACACTTGAGAACAGTGGGGTGTGGTAGAAAGAGCACTGGACTGGGAATCAAAAGACCTGGGTTCTTGATCTGGTTCTGCCACTACTGCCTGTGAGACTCTGGGCGGGTTCCTTCCCCTCTCTGGGACTACACGCGCTCATCTGTACTCTGAAGGGGCCAGGTTAGACCATCTCCAAGGGCCTTTCCAACCAGAAACCTTGAATCCATGACGATTTCCTTGGCAATTCATGAGCTCATCACATAAATAGCTCCTGTTCTCTCAGGACCAACGCTTGCCACAGTTTATGTGAAGAAAATAAAACAACACTGGTGTTGACCAGCAATGTTGTCTAGTCATCCCTGGGGCTCCAAAGCCCTGCTGGGGTCAATAAGAGCAAAACTATTTTCATAATAAAACTAAGATGTTATTTGCCTTTGTCACTGGGTTGACACTGAGGGTGAGCGGCCTGCTGTGCCTGCGAGCTTACAGAAGGGAAAAGAAGCCACTTTCACTTAGGAATGTCCTCGGTGAAGCAGTAAACAGTAATTTTATTAAATCTCAACTCCCAAGATTTAAAATACTCACTGTGAGTTGAAGTTCAGCACTGGGGTACCCCTACAGTGGCACCCCCTGGTCCCATCAATACCACTGCTGCTCGCCTTCACTCCTCGGCCACGAATGAGACAAGTATGACTGACTGCCTCTTCAAAGTTGTCCTTATCAGAGAGTCCGGTGTTGGAATTAGTAATCTCCTGTCTCTGTTTACTCGAAATGAGTTTAATCTCGAAAGCAAGAGTGCCATTAGAGTGTAGTTTGCAACAAGAAGCATCCAGGTTGATGGGAAAACAATAAAGGCACAGATATGGGACACAGCAGGGCAAGAGCGATCCTAGGCTATAACATCAGCATACTATCGTGGAGCTATAGGTGTCTTATTGGTTTATGACATTGCTAAACGTCTCACAAATGAAGTTGTAAAATGATGGCTGAAAGAACTGAGAGATCATGCTGATAGTGACATTGCTATCATACTTGTGGGCAATAGAGTGATTTGCGTCATTTGAGGGCAGTTCCTACAGGTGAAGCAAGAGCTTTTGCAGAAAAGAATGGTTTGTCATTCATTGAGGTATCAGCTCTAGACTCTACAAGTGTAGTAGCGGCTTTTCAGACAGTTCAGACAGGGATATACCACATTGTTTCCTAGAAGCAAATGTCAGACACATGTGAGAATGACATGTCTCCAAGCAACAATGTGGCTCCTATTCATGTTCCACCGACCACGAAAAAATAAGGCAAAGGTGCAGTGCTGTCGGACATATAAGGCGTTTCTCTTCTCGCATAGAGGGCTGTTACAGACCATTTCCCAGGTCCGAGGTTTAAATATATTTCTAATTCTTGTGGTCACTTTTGTGTTTTGTTTTTTAAAATATATTTTTATTGATTTCAGAGAGGAAGGGAGAGGGAGAGGGAGGGGGAGATAGAAACATCAATGATGAGAGAGAATCATTGATCGGCTGCCTCCTGTACGCCCCACACTGGGGATTGAGCCCGCAACCTGGGCATGTGCGCTGACTGGGAATCAAACTGAGACCTCCTGGTTCATATGTTGACATTCACCACTAAGCCAAGATGGCTGGGTACTTTTGTGTTTTATTACTTCCTCATACTTTACAAATTTTCCGTGTTTTAAGTCTTTAGATTTTAGCTTTATAAAATCATCCACTTGTCCTGCATGACTGCAGCTTTTTTCATGCTGTAGCTTCACCAGCCTTAGTTTGATAAACTGAATGTTTGGATTCCTCAATTATTGTTTCCTTTTCATCATGCAAACCTGTCACTGTAAGACATGAGAACTGGATCACTTGAAGCTCACACTTGTTGATCATTTTGCCACAGAGCCCCTTATAATTCACAGTCTTTTCTCAGTGCAGTATCTATTTCCACAAATCTAAGAATTGCCCTATAAAGAGCAGGATTTTGAGAGCTTGAAAATTTTCCATTGTTCTGGAATCACTTTCTAAAATGACTTAGTAGGGTTGTGTAGTTCCATAATTTTTGTAAGCATCAAAGTTTATTTGAGAGGGCATTTTTTTCTGGACAAGAATTAATAAACACAAAGACTGCTCAACCCCTGACCGGTTTGGCTCAGTGGATAGAGCGTCGGCCTGCGGACTGAAGGGTCCCGGGCTCGATTCCAGTCAAGGGCATGTACCTTGGCTGCAGACACATCCCCAGTAGGGGTGTGCAGGAGGCAGCTGATCAATGTTTCTCTTTCATTGATGTTTCTAACTCTCTATCCTTCTCTCTTCCTCTCTGTAAAGAATCAATAAAATATATATTTAAAAAAAGACTGCTCAAAAAATGTTCTCTGTGACAAAAAGGAAAATGCATATCAAAATAAGGTGGTGGTCTTGGCAAGCATGTGTGTGGTGGTGTGAGTCGCAGATTGCACCAGCCACTGTCTACATGGAACATACTTTTTACTTGAAAGAACAATTTATAGCCTATGACTATGGAAACATTGGTATCTGGCAGATATTTTTTCAAAAATGAGTGAGCCAGTCACTTCAACAAAAACAATTAATAGTACTTTTTGGCCAAGGACAAAATTTGAGCTTCAAGAGGAAATTTGAATTTTGGAAAATTTGCATCTACCTTTGTGACATTGATAGTTTCCCACACTTAATTTTTTTTTCTAATAAGATCAATAGTAACAAATATAATTTCTTTTACATTGCATAATGAAATGTGTCAACATTGAAAAGACCTGCATAGCCGAAACCGGTTTGGCTCAGTGGATGGAGCGTCGGCCTGTGGACTCAAGGGTCCCAGGTTCCGGTCAAGGGCATGTACCTTGGTTGCGGGCACATCCCCAGTAGGGGGTGTGCAAGAGGCAGCTGATCGATGTTTCTCTCTCATCGATGTTTCTAACTCTCTATCCCTCTCTCTTCCTCTCTGTAAAAAATCAATAAAATATATTTTTAAAAAACAAAACAAAAAGAAAAGACCTGCATAAACATTTTCCAAATAAATGTATAATGTTATAAAAATCTCACATGGGTAAAAGATCCATTCAAAGTTTAAGATAAATTAATGTATTTAAATGTCACAGAATAGGAAAAGTTCATTAAAAAAGTTAGTTGTTATGTGGTTTCAGATTCCACATAACAACTAACTTTAAGAAACCACATTTTGTTGTTTTGCTGTAGTATCACAGAAGACTATGCACAATTATTTTTTAAAGCTATTAAAATATTTGTTCCTTTTCTAACTACATATCTGTGTAAAACTGCAATTCATCATATACTTCAACCGAAACACCATATTGCAACAGACTGAATGTAAAAGCAGAAATAAAAATTGAGCTGTCTTCTATTAAGACATTAAAAAGATTTGTAGAAATATAAAACAGTGGTTCTCAGTCAGGGTGATGTTGTCCTCATCCACCCCAAGGCGATGTTAGGGAACGTTTTGGTTATCATAACCGGAAGGAGGGAGTGCTCCCAGCATCTTGTGGGTAGAACTCAGAGATGCTGCAAACACCCTGCAGCGCACAGGACAGCCCACAACAAAGAATTACCTGATCCAAGATTTCAGTAGTGCCAAGGATGGGAAACCCTGGTATCAAATAATGCCACTCTCACTAAGATTTTTTTGTTTCAAAAATATTTGTATTATCATGTAATGGGCTTATTATTGTTATTTTAAGTGTCTGAATATTTTTTTATTTTATAGTTTTAATTTATAATTTAGTAACTATCAATAGATGTAATCCACATAAACAAAGGCTCTTTGTTGTCCGAAATGATTTCTAAGATTATAAAGGGCTTCTGAGAACAAAAAGTTAAAAAACTCCTGATATAGACAATAGGATATATAGATTGCAAAACTAAATTTGTTGAGCAGCCCTACACATTAGCCACACTAAAGATAAGAAAAGGTCATGGCAGGTATGCCCAAGGACATGCAGTTTCTTCTCAAGAAAAGAAGGTATCTAAAGGAGGCAGAGTAAAGAGATCAGTGTATGGTGTCAACAATGCCAATTTAAGCTTCTTATGTGTCACGGTTTCTGATCACTGCTAGGAATGCAACCGTGACTGAAATGCAGTCATTATTTCCCAAAAGCTTACTGTCTAAAAGGGAAGAAAGACATAACTGAAATTTTAATTGAAATATGGGTAGGGAGAAAAATATGTGCATGGGGTGTATGAGGTCAGTGGGGATGAGCCTTAGGTTAGGGTGGTGGGATTCAGGAGGAGGTCAAGACAGGGAGGGCTCCCTGGAGGAAGTGACCTCTGAGTTGTCTTGAAGAATGAGTAGAAATTTGGTTACTGAGAGTGGAGGGACACTGCAGAGAAGGTGGTGTTCCAGGTAGTGGGAACCGCATAAGCAAAGGCTCAGAGTTATGATATAGCATGATAGATTAGGAGAAGATGTGAAAGGGTATAGAGAAAATGAAAAATATACTAGATAAAAGCATCAGAAAATAAATTTAATGCCCCCAGTAAAATTAAGATGTTTTAAAATAAAAAATAACAGGTCTGATAACATCAAGTTATCTATATTTTTAGAAGGCTGGTTCCTAATTTAGGTATACTATACAAAGTACCTGTTTGGGAAACAACAAGACTTTGCACTCTCTTCCTGAAAGCAGCCAGAACCTCTGAAAATGGTTCCCTATTCACTTGACCCAGAAAACCCCACAAAATCATGCAAATCAAGAGGTTCAAATCTTCATGTTCACTTTAAGAACACCCGTGAAACTGCCCAGGCCATCAGGGGTATGCATATCTAAAAAGCCACCAGGTATCTGAAGGATGTCACTTTACAGCAGCAATGTGTGCCATTCCGTCGTTACAATGGTGGGGGTGGTAGGTGTGTCCAGGCCAAACAGGGGGGCTGGGCCCAGGGTCAGTGGCCCAAAAGAGTGCTGAGTTTTTGCTGCACATGCTTAACAATGCAGAGAGCGATGCTGAACTTAAGAGTAGAGTCTCTGGTCATTGAGCTCCTCCAGGTGAACAAAGCTCCCAAGATTCGGCACAGAACATACAGCTCGTGGGCAGATTAACCCACATGAGCTCTCCCTGCCACACTGAGAGGATCCTTCCTGAGAAAGAGCAGGTGGTTCCTAAACCAGAAGAGGAGGTTGCACAGAAGAAAAAGGTATCCCAGAAGAAACTGAGGAAACAAAAACGTATGGCCTGGGAGTAAATTCAACATAAAATCCTATCTAATAAAGAGGGAATATGCTAATTGACCCTTGTGCCGTCGTAAAGATGGTGGGGCCCACAGCCAATAAGGAGGGAATATGCTAATTGACTGCCACACCCTCAAAGATGGCAGCACCCACAGCCACAAAATGGTGGTGCCCAGTCCCCTCAGCCCCACTGGGGCAGCAGGCACGCGCCTGCCTCCAGAGTCCCCCAGTTCCCTCAGCTCCCCAGCCACCCAAGGCCAGCCCGAGGTGCAGGCAAACCTCAGATGGTGGCTGCCCAGCCACCCAGGGCTGCCGGAGGCTCAGGTAACCAGGGCCAGCCGAGGCTTGTGCTGCCGGCAGTGGCAGCAGCAGAGGTGTGATGGGGCATTCCCTTCCCCTGATTACACGGTTGCCTCCTGCCCCTGAGGGCTCCCTGACTGTGAGAGGTGGCAGGCCAGGCTGAGGGACCCCCACCTCCAGTGCATGAATTTTCATGCACTGGGCCTCTAGTAAATAATAATAAAGTAAAATAAAATAAAAAGAAGAACACTTTGCTCCTTTATCCTGATGCAACATGAAATGCTGCAGCCCCTTCTCCCTTTTGGCTCTCCTCTGTCTGTACACTATTTCTATCACTGGCTCACAAGGGCTTCCCAAAATGTTCATATGGGTCAACCTATCCTGCTAGGAAAGGATGAGAAAAGCCCACACCCTCATGGTTCATTAGCATGAACACCCCAGCCCAGGAATTCACTCCACATTTTTCATAAAGGATTTATATGGTTAGTTCATGCAAAGACATGTGATATTGTTTTTCCCCCACCAAAGAAGTTGGTCAAGGTGGTTGAATGTTTATTTCAGAGCAGTATATCAACACCATTCTGGAAAATGGGGTGGCCCTGCTGAGGGAAGAGAAAGGAATGTTTTTAACAGTGATCATGGCCTGACTATTCTGCTTACAACTTTCATCAAAGGTTGGATTGATCCAAAGGACACGCTGGCATTTGCCAGGGTCCCAGGGGAGAGCCTGCCCTTTCCAACAGCAGCCTGTTTGACACACATCAGGTACTCTGCTTCCAACAGAAAACAGATGGATACCATTGGCATTAAAGAGGGCTAGCCAAGACCCAGGCCTCGGGCCTTGACTCCCAGAACCCCTCAGAGGGTCTGTGCAAGCTGGTTTCAGGGTGGCCCATGGAGGACAACCCGGGATGGGCATTTTCCCAAACAGTGGGTGACCTTTTCCCAGGCTGTGCATGGCAGTCAGGAGAGGGAGCTAAGACAATGAAGGGTGGCCGGTCTCGGGTTCATCTGAGTGTGGAGGTGATTCTATAAGCAGGAGAAAGAACCATCAAACAGAGGCAGGAAGCCTAGAGGCAGGCTAAGAGTCTCTAAGCAGATTGGGGCAAATGGCAAAGGTGTGAGGATACTGGCAGTGAGCAGTGAGCGAGAGAGTGAGCAGGTCAGTTCTTAAAAACTACGTGGCTCAGGGGCAGGCAACCTAACTGAAAGGATCTCACTCTTAGAAATCCTGGCTGACATGCCACTTGGCAGTAGTCCAGTGTTGGAGAGTTATTCCTGGACATTGTGAACGCCTACAGGCCCCACCTAGGAGACCAGTGGGTGTGCCTGAGGAGGTGAGCATGGGCAGTGTGCTCTGTGTCCCCAGAAGGGCCTTGGCCTTTCCTCCCTCCAGGTCCAGGATGCAGCCTGGAGTGAAGGCTTATCAATCAAGTCTCTAAATCCCAGTGGAATCATATGCCCCCCCCCCCCTCCCGCCATTAGTGTTACTCCACATTGCAAACCAGTAGGTTCCTGCTTCACCGACAGGTGTGCAGCTTGCACACATCTTCGAGGGCATCCTACATAATAAAATGGTAATATGTAAATTACCATCACTCCGCTACGCCCACGATTGGGCCAGCAGGAGGCGCAGGGGGCGGGACTCAGGGTGGCCGGGGTAGCTGATTGGGCCAGCAGGACGCTGAGCTCGCGGCGCCAGTGGCGCCGCGAGCTCAGCGTCTGTGTCATGGCTGCCCCGGAGGCTTTAGGAAGGCCTGGGGCACCGGCGGACAGACAGCCAGCCGGCTCCCCCGCCATCAAAAGCCAAAGCGGGGGAGCTGTTGCGCAAGGCCTTTCGAAAGCCTCCGCGGAGCTGGAGGCTTTCGGAAGGCCTGGGGCACCGGCGGACAGACAGACAGCCGGCTCCCCCGCGATCAAAAGCCAAAGCGGGGGAGCTGTCTGTCTGTCTGCGCCGGCGCAAGGCCTTTCGAAAGCCTCCGCCGAGCTGGAGGCTTTCGGAAGGCCTGGGGCACCGGCGGACAGACAGACAGCCGGCTCCCCCGCGATCAAAAGCCAAAGTGGGGGAGCTGTCTGTCTGTCTGCGCCGGCGCAAGGCCTTTCGAAAGCCTCCGCCGCGCCGGAGGCTTTCGGAAGGCTTGGGGCACCGGCGGACAGACAGCCAGCTGGTGCACCAGGTGCATGATTAAATCATGCACTGGGCCTCTAGTGCACGCATATTGCGGACATGGCTAAAGGGAGATAGGAGGCTGGAGAGCATTTCATTTAGAGAAGGTGCCAATGTCAGACGTTAGGCCAGAGAACTTATATGCATCTATGCATTGCCCATGGACACAGACAATAATGGTGTGGGGCAGGAGCTAGGTAGAGGGGGGCAAAGAGGGAGAAAAGCGGGGACAGCTCAACAGTAAAGCTTTATTTTAAAGGAACAGTGTACACCAGTGGCAACCAAGCATGTCAAACTCACGGCCAGTGGGCCGCATGCCTTGTTATGTGAGTTTGACATTCTTGGTCCACCTTTCCTCCTCCATGCCTGTTAAACCCATCAGGCAAGCAAGCTGAACTGATTCGCACTGCCCTGATAGCCTTCAAGTAACCCTAAGAAGTGTTTCTTCATACAGGCTATCAGAATTCAGTAGCAGAAACCCCATAGCTTCAATAATGATAACAATTATTATGAAAACAATAGCTAATAATGCCCAGTGCTGTTCTAAGCTCTTCACAAACATTAATTCCTTTAATTGCCATAGTTGATAGGACGCTTTATTAACAATGTAAACCAACAAAGTGAACTTACCTGCGTTTGTTGACTAATAATAGAAAGGTTACGGCATCTGCTCAGTACTACTCCTACTCTGAGCAGGCCCCACCCTGACCAAGCAGGAAGCTGCTGGGATGGTCCCTCCCCAGACCTCTTCCCCGGGCACCAGGAGGGGAGCAGGTCCCTCTTTTGACACTTGTTTTGCTTCAGCAGTGATGACAGTGAGACAATGTGCTTGAAGCTCTGGATGTATCATTTACGCTCCTGATCTGATTAAAAGCAGGAGTGGGAGGTCTGCCAATCTGCAGGCTCTGTCAACTCCTAATGTTACATAACCCTGTTATACTCACAATTCCCCCCTCACAATGACCCTGCATTTCTGGGGCACTCAGATCTCCCTTCACCAAGGTGCTTTGAGGACCATGTGCTGCATTCGCCTACATGCTTTTCCTTCCCGTGCTGCAGCTTGCGGCGGGCCCCCGTGGGGTCACCGCGTGGAGCACCTGCCAGCAGCTGCAGCTTACCTTTTGTCCACATGTTGGTCCCCTTCGCTCTTGCCATCCGAGGGAGCCAAACCCGCCACTGAGCTGCCTGGGTCTTCTCTTTGTTTTGCTCTCTTGTCCTATGAGTTGTAAGCAGCCTACAGTTTCTCTTACGTGTACTAGGCTTGCTCCTGTATGGAAACTGTGCTCATGGCATAACCTTGATGCTTTTCCTTCCCTCTCACATCGATTTGACCTATAAATTTCCCCTCTGGCCAAGCCTTTTTTTTTTTTTTTCTTTCTGATTTACTGATCACAAAGAAATGTCTAGAGCAGTGATGGGCAACCTTTTGAGCTTGGTGTGACAAACTTCGCCAAAAAACTGAGCATAACTCGGGTAGTGTGTCACTTTGAGGAAAAAACTAACTCCAAGACTCTAGGCGCAAATGTTTCATCCTCGGCATGCGGCTGCGTGTCATCAGAAATGGCTACGCGTGTCAGTGCTGACACGCCTGTCATAGGTTCGCCATCACTGGCCTAGAGGGAAGTGAGAACATGATTAGGAAATTGGGTGACTTTGGAGGAAAGCTTCTTGCCTCCTTAGGATTTTGCCCTAGTTAGGCTCACTCCAGAGTGGCCAGAGACAGTGGTCCCAAGATGGTTATCTGGACCAGGTACTTCTCCTTGTCCCCCAGCCCCTCAGAGGTCCACAGGCCAAAATAGCGCAAAAAGCAAGACGACAGAGCCAGAATGAAAAAATACTGGGACGGTGATCACCTGGTTTAGAAGCATGAGGTCCAGGAAGGCATTTCATATAGGACAGGAGTGTTCACCAGCATCTAGTACTTTCCTTGCTCCAGAATGGCTGAAAGGGCTCCATAGCACATCTGATAAGAAAAGAAATTAACCCAAATCCTTGTCTGGCTTCTAGATTAAGAAGGAATAGGACAGATGAACTCGTTACTGGTCACTTCCATAGATATATGAAAGTGCACAAAAACTTTTAGACCACCCTGTACATATTATATTGAAAATATAACGGGAGATGTGATAAGATGAATGGGATTGAATTGGTTTCAAAGACATGATGTTTAAACTTAAATCTGACCAAAGAAATTCACTCATAAGAAGATTTGGGGATGTGCAATGTGGCAAAGGGAGCTAATGCAAGCCTCTATTTTAGGAACAAACCTGGGAGACGGGAAAAAGGGTCACTGTGGCTGGAACAGTGATGGGAGAGATGGCAGGGACTGGGTTACAGGCCAGGGAAGTGGGTCTGGATTTTATTACAAATCTGAAGGACAGACCTTGGAAAGCTTTTACCAGGAGGGTTATGTGGTCAGTTTACATTTAGAAAGATAACTCCACATGGTCGAGGGACAAAAAGCAGAACTCCAGGCAAGAAATGATGGTGGCTTTGACCAGGGTGGAAGTAGTGGAGAGAGAGCCGGGGGGTGGCGGGGCGGGGGGAGGGGGGTTGGAGAGGGAGAGGGAGAACCATACTAATTTGGGAAATATTTTAGTGGCAGTCTCAACAAGACTTCACGAGAGACTGGATGTGAGTCAGGAGGAGAGAAAGGAGTCAACAATGAGCACTAGGGTTTTGGCTTAAGCAATAGGCAGATGGTGAGACCATTTAGTTAGATGGAGAAGAGAGATAAAGCAGGTCTAGGAGTTGACATCAAGAATTCTGATCTGGACGTGTTAAATGTGAGAAGTAATATTTTATAAAAAGTAAGCTATCCTGGGGCCTGTAACATGTCCCTGGAGCTGTGGATTTTTCCCTGGGGTTTTAAGCTCTACTGAGAGGACTATCTGCAGAGCCCATGGGGTTATATGTCATCCTCAAGGTCAGCAAAAATGGCTTTGTCTTGGTCCACTCATTCATTCATTTGTTCCAGAAGGAAGGTCTGCATTTCCCTCAATCTGTATAATAAACCAACATCTAGAGAACTTTTGAAGAGGAATTGGCCATTTTTCTATTTGAATATTATCTTTCTTAGCATAAATAGGCATTAAAAAGTACAAAGAAGGCCAGAGAAGGACTTCTTGACCCCTCAGTAAAAGATGCATCCAAGGGACAAACCCAGCCTGAACAGGCTCATACCTGCTCTGGGCCCTGCCTTGGGACCCCTTGCAGCCTAGATGGGAATTTCCTTACACACACACCCTGTCCCCAGGAAACCAGGCAGTCAACACCAAGAGGGACCAAGCTGTTCACATGGGAGGGGAGGTGGGGACCGGTGGGGGATTGGAGGGGGCTCAGAAGCCCAAGCCATAGCTGCCACCAGCTCCCCATCTCTCTACCTTCCTGCACAGCATTCTGGAAGGTGGGCTCTGAAAAGTCATTTTCCTCTATGTCTTTGGTTTTTTATTTTCTCATGTTTAATTTTGTATTTCTGCTTTCTCTGTTTAACAGAAATAAATAATAGCCACTGCATAATTAGCTCTTCAGTTATTTTATCAAGTCTTCAGATTTTCCAAGTTCTAAAACATTTTGTTTCAATATTATTTCCATTGCTCTGCATTCTTTGGGTTTCTTTTTTTTTTTTTTTTCCCATATCTAACCTTTTTAGCTAGAGGGTTATTTTTCCAATTCATTTCCACACTTTAATTTTTAGTTAAGTAGTAAATGCTATGAATCTTCCTCTTTGAATAACATTAGCTCTAATCTACAGATTTCAATGTAAGTGGTTTTCTTAATCCCCACCTGAGGATATGTTTTTATTGATTTGAGAGAAAGGAAAGAAGAGATAGAAACATTGATATGAAAGAGACATCAATCAGTTGCCTCCCATACATGCCCCAACCAGGGGTCAAACCCGAAACCTAGGTATTTGCCTTGACAGGGAATTGAACTGGCAACCTTTTGGTGTACTGGAAGACGTCCCTACCAACTGAACTACCCCAGCCAGGGCTATAGTATTTTTATTTTTGTATTTTCTAAATAATTGTAAGATCTTGGTTTTTGTGATTTCAAAGTTTCTTTTTCAAGTTTTGTCATGTTCTATATTTATTGAAGTGTGATAACAGAAAATGATCTTTATAAGAAAATTAATCTTATTTCTCAAACAATTTTGAGGTCATCTACATAGTTCAAAGGGTGAGGACTGATTCATGGTCATCTAATCTTTTATTATTATTATTATTTCAGAGAGGAAGGGAGAGAGAGATAGAAACATCAATGATGAGAGAGAATCATTGATTGGCTGCCTGCTGCTTGCCCCCTATTGGGGATCAAGCCCACAACCCGGGCATGTGCCCTTGACCAGAATCGAACCTGGGACCCTTCAGTCCAAAGGCCAATGCTCTATCCACTGAGCCAAACTGGCTAGGGCCACGGTCATCTAATGTTGAACATTTGTTAACTATTTTCAAGTGCATTATGCAGTTATTTGACACCCACGGGAGTTTTAAACTCTCCAAGTGAAACCATCTGCTGAGCCAGCAGAACCTTACGTGTGAATCTTGAGGGACAGCCGATGGTGGCTTTTTCTCTCCTTCATGCATTCATTCCACAGACATGTGTGAAGAACTGAGCGCCCATCCTGTGCCAGGCCCTTCACCAGGCCTGGGGACACACAGGTGACAAGGTCCAATGCTCATGGATGGACATGTGATTGCCACATAGGCAGTGAGAGCCAAGTCTTTCCAGGTAGAGTGGGCAGCAAATCCATAGGATGGAGTGGTGAGTTCCTCAAGGGCCACCGAAGAAGTTCAAGTGGAGGAAAGAGGAGCCCTGGGCAGGGTTGAGGGTTGACCTTAATTTTTCTATTCTCACCAGGCATGTTCTGCCCTGCTTACCGGGTGCAGGTTTGGTTTGGGCAGAACCCTGCTGCGTGAATTCCACAGCTGTGGTGGTCCACTGGCCCTGGTGGCCGCTGGGTGCTCTGTGGAGGAACTTTGTCCTGCAGGGAATCTGCACTGTGGGTGAACTCCAGGGATACCGCAGAGTCTCATGGAAGAAGTACCTGAGGAGTAAGTACATCAGGTCTCACTCTCTGGATAGCAGTGACAGATGGGGGAGTGTGACGTGATACTTCACGTGTTTCTTGATGTCAGGCAGAACTTTTCAGCTGGCGATAGAACTGTTTCCTGTACAGGGAGATGAGGAACGCATCATTAGCGGTTGGACACTAGTTCTAGTAAAATGTAAATCTTTCATCCAGTTTCACCCTGTGATGAAAAATGACGACAGCCCAGAATTGCCCAAGGCCCTGGATATGGCCAACCCATGATTTGGTCCACCGAACTCTTCATAGCAAACCAGCTGGCAGAAGAACTATGGCGGGGTCTCTCTTTTCCGCGTCCAGCACGGAAAGAGAGATGAACTGGTTCTTCGAATAGATGCAGCTGGGGATTGAGAAATAAAAGAAAGAGAATACACAAAATGGAAGGAAAAGGCTGGGAACTGGGTGGGACCACTGCCCTCTTCTGCTGGAAAGACAATGACCCCCAAGCCAATACAGCACATTTATTTTATACCCCCAAATACCAGGAAGTTTCACCAAAAGTCAAGACAAAGGAGATTATTTGCATTCTTGAGTAGGCCCAAGCATTCCTGGTGCTTGACTGGATTTACATATCAAAGTCCATTCCCAGACACCTGGGCAAAGGTAAGAGTCAGTGCTGATAACACATCTGCCTTTCTGGTAAATGTGTATCCAAGACTTCAGTTCAGCTGACTATAATTAAAGAAATGCCCATGTGCCTTCCCAGGCGCTGTCTACAAGAACCTCAATGCTCAGATCAAGAAGAGCAGATGTCTGATACTTTTTAGGAAATTCAAGTTCAGAAAGAAGAAACCAAATTCATCAGAATGATAGTGGGGAAGGGCATGTAATAAGAACAGAGCCACCGTTGTTTAATAATTATTCACCTTACTAACTATAGGTAAGAAGTTTGCTTGCAGACCCTAGGAAATTGGAAGATGTGTGGCAAGAAGAAACACAGGGCTCTAAAAAGATAAGATGCCTCAAACCCCAGGTGAGTCCATTGCTCAGAAAAGAAATACATTTTAAAAGCAGACCAAGGACAGGAAGTGCTTTGCCTTGGTTGATATGCCTGGACCCTGACCCCACTCCAGGAGTTTGCCTCAGGAATGCTGCCCATTTTCTGAGCCCTGGGACAGGCTGAGCTGTTTGTAACATCGTAGGAGATTAGCTGCCTTTTTATTGGACTTCGAGCTCCTGAAGGCCATACTGCAGAACTGCAGACCCTCCCCTCCCCTTTTCCCTGTTACACTCGCAGCTGCAAGTAGTAGCTTCATCCCTCACCCGTGTATATAATCAGCCAGCAGGCCAGGGGGTCAGAGCAGAATTTCCAGGGTAACCAACCGCTCTCCCCATACTGCCAGCATTATTGGAATAAGTGCTCATATGTGATTCAACCCTGTCTCTGCTTAATTTGGCTCAAGTAGTGACAGGCGGCCTCAGACCCCTTTAGTGTCCAGTATCAATTCCACTAGTCCCTAAAAAGAATACAGTATTTATGAGTAGTTCAGCAATGAGGGACATTTGAAATAGCAAAAACCATGCTCCTCCATTAGTGTTTCTATGGCCCACAGTGACACAAAGGTGGGTTACTTGTTGGTTTTAAAAATTCATGTTAGATGTTAGATCCTGACATATCCCCCAAATGCTTCTTCCTGTAACTGTGACCTGGCTTCTGAAGGAGATGCAGGGAGGACATCACAACCAGAAGATTGCTGCCCCGTGACCTGGCCCATATCTTTACCCTTCTTTGCTTGGCTCTCTCTATTATAAAAATACTGATGCACACCCTAAATATGAATGTCTCTTCGTTAATTAAATTTGACATTGGCTAATAAGATAATACGAGTTTTAAGGGAAAATATTATATCACCTGAATATTGCATGTGTGCTCATCACCCAAAGTCTAGTCACTCCCCATCGCATTGATCTGACCCCTTTACCCTCTTTAACGTCTCCCCACGCCCTTTCCCCTCTGGTACCCACCAAACTGTTGTCTGTGTCAATGAGATGTTTGTTTTGTTCATTTGTTGCTTTCTGTTTTATATCCCACATATCTATTTCTTTATGAATTAAGTACTTCTGTACTAATATATTATCAAGTGAACACAAAATATGTTTTAGAGGATGCCATGAAAATTAAAAAAAATTCCTAATATATTTGAATGCAGTTATTAATTATGCAGAGCTTCTTGCTTTCATTAAAATATTATCCATAACTATATTTTTAGTGAGAACAGTGTGGTAGAATTTTGTATCATTTTTAACTTTAGTGTGATGCTTTGAAATGCCTCAATTCAAATACCTCAAATATTAAACTTTTGGTACATCAACTAAAAAGTTCAGTTTGTTTCCCTGCTTGCTTTTAATGATCATTAGAGCTGGGAGGTAACTCACAAGGGTACAATGGGCACAGCACACAAAGTGCATTGTTAACAAGAGGAAGTCCATACTTTTACAGCTTAGAGAATTCAGGGATTTTAAGTCAACTTCTTATCTGGTACAATTAGATCGTCTATTGTTTTTATCTCCTGGTGATAGTGATGGAGAGATTGTTCCTAGCATAGGAGAAGGGTCAATTCTGCTGTTTTTCTTGCTGTTTTCTTGTCCTTGCAAAATTACTATTATGTTTAATCCATGAATTTCTTTGCAGGAATCTTGAAGTCACTCATCTATTTTATGAAGGTTAATTTGGTTCAAACTAGATAATACATTTTAATGAGGCATGAGTACATTGCAAAACACTGCAGTCCGCTAACGCTCCGAAATCAGTAAGGAGGCCACTGCCAGCATCTTCTAATAATGAACCTCCCTCTTCCCTCATACCATATAGGGATGGTGAGTGCCTGACATAGGGCACCGATCACTATTCAGATAGATTTTTTTAAAAGATAATTATCATAGAAGGCCTACTATCTTTATCTGACACCTCAGTGGTTTGTGTGATATGTAGATACCAACCTGTCTGTTTTCCAGATGCAGAAAGATGAGGTGCAGAGAAATGATGATTTGCTCCAGGTCACACAATTAAGCATTACAGTCAGGATAAGAGCCCGCTGGAGCAAATGCGCAGTGCACTGCACACCACCATGATGCCTAACTAACACTCTGCAACAGCCACCCTCTCCATTTCTGGCCCTGTTTGAGACCCCTAATTCCCACCCAAAACAATACTCCAAAATTAAGGCAATTTCACTTAGAGCAAATGGGTGGAGGAATTTGTCTAGCAGCAAAGGTGATGTAGAAGGCACAATTTGAGGGTACTATCAGATTGTTAGGTCCATGAGTCACCCATCTTTGTTTCTCATGAGAATCACTGTCAGATGGTAACCACAGTTGTAACCAGAAGTTATAATGTATTGAATTAGTGCCTATTGAATAGCTTAAGTTGTAGTTGCAGCTGTTGAGAATGAACAATAGCGGTGAGCTAACAATGGAGTTTTATGCTAATGAGTCAATCAGGAGAGACACTGTGCTATAACCTGGCAAGGGTAAATCTAAGGTTTTAGAGAAATAAGGAAGTTATTAGGACACATGTTTTTGTGTGTTTTTTAAATCAATCACAGAATAATAGCCAATACAACCCCATTGTGTCAGTGTCAGCTCTCAGCTTTCTATGATGCGCTACAGCAAGACTGAGAAGCATCTTCCATTGAGACCAGCAGCACCCCGGAGAGGCAGGAAGGGACAGAGGCCATGTAGAAAAATGTTCGCCAGACACTGGGATTTTAAAGATAACAAAACTCTAAAAAGTTTGAGGCTCCATCTAGGATTGCCTATTTCTTAATGTCCAAATGAAGGCATAAAAACAAATAGGTGAGAAACCAATAAATTTTTAAATTTGATTTTTCAATTTTCCGTTTATATTCAATATTATTTTGTATTAGTTTCAGGTGTACAGCATAGTGGTTAGATACTCATATGCTTTACAAAGTGATCCCACAATATTTTAAGTAAACACCTGGCACCATACATAGTTATTACAACATTACTGAGCATATTCTCTATGCTATACTTCACATCCTCATGACTATTTTATAACTACCAAATTGTACTTCTTAATTCCTTCACCTTTTTCACCCAGCCCCCAACCTTTCTCCCTTCTGGCAACCATCAGTCTATTTTCTGTGTTTATAAGTCTGTTTTTGTTTTGTTTGTTTGTTTGTTTGTTTTTGTTCTTTAGATTCCATGTATAAGTGAAACCATATGATATTTGTCTTTTTCTGACTTATTTCACTTACCATAAACCTTCTAGATCCATCCATCTGGTCACAAATGGTAAGATTTCATTCTTTCTTATGGCTGAGTAATAATCCATAGTATATGTGTACCACAACTTGTGTGTGTGTTCTTTTTTTTGAAATAATTTTTTATTTTTCAATTACAGTTGACGTACAATATTATATTAGTTTCAGATGTACAGCCCAGTGATTAGACATTTATATAATGTATGAATTGATCACCCAGATAAATCTAGCACCCAGATAAATCTGATACCATACATAGTTATTACAATATTATTAACTATTTTCCCTATGCTACATTTTACATCCCCATGACTATTTTGTAACCACCAATTTTTATTTTTAATCCTTTCCCCATTTTCCTCATCCTCTCAACCCCCCCTCCCATCTGGCAACTATCAAATATTCTCTGTATTTATGAGTCTGTTTTGGTCTGCCTGTTCATTTACTTTCTTTTTTAGATTCCACATATAAGTGAAATAATATGGTATTTTTCTTTACCTGTTTCTTATTTAGCTCAGCACAATACCCTCTAGATTCCATCCATGTTGTTGCAGATGGCAAGATTTATTCTTTTAATGGCTGAATTATATTCCATTGAATATATACACTACTTTTCTTTATCCATTCATCTACTGATGGACACATAGGTTGTTTCCATATCTTAACTATCCTATATAATAAAAGCCTAATATGCTAAGTGTCTGGTCATTCAACCAATCAAAGCATAATATGCTAAATTATATGCTAAGGCCTCTCAACTGCTCACTATGAGTGCACTGACCACCAGGGGGCAGACGTTCCAACAAGTAGGTTAGCTTGCTGCTGGGCTCTGGCTGATTGGGACTGAGCGAGATGGGCTGGATATGCCCTGGAGCCCTCCCGCAGTCCCTTTCTGGCTGGCCAACTTCCCGCATCCCTCCCCGGCCCTGATGGTGCACTGGTGGGGTCCCTTGGCCTGGCCTGTCCCCTCTCACAATCCAGGCCCCCTTGGGGGAAGTCGGAGAGCCAGTTTCGGCCCCATCCTTCAGGCCAGGCCAAGGGACCCCACTGGTGCATGAATTTGTGCACTGGGCCTCTAGTTGTAAATATTGCTACAAAGAACATACGTATGCATATGTCTTTTCAAATTAGTGTTTTCATTTTCTTCAGATAAAACCCCAAAGTAGATTGCTGAGTGCTTCTTTGTATCTTTGTTATAGACTTTGTTTTAAAGTCTATTTTGTCTGGTATAAGTATGCTACCCCAGTTTTTTGTTTGTTTGTTTCCATTTTTATGAAATATCTCTTTCCATCCCTTTACTTCCAGTCTGTGTGTGTCTTTAGATCTGAAGTGAATCTCTTACAGACAGCATATGTGAGAGTTTTGTTTTGTTATCTATTCAGCCACTATATATCTTTGATTGGTACATTTAATATATTTGCATTTAAAGTGATTTTTGATAGATATGTATTTACTAGTGGCCCAGTGCATGAATTCATGCACATTGAAAGGAAATTAATTAAAAGGTGGTCAGCGGGGCAGGACTGGACAAGACAGGCAGGTCATACATGCCCTGGAGCCAACCTCCCACGGTCCCTCCCTGGCCAGCCACACCTGGGGTGGCGCCATGGCAAGAAAGGCGTCTGTGGAGTGAGCAGGTTCCCTCCTGCAGGTGGGGTCCCTTGGCCTGGCCTGCAGGGATCGGGCTGAAACTGGCTCTCTGATATCCCCCAAGGGGTCCTGGAGTGAGAGAGGGCACTCTGCAAAGTTGCTGTTGTACAGGGTGTGGAACACAAATGCAAGTGTGCAGTAAATCAGAATCAGGGCCTACAGTGCCCCAGCAACAACATAAACCATGGCTGAAAGTGGAATCGTGTGGCCTCACAAGGAATCAGGCTCCCTCCTCTCTGGTTTCGGGGTGTGTCACCTGAGAACTGCTCCTGCCAAGTCACTACAGCTCAGCAACTCCTGCTTTGAGTGTCTGCCCCCTGGTGGTCAGTGCACGTCATAGCGACCGGTCAGATGGTAGGAGGGACATTTAGCATATTAGCCTTTTATATATATAGATTGCCATTTTATTATTAATTTTTTAAATCTTTTTTTCCCTCCTTTCCTTAAAGAAGACCCTTGAACATTTCTTGTAATACTGGTTTGGTGGTGATGAACTCCATTAGCTTTTTCTTGTTTGGAAAGCTCTTTATCTGACCTTCAATTCTAAATGATAGCTTTGCTGAGTAGAGCAATCCCTTCGGGCCTGAAATGTTTCAGTTGAGAAATCATCTGACAGTCGTATGGGAGTTCCCTTGTAGGTAACTTAACTGCATTTCTCTTGCTGCTTTTAAGATTCTCATTTTGTCTTTAACCTTTGGCATTTTAATTATACTAGTAATGTGTCTTAGTGTGGGCCTCTTTGGATTCATCTGGTTTGGGACTCTCTGTGCTCTGTGGACTTATATGTCTATTTCCTTCACCAGATCAAGGAAGTTTCTGTCACTGTTTTTTCAAATAAGTTTTCAATTCCTTGCTCGCTCTCTCTTCTCCTTCCAGCACCCCCATGATGCAAATGTTGGTATGTTTGAACTTGTCCCAGAGACTCCTTGTACTATCCTCATTTTTTTTTTATTCTTTTTCCTTTTTGCTGTTCTGATTGGGTGTTTTCTGCTTCCTTATCTTCCAAATCACTGATTTGATCTTCTGCTTCATCTACTCTACTGTTGATTCCCTGTAAGAAATTCTTCATTTCAGTTAGTGTATTCTTCATTTTTGACTAGTTCTTTGTTTTCTATTTTTTTACTGAAGTTCCAACTAAGTTAATCTACTCTACCTCTACATACATTGAGCATCCTTATTATCAGTGTTTTAAACTCTGCATCTGGTAAATTGCTTGTCTCCATTTTGTTTAGTTCTTTTTCTAGAGTTTTATTCTGTTCCTTCATTTGGAACATCTTTCTTTGTCTCATTTAGGCTACCTCCCTGTGTTTGTTTCTATGTCTTAGGTAGAGTTGCTATGTCTCTTGGTCTTGTTAGTGTGAGTTTATGTAGTAGGTGTCCAGTAGGACCCAGTGGCACACCTTTTCAGTAACCCAAGCTGGGTATTTCAGGTGCTCCTCCTGTTTAGGTTGTGTGCATGCTCCTGTTGTTGTTGAGCCTTGATTGCTGTTGGCACATCAATGGGAGGAATTTACCCCCAGGCTGATCAACTGTGAGGACTGGCCAAGACCACAGCAGAGGAGCTGCTGTGCAGGGGCTGACTCTATGGAGCAGAATTCACTTCATCAGGGTTCTGGTGTCTGAATAGTTTTCCACTTGAATGTGTTGCTCTTGGAGGTGGTTTGGTGGTGCTCTGGTGTGGTCTGAGGCTGTCCAAAAAGTGTGCTGGCCCTGAGGCCTCATGAAGTACAGGTCAAGATCAGCTTCCACCTGTGCCCTGTCCAGTGCCACCTGGCATGAACTACAAAGAAATATGCAGATGGCTGCTACTTGTGCTGGACTTGGAGGTGCTAAGGAATAGCCAAGCTTCAAACCAAGGCAGACTGCCACTAGTGCTGGGCATGGGGCCACTTAGCAAGATGTATGGGGTACACTGATGCCATGAGCTGCTTGTTTGGGCTTTGTGAACCTTTGAGATATTTTAGCAAAGTCTAAAGCATGAGTCAAGATGGGACATTTGTATGGAAAAGCCACTTGAAATGGCTTTGGTGGGCCTGTAAGTTGGGTGGAGAAGGGTATCAGGGAATCACCAGGGCTGGGTGAACAGTGTAGCCAGGTTGATGGAGACTCAGATATGATGTCCATCTGCTGGGTCTGTTAGGTGAAGGCTCAGCAAAGGAACAATTGCCTCTGGAGAAAGCTTACCCCTCAGACCTCACCCTGATGCCAGACTATTCAGTTCCTCCTCATATGTCCCTGGTGCCTTTCAAGCTGCTGCCCCAGCACTGGAGATCAGAGCAAGTGGATCCAAGAAAGCCTGGGATTCCAGCATGACTTCCTCTCACTCAGCCACAATCCTCAATGATTTTCATAATCAGAAGTTATGGGATATCTCTTCCTGGCACTGAAACCCTGAGCTGGGGCACCTAGTGTGGGACTGGGTCCCCTCTTGAAAGGGACCTCCAAAGCCAAGATGTCACTTCTAATT
This sequence comes from Cnephaeus nilssonii, assembly GCF_951640355.1. Lineage (NCBI taxonomy): Eukaryota > Metazoa > Chordata > Mammalia > Chiroptera > Vespertilionidae > Cnephaeus > Cnephaeus nilssonii. Next base: position 88,955,965 of record NC_137077.1, read on the forward strand.
TTTAACTGCTTGAACTTGTCCCAGATACTCCTGTGGGTGTGGGACTAGATTGTTCTGAGTCTCCACTCTTTTTTATCAATCTCAGTGTGGCTTCTTCTGTATTTCCTTAGTTATAGAACTTCTGTTCAACTAGATTTCAAGAGGGTATGAATGATGGTTTTTCTGTAGTTAAGTTGTAATTTTGATGTTGTTGTGGGAGGGTGTGAGTACCACATTTTACTACTTTGCCATCTTGACCGAAAACCATACCACAACTTTTTTATGGGCACTTGGATTGTTTCCATATCTTGGCTATCCTATATAATAAAGGCCTAATATGCTAAGTGTCTGGTTGTCCAGTAAGCCATTCAACCAATCAAAGCATAATATGTTAATGATATGCTAAGGCTGCTCAACCACTCGCTATGATATGCACTGACCAGCACGGGGCAGACAGTTGACTGGTCAACCAGTCACTATGACATACACTGATCACCAAGGGGCAGATTCTCAATGCAGGAGCTGCCCCCTGGTGGTCAGTGCACCCCCACAGGGGGAGCGCTGCTAGCAAGCGCAGTGGCAGTGGCGGGAGCCTCTCCCACCTCTGCGGCAGCACTAAGGATGTCCCCCGAGGGCTCCTGGACTGTGAGAGGGTGCAGGCCAGGCTGAGGGACCCCCCCTAAGTGCACGAATTTTGTGCACTGGGCTCTAATTGTAAATAATGCTGTAATGACTATAGGGGTGTGAATTAGTGTTTGGAGTTTTTCTGCATATGTAACCAGAAGTGAAATTACAGGTTATAAGGCAGTTTCCATTTTTAAATTTTTTTTGAGGACCCTCCAAACTGTTTTTCATAGTGGCTGCACCAATCTCCATTCCCACCAATATAGTGCATGAGAGTTCCATTTTCTCCACATCCTCACCAACACTTGACTTGTTGTTTGTTGACTTATTGATGATAACCATTCTGACAAGTGTGAAGTGACATCTCAATGTCATTTTCATTTGCATTTCTCTAATGATTAGTGACATTGAGTATCCTTACATACATCTATTGGTCATCTATGGGTCCTCTTTAAAGAAGTGTCTATTCAGGTCCCATGCCCACTTTTTAATTGGATTGTTTTCTTGGTGTTGAGTTGTGCAAGTTCTTTATAAATTTTGGATATTAACACCTTATCTAATGTATCATTAGCAAATATCTTCCCCCATTTAGTAGGTTGACTTTTGGTTTTGTTGATGGTTTCTTTGTTGTGCAAAAAACTTTTTAATTTGATGTAGTCCCATTTCATTACTTTTGCATTTGTTTCCCTTATCTGAGGACATATATCAGAAAAGATATTGCTAAGAGAGATGTCAGAGACTTTACAGCCTCTGTTTTCTTTTAGGAGTTTTATGGTTTTAAGTCTTATGTTTAAGTTTTTAATCCATTTTAAGTTTATTCTTGTATATGGTGTAAGTTGGTGATCTAGTTACATTTTTTGCATGTATCTGTCCAATTTTCCCAATACCATTTATTGAATAGACTGTGTTTACCTCATTGTATGTTCTTGACTCCTTTGTCATATATTAATTAACCATAAAAGTGTGGGTTTATTTCTGGGCTCTCTATCCTGTTCCATTGATCTTATGTGTCTGTTTTTATGCCAGTACCATGCTGTTTTGATTGCTATAGCCTTGCAGTATAGTTTGATATCAGGTAGCACGATACCTCCAACTTTGTTCTTCTTTCTCAAGATTGCTGTGGCTAGTTGGGGACTTTTGTGAGAAATCAGTAAATTTAAGCCTTATTAAAAGTTAAAGTAGAAAAATCATACAAATTTGAAATAAAATGTAGAGTTAGATTTATTTCCACTGATTTTATTATATAAACTAGAGGCCCGGTGCACAAAATTCATGCAATGGGGGGAGGGGGTCTCCTAAGCCCAGCCTGCACCCTCTCCAATCCAAGACCCCTTGGGGGATGTCCAACTGCTGGTTTAGGCCCCTTCCTGGCCTAAACCGACAGTCGGACATCCCTCTCACAATCCTGGACCGCTGGCTCCTAATTGCTCACCTGCCTGCCTGCCTGGTCACTCCTTACTGCCCCTCCTGCTGGCCTGGTCGCCCCCAACTGCACTCCCCTCACCAGCCTGGTTGCCCCTAACTGCCCACCCCACTGGCCTGGTCGCCCCCAACTGCCCTCCTGCTGGCCTGGTTGCCCCCAAGTGCTCCCCCTGCCGGCCTGGTCACCCCTCACGGACCCCCCTCCCCCCCGCCGACCTGGTTGCCCCACACAGTCTGCTGTCCAGTTGTTTGGTCGTCCCTCACTAACCCCCCTGCCAGCCTGGTCATGGGCAGCAATTTTGTAAAAGGCGAAAGATTTATGCGATCTGAAGAGAAACCAGAGTATGGGCAGCAATTTTGTGAGGGCGTGAGGGTTAATTTGCATATTATCTATTATGTAGGATTACAAAAAGTAGGGACATGAATACAAAAAAACTATAACTACACATTGAAAAGCATAATACATAAAATTAAGTGACATAAATTAGATTTTTTCAAATATTTTCCTTAGGGGTTCATGTTTTTTAAATATAGAATATCTTGAAAATCAACATAAAAATTAATACCTAGTAGAAAGATGGGCAAAGTTCTTGAACAGAGTAACAGAAATTGAAAATTAAATGCTTCCATTTGTCCAAAAAGAAATGATAACCATTTTTAACTGGACATTTTCATTCAAAAAAAGTAATCTCTCAATCTCAAAGGGTAAAGAAGAATTCTTTAAATCAAATATGCTTAGCTTTATGAAAACTCAGCACCCTGTTCTTATTTTTCTCTTTTCACTGTGAACAAATGACTAAAACCAGTGTATGGAGCACTATTTGAACCACTGACCTAGAATATTCTGAGTACATAGGTAAGCCTGTGTAAATTGATGGTGGAGCATAACCTGTATAAACACCCCGGGATTTCTAGGATATCAAAGGAGACCACCAGGATGTGTCTGTCTGATAGCCCTAGAGCCTCCAGAAAGAAATAGTGAAAAGACTCTGGGACTACTCAACAGGCCCCGGGACCCTGCAATGAAGAGGTCCTATAAGAAAACCATACCAACATCTTGTTTGGGGTGAGGAGGTTGGAAGCCAGCCCATGAATATAGGTGTGGTAGGTAGAATGTGCTACCTTGAGGCCTGAATCATAGGATGCAGGGGGCTGACAGACACCACGTGTTCTAAGTTCTTCACCAGAGGAGGCTAATGAGACAGACTAACTTTATGGCACTTGAGAACTATAACCACTGAGAGTCAAGGCCATCTAGATAAATGGCCACGCCTTTGAGGAGAACTTCCAGTGGCTCCAATCATTCACATAGGTGGTAGCAGTGACTGTAGCAGCAAAAGGAGCCCACGTGGTAGAGCACAGGGTGTCTGGCACCACAACTAGGACAGAGAGGGTCCTTGCTTGAGGACTCTGCATAAGATCCTTCCACTTCTCTGAACATACACACCCACCTAGGGTGACTGGAAACCCTCAAAAGTGTGCAGCTCACAGAGCAGAGGCAGGAACCCATCTCCCTCCTGGGTCCACACAGGACCTCCCCCAGCCTCCACCTCGCAGAGGAGGCTGCATCTTTATCTGCAGATATGGTAGAGTTGGCATAAGCGGGATTTAGCTTTCTCCAATGACTTTCTCCTCAGACCCCAGCTCCTTAAATTATCGCAGTGAGAATTCTGGCAAGACGGAGGAAGATGTTAATGGTAACTTCATGTCCAAACATGAAGTTACCATTAACATTTATTGGGCACTCATGTGTGGCAGGCTCTTCTCATAAATACGTGGTGAGGATCCTCTCATTTTACCCGCACCACATCACTTCAAACTATTTGCTGCCCCCATTTTGTAGTTGAAGACATTGAAGCTAGAGGGGCTTGGAGAATACCCATAAGGCCACACAGTAAATACAAAGCTGAGATTCAAACCCAGCTCTGTCTATTCTCAAAAATTACATTATAGGAACACTATACTTCCAGAAAGAGCATCTGAGAGCAAAAAAGAAAAACCACAAAAAACAAAAAAACAAACAAGACAAAACAAAACAAAACCTAGAAACAACTAAATGTACATCAGAAGGGAAATGACTAGATGAATTATGCAATACCCAAACTAGTAGTATGTAAGTGTATGCAGCTATTGAAGAGAAATGAGCTAGATTTATATGCAATAACCTAGAAACTTTTTGTGTTGTATGGATAAGTGAAAAAAAGGAAGTTGAAGAAAATATATATTGTATTAGGCCTTTTTTGTTTTGATAACATTCCTACACATGTATGTTTGTAAAAGCATAGAAAATATATGAAAGCATATAATAAAACTCAACATTGGGTACCACAAAGAGGTGGGCTTAGGGGAAGAGAATGACTTTCTAACTTATCATTTGAATTAAAAGAAAAAGGAAGAACCTTGTTTTTGTGTACTTTGGACACACAGTAGGAGTTTATTTAATGTTTGCTGAACTGAATCAAATTGAAACAACTGAACCCTTCCTTCTGCTGGGAGTCCACACCTGCAAGGCAGCCTCTCAGAGCAGAATCTGGAGTCTATGCTTCCAAAGATCAAGGCGACAGCTTTCTTATCCACTTGTCTATTGATGAGCACTTGGGTTACTCATTGTAAATGATATGGTACATTCATACAATGGAATACTATTCACCATAAAAAAAAAATCTTACCTTTTGCAAAGGCCTGGATGGACCTAGAGGGTATTATGCTAAGTTAAATAAGTCAGACAGAGAAAGACAAATACCGTATTTCACTTATGTGTGGAATCTAAAGAACAAAATAAACAAAATAGAAAACTGACTCAGATACAGAGAACAGATTGATGGTTAACAGAGGGGAGGGGGGGTGGAGGGGCTGGGTGAGAAGGGTGAAGGGATTAATAAGTACAAATTGGTAATTACAGAATAAGAATATAGTCAATGATATGATAACTATGTATGGGCCAGATGGATACTTGAAATATGGGGGTGGGGAGGGATCTGTAAAGTACATGATTGTCTAGCCACTGTACTGTACATCTGAAACTAATACAGAATAATATTGAGTGTAAATTGTATTTGAAAAAAAGCAAGGGGAGGGCACCGGTGGAGAGAAAGAGCAGCTTGCCTGCTAAATCCATCTCTCCCGTCACCCAGGCCTCAACACTGCTGGGAGATGCTGCAATTGATCAGCTGGAAATAACTTCACCTTGATGTTTAACTGACTCTGGCTTTTGCATTTCCAGGCAGAATAATCATATTAGCAGCCTCATAACCCAATTATGCCCACATACTCCAACAAAACTTCTCCATGCACAAGGGGCCAGCTGAGCCTGATTGGCTGCATGACTGCCTCCTCTTAGAAAATCATTGGCAGCATGAAATGTCTAGTCTATTAATAGAGATCCCTAGACTCTGACAATAGCAGTGCATAAAAAGAGACAGCGGCTTCCTGGGTTCTGATGGATGAAACCGGAATTTTGTCACAGTAGCTCAGCCCCTGGCTTACCTACAGCTGCTGGTGTTTGTAAAGGTGGACAGCTTTTGCCTTTTAAAAGCATAAAGTTGAAAGTAACACAACATTCTGGGGGTAACTATACTGAAGTGTTTTGAAAGTAAGTGAGTATCAAAGACAAATGTGATGCAGATTGTGTGACAAAAAAAAGCCAAGTGTTTCTCCAGGACTCTGAGACGAACTCAGTGAGTAATTGGATCCTACCACCCTCACCAAATCATGACTTTTCTAAAAGGGGAACGGGGGAACCCAGGAAGTTTCACTCAGGGCAGCCAAGGCCAAGCCACAGGTGTGGACTCTGACTTGGACCCATACCACCATCCCCACCCCTCCTTCCAATAAACATCACTCCTCCCAAAAAGGAATCCATCAGACATTGGGCTTCAGTTGCCTTGCTGACACCGGTCGTCATCTGGGAACAGTTCCTGGGTTTCCTATAGGTGAAATGTAACAAGCTTCACTCCAACCTCCCATCCCCACCTACCCCCCTATCCGCCCCCCACCCCCGCTAAGACTTGGAAAGAATCCAAGAGTCTGTGAGGTTCCAAGAAGTTACAGACGAAAACACATGGTGTTATCATAGGAAGGAAAAAAAGCATGCTCTACAGAACTTCATGGTTTTGAAAGCATTTTGCAGGTTGAACCTCATGAACCTCACACACCACACCCCTCCTCTTGAGAGGTCAGTAGGACTGGCCTAGTGATTCCTGTTTATTTCATGAAGAAAGTCTCACTGCTGGGGACCGACAGAGCCAAGACTAGGAACTCTTCTCTTCTATCCGCCAGCCCGCTGCTCTTTCTGCAGTACCTGAGGAGCAGAGCAGAGCAAACCTCTCTAGAGGTGCCTCTACCTGTGACACCTTCTGGGGGTCTGAGTGAGGAATTCTACCAGACATGGCAACCCAGCCCTGAGCTGGGCGCTTCCCTCAGCCCACCTTTTCATCATGGCTTCATAAACCCTCAGACCTGTGGAAATCTTAGCTGCAATGTGAGTTATAAAAAATAAAAAGATTTTTTAAAAGATAGAGATTCATCCATGTTCATCATCCACCACATGAGCATCTCAACATATATCACACACCCACAAACACACACACAACACACCACACCACACCACAGCTGAACACCCGCTTCTATGCATCCATATCTGGAAACAGCCCCTGCCATCAGCTAGATTTTCTAGGAAGCTCTTTCCATAACTTAACATAGCCATGGCCCATTATGAGAGAGGAAAAACAGCGATGAAACTGTAGAGAATCTAGAAGCAGTGACTGTGTGTGTGTGTGTGTGTGTGTGTGTGTGTGTGTGTGTGTGTATGTGGAGAGAGAGAGAGAGAGAGAGAGAGAGAGAGAGAGAGAGAGAGATTTTTAAATAGCTTTTGCTCCCTAAATTCATGTTCCTGAGGGTTTTGTTAAAATTAGTATGCCCAGGAAACAGCAGTGAGGAAAGATGGCCCATAAACCTTTTTATACAGCAAGGAGAACATTGGCCTTCTTTTAATTTTCTACAGAGGGAATGGCAATTGGCAAAAATCTTCATTTCCCTGCTATCTTTCCCTGCTTGTGCCCTGTAGACTTTAGTGAATATGGCCAATGTAAGGGCCCCTCAGTGTTGGTCTTCTCTCTGTGCCACATTGTCCTTGGTTCCTCAACTGTCCCAAGTCATTTTTAATGGCACTGGTTTCTTTTTATTAGTTTTTTGTTGTTGTGGGGTGTTTTTTTGTTAATCCTCACCTGAGGATATTTTTCCCATTGATTTTTAGAGATAGTGGAATAGAGAGAGAGGGAGGGTATATCTATCTATCTAGATAGATAGATAGATAGATAGATAGATAGATAGATATCCTATATAATAAAGAGGTAATATGCAAATTGACCATCACTCCAACACACAAGATGTCTGCCCCCATGTGGTCAAAGATGGCCACCCCCATGTGAACACAAGATGGCTGCCACAAGATGGCCTGCAGGGGAGGGCAGTTGTGGGCGATCAGGCCAGCCAGGGAGGGCAGTTGGGGGCAACCAGGCCTGCAGGGGAGGGCAGTTGGGGGGGACCCAGGCCTGCAGAGGAGGGCAGTTGGGGGGGACCCAGGCCTGCAGGAGAGGGCAGTTGGTGGTGAACAGGCCTGCAGAGGAGGACAGTTAGGGGTGACAGGGCCAGCAGGGGAGGGCAGTTAGGGGCAATCAGGCTGGCAGGGGAGCAGTTAGGCATCGATCAGGCTGGCAGGCAGAAGCGGTTAGGGGCAATCAGGTAGGCAGGCAGGTGAGCAGTTAGGAACCAGCAGTCTTGGATTGTGAGACGGATGTCTGACTGCACTTTTAGGCCCAATCCCACTGGGGATCCCATTGAGGGCTCCCAGATTGGATAGGGTGCAGGCTTGACTGGAGGAACACACCTTCCCCCCACCACCTCCCGCCTGATCTGTATATATATATATATATATATATATATATATATATAGAGAGAGAGAGAGAGAGAGAGAGAGAGAGAGAGAGAGAAAGGAGACCCACTCAAATGTCCTTGGATATATATTCTTTTACTGAAGGACACCTAATATTTTTGGTGAATATATGTGTCTTTATTTTGCAAGAGTGGTATTGTGTTATACATCTCACTTTTCACTCAGCACTGTGTTTTTAAGCTCTTGTCACTAAATCTACTGCATGGTTTCTGACTACTAGAGAGTAGTTCACTTACACATACTACATGCTGGCTCTTCCACTTACTAGCTATGTGATTTGGGGCAAATGTGCCTCACATTCCTAATGTATAAAGTGAGATACTAAGAGTACCTACATCCCAGGGTGCCTATGAGGATTAAATGAGTTTTGGGTGTATCTGAAGTGCTTTGAAACATGCTTGGCACTGGAACATAGTTAAGTGCTCAAAACAAAAAGCTAGCTAGCTAATATATTATTATTTATTACTTCCCCGTTCCCCGAGAAGGGTGTGTTGGTTAGACAGCTCTCTGCTAATAAACCATGCTTCATTGGAATCCTTGTTTATGTTTTCTCCTAGACTTGAGCATGAACTTCTCTGGGACATATATCAGGAGTGGAATTGCTGAATTATGGAGTATATAAACAACTTTGCAAAGAAACTCCAAACAGCTCTCTAGGGTGTCCGATTTTATACCCCCACCAGCAGACTGGGAGTTCGCATTCCCCAAATCCTCTCCATTACCTGGTGGCACTGTGTTTTCCAATGGTTACTAGTCTAATAGATAGGAAATGGCATCTTGTTTTGTGTTGTGTGTCCTTCATCACGAATGATGTTGAGCATCTCTTTGTATATTTTTAAGCCTTCTTTGAATTTATATCTTTTGCCTAATTTTCTAAAATGTTTTTAAATTTTTCTAAATTTGTAGTAGTTCCTGGTATATTCTAGAAATTAATTTCTTGTTAAGTTTTAAAAGTTTCAAACATTTCCAAGTCTATCACCAATCTGTCACTTACGTCTATGGTGTCTTTCACCAAACAAAATTTCTTAATGTGGTCGAGTCCATCAATGTTTTTCCTTCATGATCTGTGCTTTTTGAATATTGCTTTAAAAACCTTTAAGCCCACCCTCAAGTCACACACACACACACACACACACACACACACACACACACAAGTTCCCTCATCTTCTTAATATAATTTTACCTTCTACATTTAGGTTTGTAATCCATTTCCTCCCCATGGATCCATTAAGTCTATAATTCATTTAGAGTTTATTTTTGTGTATGGTAGAAGATAGAAATCAGAATTATTTTTCTCCATATACTAATCAAGTTCTCCAAATAGCATCTATATATAAGCCATCCTTTTTTCATGGTCATCTCTCTCATATAGAGAACACATGTACATATTTCATCATGAGTATATTTTTGTATTCTTTGTTCTGCTGCATGGGCCTAATTCCCTGGTCCTGCACCAGAAGCACACTCGTTGTATTACTGTAGAATTCATTGCATATCTATAGCAAATGGTAGGGTGAACATCCCTATTTTCTATTTTTCAACATTGTCTTAGAATTAATGAACCTTTATTATTTTACTAGAGGCCTGGTGCACAAAATTCATGCACTGGGGGGGGGGGGTCCCTCAGCCCGGCCTGCGCCCTCTCACAGTCTGGGAGCCCTTGGGCGATGTCCAACTGCCGTGGAGGTGCGAGAGGCTCCAGTCACTGCCCCTGCACTCACCAGCCGTGAACCCGAGGGCAGCTCCTGAGTTGAGCATCTACCCTCTGGTGGTCAGTGCACATCATGATTGATTTGCATATTCACCTTTTAATATATAGGATAGTAATTTTAGAATCAGTTTGTGAAACTAGTCCCATAATTCTATTTTTTTAAAAAAATCTTTATTGTTCAGATTATTACAGTTGTTCCTCTTTTTTCCCCCCATAGCTCCCCTCCACCCAGTTCCCACCCCACCCTCTGCCCTTATCCCCCCCCCACTGTCTTCATCCATAGATGTACGATTTTTGTCCAGTATCTTCCCGCACCCCCACACCCCTTTACCCCCGAGAATTGTCAGTCCACTCCCTTTCTATGCCCCTGATTCTATTATATTCACCAGTTTATTCTGCTCCTCAGATTTTTTTATTCACTTGATTTTTAGATTCACTTATTGATAGATATGTGTTTGTTGTTCATAATTTTTATCTTTACCTTTTTCTTCTTCTTCCTCTTCTTAAAGAATACCTTTCAGCATTTCATATAATACTGGTTTGGTGGTGATGAACTCCTTTAGCTTTTTCTTATCTGTGAAGCTCTTTATCTGACCTTCAATTCTGAATGATAGCTTTGCTGGGTAGAGTAATCTTGGTTGTAGGTTCTTGCTATTCATCACTTTCAATATTTCTTGCCACTCCCTTCTGGCCTGCATAGTTTCTGTTGAGAAATCAGCTGACAATCGTATGGGTACTCCCTTGTAGGTAACTAATTGTTTTTCTCTTGCTGCTTTTAATATTCTCTCTTTGTCTTTTACTCTTGGCATTTTAATTATGATGTGTCTTGGTGTGGTCCTCTTTGGATTCCTTTTGTTTGGGGTTCTCTGTGCTTCCTGGACTTGTAAGTCCATTTCTTTTACCAGGTAGGGGAAGTTTTCTGTCATTATTTCTTCAAATAGGTTTTCAATATCTTGCTCTCTCTCTTCTTCTAGCACCCCCATAATTCAGATGTTGGTACGCTTGAAATTGTCCGAGAGGCTCCTTACACTAGCTTCATTTTTTTTTTCTTTTTTCTTTTTGCTTTTCCGGTTGGGTGTTTTTTGCTTCTTCGTATTTCAAATATTTGACTTGATTCTTGCGATCCTCTAGTCTGCTGTTGGATCTCTGTATATTATTCTTTATTTCAGTCAGTGTATGCTTAATTTCTAGTTGGTCCTTTTTCATATCCTCAAGGGTCTCACTAAATTTATCAGTGGTTTCTAGAAGATTTTTGAAAAACCTTATAACCGTGGTTTTGAACTCTATATCCAGTAGTTTGCTTTCCTCCATTTCTGTCATTTGTGACCTGTTTCTTTGTCTCCACATTTTGGCTGCTTCCCTGTGTTGATAGAGTGGCTTTGTTGCTAGGTGTCCTATAGGGCCCAGTGGCTCAGCCTCCCCAATTACCTGAGGTGGACACTCTTGGTGCACCCCTTTGTGGGCTGTGTGCACAGTCTTGTTGTAGTTAAGCCTTGATTATTATTGGTATCACTGGGAGGAATTGACCCCCAGGCCAATTGGCTGTGAGGATCAGCTGTATCTACAATGGGAGAACTTCTGTGCTGGAGACACCCTTATGGGGCAAGACTTGCTTCAGTGGGGCTTTGGTGCTCACTGAATCTGCCCCCTAAGTGTGTCCCTTATGGATCTAAGGAGTTGTAATCTGGATGGTCCCACTCTGACCACTGGGTACACTGGCTCTTGGATCTTCAAGGAGGTGCAAATTTAGCCTCTGCCTGAGGCCACCCAGCAGGAGCTACAGAGAGATCTGCAGATTCCTCTTCTTTGTTTGAGGTTTGGAGGTGCCCAGATAAGGCCCAGCCGTGAAGCAATGCAAGCTGCTGTGGGGCCTTGGGCCTTCTTTAAAAGTTCTGGGGGGTCTCTGACCCAGCTGCAGTTTGTTAGGTAATTTTAGATTGCAAAAGCCTCTGCGCACAACTTGGGTGGGGCGGGGTCTCAGGGAATCAACAGGGCAGAGCAAACAGCTATGGCTGATCCTCAGCCCTGCCCTAAGAGGCCCCTGGGTCTCAGTGTCCCTCGGTAATCACTGCAAGCACCTCTGAGAGAAAGCCACCCTCGAGTTCTGCCCGATGCCAGACGGTCCAGTTTCTTCCTGTATGAGTCTGGGTTCCCAGAGTCTCGCCCGGAACTGAAGTTCAGAGCAGTCAGGAGCTTGTGTCTCCCTCCTGATTGAAAAAGACAACCGTGTACTCAGTTGCCAGCCCTTTCCGCGAGCGCATGCCTCTGTACCTCTGCACTTTACTTCCGCACCTCCTCTAAGTCTCAGTGTGCTTTTCTCTTTCCTTCTAGTTGTAGAATTTCCACTCAGCCAGCCTTCCTGTGGTTCTGGATGATGTCCATTTTGTCTTTTAGTTGTAGTTTTGAAGTGGTTGTGCAAGGCAGCAATTTCAGGTGTTTACCTATGCTGCCATCTTGGTTTCTCCCCATAATTCTATCTCAATTCTTGTTGGAATTTCACTGAATTTCTGGATGAATTTGTGGAGTATTTACATTTTTGGTTTAAAATCGTGAACACAGTATACCTCTCCATTTGCCTAAGTCTTATGATGATCTTTAATAGAATTTAAAACTTTTGTCCTTAAAAGTCTTACATATTCTTTGTTAGACACTTTCCTAGGTACTTCATAATTTTTGTTGCTCTGAAAATATCTTTTTTTCTATTATTATTTTCATATTATTATATTGGCCAAGATGTCAATAGTAAATTAAGCAGTGACAATACTTTATAGGCACCTAACCTTGTTCCAGATTTTCCAGTAATTAATAGTGTTTCTGTTGAGCTACATATTTGCAGTAAGTTCTTGGTATATAGGCTTTATCAAATTAAGTCCTATTTCTAGTTTTATGGTCATTTAATTTTATGGATTTATGATTTCTAATGATCCTTACATTTCTGGAGTAAATCCACTTGTTCATTGCGCATTTTTATTTTTTAAAATATATTTTTATTGATTTCAGATAGGAAGGGAGAGGGAGAGAGAGATAGAAACATCAATGATGAGAGAGAATCGTTGATTAGCTACCTCCTGCACACCCCACAATGGGGGTTGAGCCCACAACCCAGACATGTGCCCTGACTGGGAATCGAACCATGACCTCCTGATTCATAGGTTGATGCTCAATCACTGAGCAACTCTGGCTGGGCTCGTTGTGCATTTTTAAATACCCTTTTGGATTTAGTGAGTTAATATCCTATCTATAAAACAGTAATATGCAAATCATCACTCCGCTACACTCACAAGCCACGCCCACCGGCCACGCCCACTGGCCAATCAGAAAGGGAATATGCAAATACACCTAACCAAGATGGCTGCAGCCTCGGAGAGCAGTTGTTGGAACTGGGATATTGGAGCCGAAGATCAGAGGGGAATATCAGAGCCAGCAGGGGTCCCCCACAGGTGATCAGAGCCAGCTGGGGTCCCCTGCAGGCGATCAGAGCCAGCTGGGGGTCCCTGTCCAGGGCCCGAGCCTCAGCCAGAGGCTTGCAGCATTGGCTGGGGGTGGAGCTGGGCCACTGGAACCAGCTGGGGTCCCCTGCGGTGATTGGAACCAGCTGGGGGTCCCTGACCAGGGCCCAAGCCTCAAACAGAAGCTTGAGGCCTTGGCCTTGGATGGAGCAGGGGATAGAGCCATCTGGGGGTCCCTGCCCAGGGGCCGAGCCTCAAACAGAGGCTTTCGGCATTGGATGGGGGCGGAGCGGGGAGATCAGAGCCAGCTGGGGGTCCTGCCCAGAGCCCAAGCCTTGGCCAGAGGCTTGCAGCCTTGGCCGTTGGGGCAGAGCCTGGTGATCGGAGCCTGGCAATCGGAGCCAGCTGGGGGTCCCTGCCCAGAGCCCAAGCCTCTGCCAGAGGCTTTAGGCCTTGGCTGGGGGTGGAGCCCATGAGCAGAGCCAGCTGGGGGTCCCTGCAGGTGATTGGAGCCAGCTGGGGGTCCCTGCCCAGGGCCCAAGCCTCAGCCAGAGGCTTTAGGCCTTGGCTTGGGGTGGAGCCCTCCAGCGGAGCCAGCTGGGGTCCCTTGCAGGTGATCCGAGCCAGCTGGTGGTCCCTGCCCAGAGCCCAAGCCTCTGCCAGAGGCTTGCAGCCTCGGCCGTGGGTGGAGCCAGGCGATAGAGCCAGCTGTGGGTGTCTGTGGGCAATTGGAACCAGCTGGGGGTCCCTGCCCAGGGCCTGAGCCTCAAACAGAGGCTTGCGGCCTTGGCTGGGGGTAGAGCAAGGCGATCAGAGCCAGCTGGGGGTCCCTGCCCAGGGCTGGAGGCTTTAGGCCTTGGCAGGGGTGGAGCCGGAGATCACAGGAGATAGGTGTGAACTACAGAGGAAATACCTTTTCTGACCGCTCATTGGCTAAGCTTCCTGTATGCCACTGGTAATATTCTTAGTAACTTGGGTATAAGAATCCAAAAAAGTGATCTAGGGCTTTTCCACCACACTCCTGGAGAAAAAAATGAAGGTCCGCTGCTGGAGGGCTAAGAAATGTCATAACCTGCCCTACACGGTTTGGCTCAGTGGATAGTGTCTAGGTTTGCCAACCGCAGAGTCCAGGTTAGATTCTGATCAAGGGCATGTACCTAAGTTGCAGGCTCCTCCCTGGCTGGGGCCCAGGTCAGGGCTCAGGAAGGAGGCAAGCAATCTAAGTATTCCTCTCACTTTGATGTTTCTCTCTGTCTTTCCCTTTCTCTTTCACATTCTCTAAAAGTCAATGGAAACATATACTCAGGTGAGGATAAAAAAAAAAAAGAAAGAAAGAAATGTCATCCTATCTAATAAAAGAGTACTATGCAGATTGATCATCACTGCAACACACAATATAGCTGCCCCCATGTGGTCAAAGATCCTGCCCCCATGTGGACACAAGATGGCAACCACAAGATGGCCAGCAGGAGAGGGCAGTTGGGAGGCACCTGGCCTGCAATGGAGGGCAGTTGAGAAGGACCAGGCCTGCAAGGGAGGGCAGTTGGAGGTGATCAACCCTGCAGGAGAGGGCAGTTAGGGGTAACCAGGCCGGCAGAGGAGGGAAGTTGGGGGCAAACAGGCTGGCAGCAGAGTGGTTAGGGGGTGATCAGGCTGGCAGGCAGAAGCGGTTAGGGGCAATCAGGAAGGCAGGCAGGCAAGCAGATGGGAGCCAGCAGTCCTGGATTGTGAGAGGGATGTCCGACTGCCCGTTTAGGCCCGATCCCACCACCGGGATCGGGCCTAAACGTGCAGTCGGACATCCCTTGAGGGGTCCCAGATTGCAGAGGGTACAGGCTGGGCTGAGGGACAACCCCCCTCCGTGCACGAATTTCGTGCACCGGGCCTCTAGTCTATATATAAAAGGCTAATATGCAAAGTGTCCCCTTGGGAGTTCCACTGGGACACCGGGAGTTCGATCGCTTGCTATGACATGAGCTGACCACCAGGGGGTGGCCCTGGCTGGCAGCTGGAAGGCCCCGATCATCCCTGATCGGCCCTGATCACTGGCCATGCCTAGGGACCCTACCCGTGCACAAATTTCATGCACCGGACCTCTAGTTTAATTAGGAAATTCAAATGAAATAAAACTATAACTTTCTTTTATTTTATTGTCCTTATTTGATCTTGGAGTCAAGAATATATACTTGCATCATAAAAATAAGTCAGGCAAAGTTCTCCCTTTTAAAAATTTTCTGAAGCAATGTGTATAAGATAGAGATTCTTGGTTCTTTGAAAGTTCGGTAAAACTATAAAACTTAGATCTAGGCTTTTCTTAGGGGTAATAGGGCATGGTTTTGATTACTTTTTCATTCATTTAATGGTTACAGTTCTATTCAAATTTTCTATTTCTTGTGTAACGTATGCATATAAATCATATATATATATATATATTTATGATTTATCCTATTTAGAAGATGGTGTCAATTATCAAAAGGATAATATGAAATAGAAAGTCAAAATTTTGAAAGCCTAAATGAATTGGGTGTGTTGAAATTATATATATAATTTCATATATATATATATATATAATTTCAACACACCCAATTCATATATATATATAATTTCAACACACCCAATTCATTTAGGTTTTCAAAATTTTGACTTTCTATTTCATATTATCCTTTTGATAATTCAATTACTTAGGCAGTTATTTCCCCTTTCTAAGCCTTTTGTTTGTTTGTTTGTTTGTTTACATGTCATCTATTCTTAGTCACTTTTGTCAGAGATGTACTTTTCAGAGATGAGCTTTAGTTTTGTTAATCCTCTCTTTATTATTTTATTTTATGTTATTTGTATCTGGTAACTCTGTTGCTTTTTTCCAAAACACCTCAGTTGATTATTTGACTCTTTTGTTTTCAATCTTTTTGGTTGGCTGATAAACACATTCTTTGAGGCCCCACATTTCTGCTAAGTCCTGCTTTAGCTATGTCCCTCAAGTGTCCACTCACAGTGCTTTCATTATTGCTCATCGCTACTCTGTGCTTTTAAATAGGGAGTATTTCCGAATGGAACTTTTTTAAAGCTACATCTTTATTGGTAATTACCAATGTCATGGCATTATGGTCAGAGAACAGAGTCTCTAATCCCACCCAACCTTGTCAGCATCCTGTACAGCTGTAGTAGTAATTACTATGGCTAGACCTCTACATTCTAAGTTCTTTAACACTTTGAAAATATTATTCACTTTTCTTCTTAAAAATAATAATTTTTTCTTTTTTTTTTCTTTTTTTTAAATTTCTTTATTGATTAAGGTGTCACATATTTGTCCTCATCCCCCCATTCCCATCCCACACCCCTCCCCATGGATGCCCCAACCCCCTGTTGAACTTAACCATTGGTTAGGCTCTTATGCATGCACACAAGACCTTTGGTTGATCTCTCCCTTCTCCCCCCACCCTCCCCTATCCTCCCTCTGAGGCCCGATAGTCCGATCGGTGCCTCCTTGTTTCTGGTTCTGTTCTTGTTCATCAGTCCATGTTGTTCATCATTTCCCCTAGATGAGCGAAATCATGTGTCACTAGAGATGTACTTATAAGAATTGAATGTGCGACGGGCAATAATAGTTATGCTGACAGGCAAAAAATCAGTCTGTAGTGAGTTTCTTTCTGGACCAACAGTTCTTTTGAGACCCAATATCAATGTCCACCAGTTCCTTATGAGTACATGTCGGCACTGACCCCTCAGCTCTGGATGGTGGACAAATGGTGATAATGCAGGTCCGACTCCCTCTGGTTTGGTCTCGGCCGGACCCAGGGGGGGCACGGCTTCACCCGGACCCGGGACCCAGGCTCACCCGGATCCAGGGGCCCGCGGCCTCGCCCGGACCCGGGGCCCAGGCTCACCCGGATCCAGGGGCCCGCGGCCTCGCCCGGACCCGGGGCCCAGGCTCACCCGGATCCAGGGGCCCGCGGCCTCGCCCGGACCCGGGGCCCAGGCTCACCCGGATCCAGGGGCCCGCGGCCTCGCCCGGACCCGGGGCCCAGGCTCACCCGGATCCAGGGGCCCGCGGCCTCGCCCGGACCCGGGGCCCAGGCTCACCCGGATCCAGGGGCCCGCGGCCTCGCCCGGACCCGGGGCCCAGGCTCACCCGGATCCAGGGGCCCGCGGCCTCGCCCGGACCCGGGGCCCAGGCTCACTCGGATCCAGGGGCCCGCGGCCTCGCCCGGACCCGGGGCATAATTTTTTCTTTATCCTGTTTAGAAGATGGTGTCAATTTGATTCTTGTTTTGTTTTTGTGTGAATTATTTGCTTTTATTCTCTCTGAAAGTTTTGATGTTCTTAAATTTCACCATAGATAATCTAGTGGTGGTTTATTAACTTTTATCATTTTACCTATATTGTCCAGCATTCTAAATAAGTTTTCCAGTTTTTTATAACTGCTTATTTCTGCTTCATGTTTACAACATACTGTCATATTTTCTTGAAGACAAAATGTTTATTTTAAATTCTTGTTCCCTTGATACATTAATTCTGTCCCATCCAGCTAGGTGTGTTCAACTTGTTAAAGCTTTTCCTCTAATGATTATTCTCTTTGGACATCCTGATATTTTTCCCTGGCAGTTATTACTTTTTTAAGACTGTTGACTATTTAGGCAAGTAATGTAAACCCCCAGGGGAAGAGTAGGATGCTGGGCTCTGGCTTGTGTCCCTGCTGGTGACTGGAGGAAGGAGAGCCTTGCCTTGGGGCACCAAGCCTCCAGCCTCATAGGCTTCCCCTCCAGACCCAGTCAGGAGAGCCTGCCCTCGATCCAGCCAATGTCCTGCTTGGGCATATCTCTTTTTAAGAGCTGCTTTTCCCCTTGACTGTGATTGTCCAGCCCACCCACCCCTAGGGCTGGAGACGGGAGGAGGCCACCGTCAGAGAAGATTTAACAATCACCAGTACCTTTTACCTTCACTGGCTTCATCTCTGTCCTAATGATAACCCTCACCCTGCCTTGCATTGGGTTGGATGTGCTGTTCTCCTGCCTGTGGCTACAACAGGGAGAGGATATGACTCATCTCCAAAGTCTCTCCTTCCTTCAGCCTATTCCCTATGAGTTGCATCTGGCCACCACCTTTCTAACCACCCACCGTTTCCCACTTCTCCCCTAACTGAGATCCAATTTCTTTCTGCCTCCTCCTAAAGTTTTTGGACCCACCAACTTTCCCCTGATTTCTCCAGCATCTCTGGGTTGGTTTTGGAATAAGGGGCCAGCATCTCTGCTCGCTGATCATTTCTTCTGGGAGTAGAATGGTCCCTTCCACCTGTGTTCCTACTCTATTTTTGATCTGTCTCCATGAGTTCACCACCTTACTTCATGGCTGCACTGCTAAACAAACAAACAAACAAACAAAAAACACCAAGGAAGAACCCTTCCCTGGACTTAGAGACCAATTAGGATCTTATGAGCAGCAAGCAATAAGGATGAGAACCTAGAATGGAAAGCCAAGAAGGCCCAGCGTCCTGCAGACTATGTCAGAAGAGCCTCCTCAACCTTTTGTTGTTGTTGTTAATCCTCACTCAATATTTTTTCATTGGAAGGGAGAGGGAGAGAAACATCGATGTGAGAGAGACACACCGACTGGTTGCTTCCCACACACACCCCCGTGCCCCAACCAGGGCCACGGATCAAGCCTGTAATCAACCAAGGTACGAAAAACCTAGGAACAAATCAAACCCGGGACCCTTCAGTCCATGGGCCAAGGCTCTATCCACTGAGCCAAACTGGCTAGTGCTAATGAAAGATCTTTTTTTTTCTTTTTCTTTTTTTGCTAATTCTCACCCGAGGATATTTTTTTTTTCTCATTGATTTTTAAAGAGAGTGGAAGGGAGGGGGAGAGACAGAGAGAGAGAGAGAAACATTGATGTAAGAGAGACACATTGATTGGTTGCCTCAGCCAGGGATTGAGCCTGTAACTGAAGTATATGCCCTTGACCAGAATCAAACCCATGACTCTTTAGATTATGGGCCCATGCTTAATCCACTAGGCCTAACAAGCTAGGGCCTCCCTCACCCTTTCTATTGCTACTGTCTAGTCCTTTCATCTCCTAAACAGTCTCCCTCCCTCCAGCCCTTCCTGCCTAGTGCTGCCTTGGGATTAGGTACAGATATCATCTCTTCTGTATTCTGACCCTGTTTCTATCTTTCCCCTGGACTGAACCATACATTACTTTGAAGGGCTATTTCAAAGTCCTTCCATTCTGCACCATGATGTTAAGGTCCTTGAGAGCAGGTCTTACTCTTTGGCTGGCCAATATATAGGATGATAGAATCACAGTCCAAAAAAAACCCACAAAAAACGCAACAGGCTACAGTGGTGATGGACCAACTTTTGCTTTCTTCAAAACAAAATGGAACTAAAGGAAAGTTAGGAAATCCCATCTGGTAATGAATGAATGACCCTGTCAGCCCTGCCTCCACCATAGGCCTCTGTTCAAAGCCCCTCCAACCTGTGCCTTCCACTTCAACCGGTACCTTCTCTGACATCATGAGGATGTCACATCCCCTCCTGATGCCTGTTAGGGACACTCAGCCCACAGGCTGCAAAGGAAGCTTCCACAGTTTTAAACTCTGCAACCAGTTCCAAACTCCTCTATTCTTGTGGGAAATCGCTGCTCCTTTAATGCTCACACTACCTGCCAAGAGCATTCTCTCCCCCTCCTTGTCACTGCCAGCAGCAACCTGCTGCTCACTCTCATTTCTCCTGGTTGCTTCCCAAGCATATCCATATGCTCAAGCCCCCTCCTCTGCCCCCACCCCAGCTAGCTCCCCCAAGCACCACCCCATGTCTTACTTGCTCTAGAGAGGTAAGCTTCTTGAAAGAACAGACTACAAATTTCTCTTCTTGCTCACCTCCATTCACTCCACTACCCGTGGCTCAGACTCTCCATGGAAATGGTTCTTGCCAATGTCACTGGTGACCTTGACTTTAATTATTTAACTAACGTTTTTCAGCCCTGATTTTGCTTGACTGCAGCCTTCAATACTATGTACCTTCTCTTCTTGAAGCTTGATCTTTCCTTGATTTCTGGGACATCATTTCCCCTAATGGTTTTTAATTCTCTCCAGCCTGCTTCCTTCTGCCAAACTTGGCACTGCGCCCTTTGATACCTTGATCCTGACCTCCCAAGCTCCTCCCCACAGTGAATGACATCACCTGCTGCCCACACTTGGAAGTCTCTGCCTTCTGGAGGTCTTTCAGAGTCTTTGCTCTGCCTTATGCCTCACATTCAAATGGTCACTATGCCCTCACTGAGGTTGGTCCCTATCTCCATGCCCTGTCACTGCTTTGATCAGGCTCCATTCTTTTCAAGATGAGCCATTGCTGAGATTTCCCAACTGGTCCTGCTGCCTCAAGTCTTGCTTTCTCCCACCACATTCTCTGAAATGTAGGCAAAGGGATAGTTCTAGAATAAAAATCTTAGTCCTTTGTTTAAGGCTACCCATTGACTTCAAATTCAAATCTACATCTTTAGAACACAAGACCCTACGGGATCTGGACATTCCTTGTCGCTAAGGCCTCAAGTCTTTCTAAGTCATCTCATTCCTCAAGAGTCAGACAGCCCACCTCTAGGGCGCCGTTCCTGAAGCCCTCCTGCTCCTGGCCAGGAGCTCTTCCCTCAGCTCCAAGAGGCCACCTGGGATCACCGCTTTCTAGCATTCTGATGCTGTGTTGGATTGTCTCCCCGACTAAGTTATAAACTCATTTTCTTTTGCTTCTGTGTTTTTCAGTGCCTGTCACAGTTGCTCTGGAAATGTTAGATGTTTGGATGGATAGATGTTTTACTCTCTGAGGGTGAAATCCTGCCTCAGATATATTATATTATGGTTAGTTCTTGGTGCTGAACTGGAAAGGTTTAAATAATATCAACCAGTACAATGAAGTAACTTGAAACTGTCACTTGACAAATTTAAAAATGGTTAGGAGCAGGGTAAGGGAAAGGAAACTAATGGTTATTGGGTAGCTACTTACGGCTTCTTAGTGGACATTTTTTTTAATCCTCATCCGAGGATATTTTTTCCATTGATCTTTAAAATCTTTAAAGACAAAGTGGAAGGGAGGGAGAGGGTAGGGAGAGAAAGAGAGAGAGAGAGAGAGAGAGAGAGAGAGAGAGAGAGAGAGAGAGAGAGAGAAAGAAAGAAAGAGAAACATTTTGTGAAAGAGACACATTGACTGGTTGCTTCCCGCACAGGCCCCGACCAGGGCCAGGGATCAAACCTGCAACCAAGGTATATGCCCTTGATTGGCAATCGAACCAGAGACCCTACAGTTTGTGGGCTGATGCTCTAACTATTAAGCCAAGGCTTAGTGGACATTTTTAAAACTATTATTTAATCTCCATAAGACTAGTCTGAAATCAATATTATCTTCATTTTATAGATCCAGAATTAAGGCATGGAAAAAAATAACTTGGCTGAGGCTAAGTGGCAAAGCCCAAGTTTAACACAGGTCTCTGTCTGATTCTGAAACTCATGTTCTCTCCACTGTTTTTCACCCACGAACTACCCTGTAACAGTGGAGGTTGGAATGCAGGGGGAGGAGGCAGAGAGCCCAGCAACAAAACTACTGTGATGGTGCTAGTGAGAGATGCCAAAAACCTGGACCAGGACAGTGATAGGGGGAATGCTGAGATGGACATGGATTTTATAGGCTCCTACGAGGGAACATTACACAACTTGAGATTCAGTTGAGATATGGGAGGTGAGCATGATTTCTGGGACAACTGAATGGATAGAAGTGTCATCACAAAGAGCTTTGTTTTCTGTGACCTTTGAGGAATGGGACAGGGAACTCTATTTCTGCTCTCTGTGAGGAGGACTTTATGGCCAGGATGAAAGGAGACCCCTGCCGAACTGGAATGTAGCAGACACCAGCTCACTCATTACCCCTCAGCAGGGATGGTGAACAATGGGGTACAGCATCAATAAGGGGGTGACTGAACTGAAAGACCTCAACAGGCATACCCTTCCCTGCAAGTCTATGGTTCTGATTCACTCAAACAGATGATGAATGGATAACAAAAACAACGCTTAGTCTTTATCTTTTTCTCAACCTGCTCAAAGGTAACAAGGGTTAATGCAGATTGAGAGGATGGATTTAAACACGGAAGTATCAGATCTTAGGCAAATATGGCCATGATTTCCTTCCCCTTTACCACCACTATTTGTCCGGCACTAACAAAATGCTTTAGAGTGTCTGGCTTTTGCATGGAAGGAAACATGAACTTCCTTATTACCTTCTTTTAAATTCAACAGTACTCTGTGTGTAATCAAATACACTCATTTGGTTAAAATGGGATATTTTTGGAATAGCTTCTAAGGTTTTGTCCTCCTTTGCTGCAATGGTCTGACGTCTGGGATCACAGACAGTGTAACCTGGCCCAGGTCCTCTCATCAGTTTGGGCTTGGGGAACAGCAGGTAGGACAGCAGGGACCTGCTCCTCCCGCTTTCCGGGTTTACTGCCAAGATAAACCCATGCAATTGCAGGAGCCATCTCCCCTGGGGCAGTGGGACATTTGTCCAGTGACCTGTGGGGGGCGGCAGCTTTTGCCCATCATAATGGTTGCTAAAAGAGAGAATGATTATTATGGCCCAAACCCCAGAACCACAGCCCAGCAGCCTGACACCTGCGAAGCATGCGGGAAATATAGACTTACCAAAGAAAAGCTGGGGTTGGAAATGAGCGCGGCAATCACTGAGTCTTACTCCCTCATATCACAGGTGAGGACACCCGGGCCCGAAGAGCTAGGGAGTGCTGGCACTGCACCCTGGCTCCAGGTGGGCACCTACCACTCCCAGTGCCCAGCACAGACCCTGTCTCCCCACAGAGCACGACCCAATGCCCCAAGAACCAGAAGGCGTGTGCCGACCACGAGAAAGCACTGAGGGGAGAAGCCACGCAGCCCTGAGCGGCACCCACCCCAGCGAGTGGCTACCAGTTGGCTCTGCTCCCCTGCAGAGGCAGAGACAGCTGCCCACTGCCCTCCCTCCCCCCCCCCCCCCCCCCCCCCCACAGCTGCAGCCTGACCTGGGTCCCCTTGGTTATGGTACTTTGTTCTCCGGAAGTTAATAGCTCTGCTTTCCCATAAGTCACCTGACAACTTTCTCTTTCAAAATGTAAAAGTTAATTTCAAAAACACTATAATTAAGTACTGTGCCTTCAAAGTGCCTCTTTCCCAGAGACAGAAGGTAAGGGGATGGGGCCTCGGGCATGTCCTTTCTGTCCCCAGAGGCACGGGTCAGGCTCCTGTGCCTGAATGTCTTCCCAAGAGGAGGAAACAATAGCCCTGGGCAACGCGAGCGTGAGCCACCACATCTGTTATGTCCAGCCCAGGCCAGTCAGTGTGGAAAATCGCCTAGAGCCTGGCCTCACGCTGGCCCTGCACCTGCTTTCTGAGGAGTGAGGGGCTAAACAAACAGATATGAGCTCAGGGGTCCTCCCCAGGCAGGTGGGGAGGGCTGAGGTCAGGGGAATAGGAGCTGCCCACTCAGTGAAGCCCAAACTGGGGCAGGCAGTTCTTAAGGTTCCAACCCGAGAGCAAGCCCGGCCCCACAGCGTGCAGGGGTGGCTTTCTGGCCTTCTGCAACCACACATAAAAATGACACAAAAGCTGCCAAAACTGGACCTCGAGCCTGTGGGACCTGGTGCAGAAAGTAAATGCCTGCCCCTAGAGGCTGACAGTCTCCTGAAATGGACCCGGGCCTTTCTCCATTTTTTGGAACAATTATGTTTTTAAGCTAAATTTAAGACAGAGGAGGAGGAGTGGGAGGGCTCTCTATTGGTAAGATAATGAGAATGTCTCACATTTTTCTTGTCCTTTGCAAAGCACATCCCCACAATAGAAGGACTGATATTTAACATGGTTTTTGACCAATATAATTTCAGCTTTTTTGAAAGCATGTGTATGGTAGACGCTCTTATCCCCACCTGCCCCCACCCTGAGATGCATGCCAGTGTCCCTGAGGCGGCCCCATCTAAAGGCCCTGCTGTGTCCCAGCCGTCCTGTGAAGGAGGCGAGACTTCGAGCAGACACTCTTGCTTCCATCTACAGAAACTGACGGGCCAACTGGGGAGCAGGAATGGCATTTGCTGGGAGGAGATGGGGCAGCTCCCAGGATGAACTCGAAGGCACGGAAGAAGGGAACCAACTTCATGTTTCAAGGAGAATCTGGACTGGACACCCTGCTGACCACCTGCACGGTCATTGTCACTGGGGCTGCACCCCTCTGGGATGACTCCCAGCTGTGGCTGCATCTCTGCTTTCTGCTCCCGATGCAGGGACCAGGCGGGAGCAGCTGACCCTCTCGCTGACAGGGTCAGTCACCGTACATGGCTTTTTCAGCTTCCCAAGGGAGTGTCAGGACCTTCCCTCCCTTAGAGGCTCACAAAGTAAAGGATTCCCAAAAATAGCAGGCAGTTTTTTGTGTGGAAAAAAAAATTGCAGCAAAAATTTTATAAAATAAATAAATAAAATATCCACACAGTAGGGCAATTATCATCCCCATTTTATAGATGAAGAAACTGAGGCTCACAGCCTCCTTACATTAAGTGCCTCGCTCAGTATCACACAGCTAGTAAGAAATGTTAAGCCTCTGAAGAGTCACCAAACCAGAACATGCTGTTTGGAGAGAGAACTTTGAGTTTGCAGTCTTGCTCTGAAGATCCTACCCACCTCTGAGTGTGATGACAGTGCCCTGTGGGTTGAAAATATTCCAGATGAAGGGGGTACTTCCATGCTGGCTAATGGTTCAGCACTGCCCAGGCCCAGGCTCTAAGCCTTATTCTCTCCTTACCCATTCCTGTGATCTTTATCTTCTCTGGCCCCCTTGCTGCAGTACCCACAGCATGATGAGCTCAAAGAACACAAGTTCATTCTGGCTTGAGAGTAGAATGTGAGACAAATCAGTGGGTGAGTCTGGAGAGGTGGCAGGGCTTTGTGATGTGTTCAGGCTTTATCCTGAGGTCGATGGGAGTCTTGGAAGGGTTTTTAGCCAGAGAGCGACCTGATGAAATTTTATGAAGTAGGAGAATAGATAGAAGAAAATTAAGAGGTTAATTAGTAAAGAGGTAAATTAGTAGGCCAGTAGACAGGTGAGGACACCCGGATGGAGTAGATATGGAAAGAAGAGGAATTCAAGAAATATTAAGCAGATGGAATTTAAAAGTTGTGGTGATTGATTAAACACAGGGTGTGTGGACAGTGGGCAATGGGAAAAGTCTAACTGCTTGGGCAACTGGGTGACGGGTGGTGTCATCCTCCAAGAGAGAGCATTGGTGGGTGAGCAGGTAAACCAGCCATGAGGCACTAGGTGTTAAGGACTCAGGCAGGAGGTTTGGGAGCTGAAAGGTCAATTACAGCCTCTTGGTTAGTCAATGTGGATCAGGCCCCTTCAACCTTTCTGGTCCTGGGCCTGAAGACCTGGGCACTGTAAGGCAAGTTGAGCAGGAATGTGATGCACAATGCAGGGAGCAGCAAGACATCAGCAGACTTGCGACCTCCTGCCAGCTCTGCAGCATGCCCGTTCTGTACCGCAAGCCATCACTTGTTCTCCCTGGGTCTCTGTGCCCTGGCCATCAATAACACCCCAGGGTTCTGTGGGTGAATATTTGAGAAAGTGAAGTGCTATGTAAATGTTTACTGCTAATAGCAAACCATCCACAAAATGTCTACGTATCGCCGGGGCAACCCAACAGCTTTAAAAATCTTAAGTGGTTCTTGTTCTGATTCATCACACTCTATGCATTTAACTTCCAGAACAAATTTAGCCCTCAAAATATCTTGGTACATTTTCTACCCACCCCTTAACATTTAAATCCTCCATCTTCCATGCCACTTCAGCATTACTGCATCACCTGTTTCCCCAGCACACCCTCATCCTTTTTCTCTTCAAGCAAAGAGCCTCACCCACCTGCCCTCCACAGGAGACAAAAGCCGCTAGAGACACTGCCTCGCTGGGCCTGCTGCAGACACCTCCCAAAAAGAGAAACCAGCAGGGCATCTAAACAAAAAGGACGATGAGCAGGGGAGGGGAGGGCATGTTAGGATCCAATGAAGGGAGGGGCAAGGTACTTAGCTCCACACTTAGAGTTCGCACACACATACACACACCACCACCACCACCATCGTGGGCTTGAAGGCTCAGAATAGGGGGAGGACCCGTGCAGGATGTCAATTTCAGTATTCATTTGAGCCATTCTTGTCCCTGGCTGGAGCACTGGCGTTCCAGCCCATCCAATGGCTCATTTGAACCAGAAGCTCATCACGGGAGGACCAGAACCAAGGCTTGCACTGTTCTGTCAGAAGCATTTGCCTTAAGCATACTCCGTTAATGCCACTGTTTCCTTAAAGCAAATATTTCCTACAACACCCAGCAATGCCAAGGTCTTAAACACAGGGTTGTAGGAGAAGCCATGAAGGGAGCTAGGAGAGCAGACTGGTACAACAGCCCTCTCCTTTTCTGGTGACCAAACCTGACGTGCAAGTTTGTGTTCCAAGGAAACGTCTCTTAAAAACCCATAGCCCGGTTTCCCTTGCCTGTGACTTACTGGTTGATTTGATTTTCCTTTCCTCTCTGACTACTTACCCCATGTCTCCACATTCTTCTATCACACGGGCTGAGGAGCATTTCAAAGAGTTTGCAGCTGAGAAACAGAGAACTCAACAACGTTTGCCTCCTCTTGCAGCCTTCGTCGCGGGCTCCTTCACACTTAGCTGGGTCCTAGATAGGAAATTGCCTTGGACGGTAGGTGCCACCGTGCTGAAAGATAATAAGAATAATGATAACAAAGTCTACTGAGCACTTACTCTGTGCCAGAATGCATGTAAAATACTGTTCTAAGTAACTGTCCCCAAGGTTCCCAGCAAGAAAGCAGCATAACTGGGATTTGAAACCAGGAGGCTGGTTTCAAATGGGGCCTGTCTAAAAAGAAAACACATTTAAATCTACTCTCGAGGCAAAAGAAGTCAAGCAAGTGGAATTTTTATCTCCTGTTCCCACCTCTCCTCTTTCCAGGTGCTGTACGAAGCCCCTTCAATGGTGGGAAGAGGAATTCTATAAGCTTCACCCAGTGAAGTAAGGGTGAAGAAAGGGAATTAATGCCTGATGGTGGAATTTCAAGCACAGCTGAATTTGTGGCTTCTGAGCACAGGTTGTATTTTAAGCTGGTTCAAATGATCAGGCCCTTTAAATTATGCTACCCTGTGACATACAACGTTCATCCTACACTAGTACCTTTTTGCTCACTCTCCCCAAACTCACTTTGGGTGCCCTGCAAAGGCTTTCCAACCCACAGGGACCTTATTTGTAAGTAACAGGAGGGTTAGATGCTCTTGTGCATCCCCCATAACTCCTTGAATGAGATTCTGTGCGTGACTAGTTTTCTGAGAGTTACTCCTGTGAACCTGGCCTCTGAGAATCTGTCCAAGTCCCATAGCCAAGGTAAACACAAGATTCCCCCTCGCCCCTGTCTCTAGGCTGAGGTCTGACATTTGATTTTTACACCAGCTAATTCTAATATGACTTCAAGTCCTTTCCCCCAAATAAATCTCAGTGCTGCAAAGAAAAGACACCAAAATTTAAGCACTCCAAATCTCTCATTCAAATGTCCTTGGTTTAAAATCTCCTAGACTCCCCATTCAATTACACGACTCTGCTCAGGTACCTAATGGAAGCCATCAAAAACCTGAAAAACTCTGGCTTCAGATCAATATAATAGTTCCCTTTATAAGGCTCCCTCTGCAAAAGAACTGAAAGTACCTCCTCTCCCCAAACCCAAACACATTGGCCTGTCATTATTATTTGCAACCAAAACTCTTACACGCTGTTTGTTTTCTGCCCAAACTCATATTCCCGTTCTTTGTTCATGAGGCCAGCCCACTGCATGTCCAAGAAACGTGTTCAAACTTCAGGGCCCAATCTCTCTCCAAGCATTTGCCCATCTTTCCAGACCTGAAATCCCTTACGTTGCTTCCTCTCCAAATTATCTTTACCTCAAACAGCACAACTCAGTTGTCTCCTTTCCATATTTGCTCCCTTCTGACTCGGGTCCCCTTCCATCTTTCTGAAACCGACACCAGAATCAGTGCAGAGAGGAACCGGCAGCAGCAAGCCTTCAACAGGCTCCAATAGAGGGCTCTGTGCTGCCTGCTCCTCTCCTGGCTGCCCGTCGAAATTCTTCCTCAGCTCCTTTAGCTCTGCTCCAGCCATTTTTCTTTCAAACAGCACTTGCTTCACTGTCTCTCAGACCTTCGAGTCTCAATTATAAGACTTGACAATTAATGAAAGAAAATGCAAAGCCTGGAAGATCTTTTTCAAATGGGGGGCTCAGACACTACTAGTAGAAGAACTTGAGGGATGAAGTTATACCTGGAGGGACAAGTAGAATTAGGGCAGGAAACGGGGAAAGACTCTCTTGATGGGGGATGGTAAGTCCACTACTCAGCATGGAAGGACCAGAATAGGGCTGTGGGCGTTGGAAGAGTTGTAGAAAAGGCAGGGAAGCATGTGAAATAGGGACACCTGGGCAGACTGAGAAGGCTTTTGAATGCCAAGCTAAGAAATGTGTCTTGTAGACAGTGCCATCCCTTGTTGAAGCGAACTGCTCACCAACAAAATCTAAACAAAGCAAGAGGTAAGGTGAGCCCAAACCGGTTTGGCTCAGTGGATAGAGCGTCGGCCTGTGGACTCAAGGGTCCCGGGTTCGATTCCGGTCAAGGGCATGTACCTTGGTTGCGGGCACATCCCCAGTAGGGGGTGTGCAAGAGGCAGCTGATAGATGTTTCTCTCTCATTGATGTTTCTAACTCTCTATCCCTCTCTCTTCCTCTCTGTAAAAAATCAATAAAATATATTTTAAAAATAAAATAAAAAATAAAAGAGGTAAGGTGAGTCCAACAGCCATAGCCCAGCAATTTCTCTGCCTGAGAAGGGCCGGCTGAGCCAGCCTGACGCCCTCCCTCTCAGCCCTAGCCCCGGGCTCTCATCCTGGTTCTGTGGGGAGAACTGCCTGTGACTGCGGGCCATTTTAACTTGACAAACTGCCCTGGGAAGAGTGCTGGCCTTTCCAGGAGACCCAGCTTCTGACCAGGGCTGTCGCGAGGTGCCAAGCTATGCCACTTCCTGGGCCCCATCAGTACAATGAGGGGTTTGACTAAGATGAGCTAAGTCCCTCTCAGCTCTGAGGGCTACTTAGTAGCCCCACCTTCCTTCTCCACTATTCTGTGGATGGTTTTACCATTTCTGGGGTAGCACCTTCTTTTTCTCTGGTTTTCTTCCTTTTTCGGCTTAATATTTTTTGGCAGTTGTCTTTCTCTAAAATTGCATTTTTTACTATAAAAACTCATTTATTATAGAAAATTTGGAAAAGGCAGAAAAGCGCATCAGCAATATGAAAAGCATCTATAATCCAATAACCAAAGAGCACCACCTATACAAATACATACATATTCACATGATTTTATTTTTAGCCAAGTTAGCACCATACAGCACACGCTGTTTTTGAAACCTGCTTTTCATTTTCACTTTTAAAATGTCATTGAGAATTCCACTTCATTATTGATTGACTAGGTTGGGTTTGGACCAGAAAAGCTTGACAGAATATAACAAAATCTGTTTGAAGGCATCTGGAGATTATGAAGGCGGTGTTGTACTCTGAAAGAGGAAGGAAATCAAGAATGAACCCAGAGTTTGGGGCCTCTTAGCCCTCAAAGCAAGAGCTGGCCAGACCAAATGATTTCGAGGGCTTTTATACAGCCTGCGGGCCAGACATTCCCTATCCCTGCTTTAGAGAAACAGAGGGGAAGTTGGTGAAAATAAATGAAATGATAAGGAATTTCAACTGAGAACTAGAATCTACATTTTTAAAGAATCAAAGAGAAGTTATAGAACTAAAAAATACCATACCTGAAATTATGAACTCAATATCTGTCATGAAGAACTCCAACTTTTTAACAGCAATTTAAATACAGAAGATGAAGGATATGAACTTAAAGACATGCCAATAGAAAATATCCAAACAAGATGGTTTTAAAAAGGAATATATGCAAAGAGCATAAGAGACTGGGAGTTATAGTTAGAAAACTTAACATGCATGAAAATGGACTGTCATGGAGAAAAAGAAACACTTTTTTTTCATTGATCTTAGACAGAGGAAGGAGGGAGAGAGGGAGAGAAGGAGAAAGAGAAAGGGAGAGAGAGAGACATCTATGTGAGAAAGAAAAATTGATTGGTTGCCTTCCCCATGTACTCTGGACCCAAAACCTTTTGGTGCAAGCTACGGTCCTCCAACCAATGTCCAAGATGGAAGAAACAATTTTTGAAAAGGTAATGGTCAAGGATTTTCCAAAACTGATAAAGAATATCAACTCAGAATCAATAAGACCTATGAGCCTCAAGCAGTATAAGTATAAATAAAATGATATCTACGTGCACCACAGGGAAACTACTGAAAACAAGAGAAAAAAATCTTCAAGGTGGTCAGAGAAAAACAGGCACATTACCTGCAAAGGAGCAACAGTAAGACTTTAATCTCACTTCCCCCAGAGATGATGGAAGCCACAAAACATTGGAATGCTAGCTTTAAAGGGCCCAAAGGAAATAAGAACCAATCTAGAAATCTGTACACATCAAAGCTTGTCCTCAAAAATTAAGGCAATATAAAGACATTTCAGACAAACAAAAACAGAGAACTTGTTACCATCCAATCTGCCTTAAAAGGACTGTGAAAGAAACTTATTCAGAAAAAAAAAAAAAAGATCCCAGATGAAAATACAAAAATATAAGAAAAGCCCTAGCTGGTTTGGCTCAGTGGATAGAGCATCAGCCTGCAGACTGAAGGGTCCCAGGTTCAACTCTGGTCAAAGGTACATGCCTGGGTTGCAGGCTTAATCTCCAGTAGGAAGTGTGAAGGAGGCAGCCAATCAATGATTCTCTCTCATCATTGATGTTTCTATCTCTCTCTCCCTCTTCCTTCCTTCTCTGAAATAAATAAAAATATTTAATATCCTATATAATAAAAGCCTAATATGCAAATCGACCAAATGGTGGAACCACCAGTGGAATGACCAGTCGCTATGAAGCACACTGGCCACCAGGGGGCAGACGCTCAATGTAGGCGCTGCCCCCAGCCCACAGGCCCCAGGCCAGCTAAGGCAAGTGCCAGCGGCACCCCCTCCATCACCCTGCCGGTCACCCCAGAGATTGACCCTGATCACCAGCCAAGCCTTGGGACACTACCCATGCATGAATCTCATGCACCAGGCCTCTAGTATATATGAAAAGAAGAATAAGAAAAAGGTAAAAATATGGGAAATATAAATTTATATTGACTTTCCAAGACCAAATAATATCAACGTAAAATGGGGTTTTAAGTATATGCAGAATTAAAATGCATGGAACGGTAAAGGTCAGAAGAAGTAAATGAAAATAAAATATTCTAAGTATAGCATTAGAGGGAGAGGGAGAGAGAGATAGAAACATCAATGATGAGAGAGAATCATCAAGCAGCTGCCTCCTGCATGCTCCCTACTGGGGATCAAGTCTGGAAACCTGGGCTTGTGCCCTGACCAGGAATCGGACCATAACTGCCTGGTTCATAGGTAGATGCTCAACCACTGAACTACACCGGCTGGGCCAAATATGCACATTTTTTGGAGTAAGCACTAAAAAAACTATAAAAGAATGTATAACCATTAAGTAAATACAAGAAAAAATGAAATAATCAAAATATTTGCTTACTCAAAAAGATGGCATAATGTAATATATATTTCTGAAAAAGATGGGATAAAAAGGGAAAAAAAGAAATATAAAACAGAGGAAGAATCAAAAAACCTGAATAGGCCAATAACTATCGAAGAAATTGAAACAGTGATGAAAAATCTTCCAGCAAACAAAAGCCCTGGTCTGGACAGGTTTACAGGGGAGTTCTACCAAGTATTCAAAGAAGAACCAAAACCTATCCTCCTCAGACTATTTCAAAAAATTCAAGAGGAAGGCACATTTCCAAGCTCTTCCTATGAAGCCAGCATTACCCTAATTTCAAAACTAGATAAAGACACCACGAAGAAAGGGAACTACAGGCCAATATCCTTGATGAACATAGATGCTAAAATCCTCAACAAAATTCTAGCAAATTGGATCCAGCATTACATTGGAAAGATCATACACCATGACAAAGTGGGATTTATTCCAAGAATACAAGGATGGTACAATATCTGCAAATCAATAAATGTGATACATCACATTAATAAATTGAGAGACAAAAATCACATAATCATATTAATTGATGCAGAAAAAGCATTTGACAAAATCCAACACCTTTTCTTGATAAAACTCTCACCAAAGTGGGAATAGAGGGATCATACCTCAACATAATAAAAGCCATATATGACAAACCTACAGCCAACATCATACTCAATGGGCAAAATCTAAATTCATTTCCCCTAAGAATGGGAACAAGACAGGGATGCCCACTTTCACCACTCCTGTTAAATATAGTACTGGAAGTGTTAGCCATAGTGATCAGACAAGAAGAAGAAATAAAAGGCGTCCAAATTGGAAAAGAAGAAGTAAAACTGTCATTATTCACAGATGACATGATATTATATATAGAAAACCCCAAAGACTCCATCAAAAAACTGCTAGACATAATAAATGAATTTGGCAATGTAGCAGGATACAAAATTAACACCCAGAAATCTATGGCTTTTTTATACACCAACAATGAACTCACAGAAAGAGAAACTATAAAAACAATCCCATTTACCATTGCACCAAAAAAATTAAGATACCTAGGAATAAACTTAACTAAGGAGGTAAAAGACCTGTACTCGGAAAACTACAGGACATTGAGAAAAAAGTGATAGAGGAAGACATAAACAAATGGAAGAACATACCATATTCATGGATTGGTAGAATCAACATCATTAAAATGTCCATACTACCCAAAGCAATTTATAGATTAAATGCAATCCCCATTAAAATACCAACGGCATATTTCACAGACCTAGAAAAAACTCTCTAAAAATTCATCTAGAATAAAAAGGACCCCAAATAGCCATAGCAATACTGAGAAAGAAGAACAAAGTTGAAGGGATCACAATACCAGATATCAAGCTGTATTACAAAGTCACAGTTCTCAAAAGTGCCTGGTACTGGCACAAGAACAGACATATAGACCAATGGAATAGAATAGAGAATCCAGATATTGACCCAAACCACTATGCTCAATTAATATTTGACAAAGGAGGCATAAACATACAATGGAGTCAAGACAGTCTCTTCAATAAATGGTGCTGGGAATTTTGGTCAGATACATGCAAAAAAATGAAAGTAGATCACCAACTTACACTATATACAAAAACAAACTCAAAATGGCTAAATGACTTAAATGTAAGATGGAAAACCATAAAAATAGTAGAAGACTCCAAAATGTCAGACATATGTCGTAGCAATGTCTTTACTGATACAGCTCCTAGGACAATGGAAACTAAGAATGAAATAAACAAATGAGACTACATCAAAATAAAAAGCTTCTGCACAGCAAAAGAAACCATCAACAAAACAACAAGAAAGCCCACTTCATGGGAGAACATATTTGCCAATACTATTTCAGATAAGGGTTTAATCTCCAAAATTTATAGGGAACTCATACAACTTAACAAAAGGAAGATAAATAATCCAATCAAAAAATGGGCAAAAGACCTAAATAAACGCTTTTGAAAGAGGACATACAGAAGGCCCAGAGACATAAGAAAACATGCTCAAAGTCACTAATCATCTGAGAGATGCAAATCAAAACAACAATGAGATACCATCTCACACCTGTCAGAATGGCTATCATCAACAAATCAACAAATGACAAGTGCTGGCAAGGATGTGGGAAAAAGGAACTCTATGCACTGCTGGTGGGAATGCAGACTGGTGCAGCCATTGTGGAGAACAGTATGGAGTTTCCTAAAAAACTAAAAATGGAACTCCCATTTGACCCAGTAATCCCACTTCTAGGACTATATCCCAAGAAACCAGAAACACCAATCAGAAAGGATATATGCACCCCTATGTTCATAGCAGCACAATTTACAATAGCTAAGATTTGGAAACAGCCTAAGTGCCCATCAACAGATGAATGGATTAAAAAACAGTGATATATCTACACAATGGAATATTATGCTGCTATAATAAAAGAAGGAACTTTTACCATATGCAACAGCATGGATGGAACTGGAGAGCATTATGCTAAGCGAAATAAGGCAGTTGAAGAAAGATAAATATCACATGATCTCACTCATATGTGGGATATAATGATCAACATAAACTGATGAACAAAAATAGATCCAGAGACAAGGGGCAGGGGAGGAGTGGGGGTTAGAGATCAACCAAAGGACTTGTATGCATGCATATTAGCATAACCAATGAACACTGACACTGGGGCGGTGGGCACTTGCCCTCGGGGGTGGGATTGGACGGAGGGAGGGGCAGTCAATGGGGGGAAAAGGAGACATATGTAATACTTTAAACAATAAAAATAAATAAAAAATAAAGAAATATAAAACAGGTAGGTCAAATAGAAACCAAATATATAAATGGTGCATATGAACCCAAATATTTGATAATTGCATTACATATTATGAGCCAAATACTAAATATAAATAGATTAAATATGTAAAAATAAATGTAGTAGGTTATAAAAATGAATTTTTAAAATCCAACCATATGCTGCTTACAAGAAGCAGTCTAAATATAAGTACACAGAAAGGATGAAAATAAGAGTGGAAAAGATGTAAACATTAGCAAAATGAAAGTGTAGATATTCTAATAGCAGAGAAAGTAGACTTAAAGGCAAAAATGATTGCTAGCTAAAGAGAGGCATTTTATAATCATAAAGGGGTTAGTTAGCCAGAAAGCTATCACAATTCTAAATATATATGCTTGCAATAACATAGCTTTAAAATATTTAAAGCAAAAATTGACAAAATTAAAAGGAGAAACAACAAATCCACATTCCTAATGAGTTTAATACCTCTCTATAGCTGATAATGGAGCAAAATAATAACAATAAGAAGAATAAGTAAGAAAATAGATGAACACAACTAACAAATGAACTATTGAGTGTAGAACACCATTTTATATAATTTTCAAAAATAGACAAAATGATGTTATTAAAAATAATGACAATGGCCTGGCTGGTGTTGCTCAGTGGTTGAGCATCAACCTATGAACCAGGATGCCATGCTTCAATTCCCAGTCAGGGCACATGCCCAGGTTTCAGGCTCTATCCCCAGTAGGGAGCGTGCAAGAGGCAGCCAATTGATGATTCTCATCTTTGATGTTTCTTTATCTCTTCCCCTCTCCCTTTCTCTCTGAAATCGATAAAAATATATTTTAAAAAAATAAAATGACAGTGGCTACTTTGGGGGAAGAAAAAAACATTGGGCATAAGGGAGTATTTCTGGGGTACAGGTAAGGCTAATTCTTGACCTGGGTGGTAATTAGATGGAAGTGTTCACTTAGCGATAACTCTTCAAAAAGCTACCATTTTTTAAAGATTTTTAAAATTGATTTTTAGAGAGAGAGATAGAAGCATCCATGTGAGAGAGAAACATTGATTGGCTGCCTCCTGCATGCCCCCTACCGGTGATGGAGCCTGCAATCCTGGCATGTGCCCTGACCAGGAATTGAATCAGCAACCTTTCAGTGCATGGGACAATGCTCAACCACCTGAGCCACACCAGCAAGAGCTATAATTTTATTTTAAAAGTTTATTAAATACATCTGTGTAGTTGGAATACCACATAAAGCAATAAAAATCATCCATGTAGCTCTTTGGTCTCGGCGGCAGAAGCAAGATGACGAAGGGGACGTCATCGTTCGGCAAGCGCCGCAACAAGACGCACACGCCGTGCCGCCACTGCTGCTCGAAGGCCTACCACCTGCAGAAGTCCACCTGCGGCAAGTGCGGCTACCCCGCCAAGCGCAAGAGGAAGTATAACTGGAGTGCCAAGGCTAAACGACGAAACACAACCGGGACCGGTCGCATGAGGCACCTGAAAATTGTGTGCACCTGAAAATTGTGTACCGCAGATTCAGGCATGGATTCCGTGAAGGAACAACACCTAAACCCAAGAGGGCAGCTGTTGCCGCATCCAGTTCATCTTAAGGATTTGGATGATTAGTCGCGCAATAAATCTCGGTTTTAAAAAATAAAAAAATAAAATAAAAAATCATCCATGTACATCTTCAAAATTGAGTTGAGTGAAAACAGCAAATTGCAGGAGGTTAAAATTTTTGTAAATTATTTTTAAATGCTCTATAATTTTTATGGAGAGCTATACATGTGTGTGTATAAAGTACTAGAGGCCTGGTGCACGAACTCATGCACAGGTGGGGTCCCTCAGCCTGGCCAGCAATCGAAGCTTATCAGAGGCCAGCAGTCTGGGGGGAGGGACCCCAGGAAGTTGGCAGGCCAGCCCCCCAATTGGGGCCTATGGGGGGGGACCTGCCGGCAGGGGGAAGGGGCAGCAGAAGGGGGACCAGCCAGGAGGGAGGGGCTGAGGGAGGTTGGCTGTGGGAGCACACTGACCACCAGGGGGCAGCTCCTGCATTGAGCATCTGCCCCCTGGTGGTCAGTGGGCATCATAGCAACTGGTTGACCAGCCATTCCAGTCGTTCGGTCATAACGGTCGCTTAGGTTTTTATATAGAGAGATAATTATTGGTGGGAAAGTTATATACTAATTTCAACAAAATAGTTATCTCTGGAAAGGCAGGGAAGGGAAGAATACAAGACAGTCCTCAACTATATATGTAATTTTTTTTAATCCTCATCTGAGGATATTTTTTCCAATAATATTTAGAGAGAGTAAAAGGAAGGGAAGGAAGGTGTGTGGGTGAGAGAGAGAGAGAGAGAGAGAGAGAGAGAGAGAGGAACATCAATGTGCGTCCCACACTGCCCCAACTGGGGTGAGAACCAGCCTGCAACCAGGTACATGCCCTTGACCAGGAATCAAACCCTTTGGTGTATGAGCCAGTGCTCTAACCACTGAGACACTGGCCAGGGCTGTATCTGTAACCTTTTATTTTTTAAAAAATTCTTAAGTAAATATGGCAAAATGTAAACATTTCATCATTTGGCTGGAGGACACATGGATATTTGTGATATTTGTCATGATTTTCCATATAAATTTTTTTCATAATTTTTTAAAGTTTTAATAATTGTAAATATGTTTTAATTTCATCAAACATTCTGAAATAGCTATTTTTAATGGCTGTAGTTTTTTACTATTATAAATAATACTTTGTTAACATCCTTATCTTAAATACTTGTGGTATCTCTAATTTCTTTGGAAACATTCCTAGATGTTGGCTTCTTAGATCAAAGACTATGAGCATTTCTAAAGTCTTTAGTAGATACTGACAGCTGTCAAAACAATGTCATCCATTAACCCTTACTACAGAAGAGTGGAAACCGAAAACTCCTTTCCGTGTGAGTCTGGAGTATAGTCAGAGATTCAGCCTCAATCCAGCACACATGCCTGTGCCCATCACCAAGCCCTCTTGGTCAATGTTTAATGTCTGAATCCACAATGAGAGTTTTACAGGTGGGGCTGGAAGAGGCCAAAAGTAAGGAAAGGCCACCCTGGCTGGTAGCTCAGTTGTTTAGAGTGTCATCTGGATACACCAAGGTTGTGCATTGATCCCAGGTCAGGGCACATACAAGAGTCAGCCAGTGAGTGCATGGATAGGCGGGACAATAAACAGATGTTTCTTTCTCTCTCTCTCTCTCTCTCTCTCTCTTTCTCTCTCTCTCTCTCTCTCTCTCTCTCTCTCTCTCTCTCTCTCTCTCTCCCCCCCACACCTTCTCTCTCTATATAAAATTAATTAATAAAAATTTAAAAAATAATAATAAGGAAAGGCCAGCTAAGTTCATCTCCAAACTATACAAATTGTGTGTAGACAATGAGCCCTGATCATCAGAGGACCTCCCGAGAGGATGAGGGTAGACACTATCGTGCTGACCCCTGACTGCAGTGTGAGAGTAAAAGTTCTGCTCCTCACATGGTTTTCTGTACCTGGGGGTTCATGGAGTCCCTGAATAGCATTTTAGTCATTGCAGGTGAACCTGCTGTTTCTCAGCAGAGGACAACTGGGTTTCTTTTCCTGAAAGCAGTTGAAAAGAAACTGGAAATTACTGGTAAAAGTTCCCTCCCCTTCCCCAAATGACTGGTTTCTTATTTAAACTCCCTGAAAGCTGGGAACTGGAGTTTCTCTGAGCCACTCCATTCCTGCCCCTGCCCGCCCCCTCCCAACTTCGAAAGCTGTGTCTCTTCCGCACGTGTGTTCTGTGTGTCTGTGAAACAATGTGCTGCCCAGGGACAGTCACAGACTGAATGTAGCCCAGGCTGAAAACACACTGGGAGCTGTGCTGGGGCCTGCCTCACCATGAAGCCATGCACATTGACCTGGAGACAGCTGGAGTGCAGAGGTGGCAAAGTGGGACAGCCAGAGGTAGCACGAGTCAGGGCCAGAAGGTGGGAGCCATGGGCTCCAGCCTGTGAACAAGCCCAGCCCCTCCAATGACTGAATGGCTGGAAACGCTCCCCTGGGCATGGACTTCCATCTCCATTGCAGAAGGGCCTCCCAGGGCCATTTCCCCAACCCCCATCCCCAACACCCCAGCCACACAGAAGGCAAAATGGCTAGAGGCCTGCCCTCACAGATGGCCGCCTCATCATTCCCCTCCCTGCTGAGAAGTAAAAGCCGAAGCTCCCCTTTCTAAGAGTGGTTCCGCCATTGTGACGAATCCCTGCTTCAGGGACTGGGAAGTAGCTGAGCCACAGGCTGCGCAGGGGCAGAACAGGCTGTGGGGGCTTTCAACCAGCTTCGTCCCAGCTTCCTCCCAGCCTCCTCCCATGCAGGAGAAATTCAATAGCCCTGGAGCCTATGGCTGACTGATTCTACAGAGGACGGATGGGCTGCATGAGCAGTGTAATGAAATCATAGCTGCTCTTGAGCTGAACACAGGCGTCTGTTGGAACACACCTGAGTGAACTGCTAAGTCCTTTATTGTGCAGTGTCAGAGGGCTCCACAGATGGGCTCTTTCCTTCTGTACTGACAGTATTTCTACACAGTCTACACAGTCTAGAGGGAGAGGCTGCAGCCATGATGTGAGGCACTGTCTGTCCTTACATCCTTCTTGCATGACCAGCTGCCCCTTTTGGCGACAGACAAGCCATGACTAAATTAACAGCCAAAACTTAATGGCTAAATCTCATCTTCCAAAATGGATACACACACCTGTAAAATCCTGCAATAGCTCCCCATTGCCTGCACTATGAAGCCCAAGCTCACTAGCCTGGTGTGCACCTCATTGCATGATTGGGCCTCTTCTGAGATTCTGGCCTCCCATCCCTGCACGCCAGAAACATTTGTCTTTTCCAAGTTGTCTCAGTTTGGCCTGTGCCTTTGATCCTGTTCCTTGCTCAACTTCTCTACTGACGGAGAGCCTTCTCATCTGTCTAGGCCTAGATTTAAGGAATCTGCTCCATAAAACATCCCTCCTTCCTCGGGTCAGAATGTATTTGTCCTCCCTCTAGGCCTCCACTTGCACCCCAATTTAGCTTGTTTCACAAGCTTATTGTGTATATTCATTTGTTACACATATATTGAAACATCTGCCAGGTGCCAGGCCCCGTGTTCAGCAATGGGAACATACAGATGGTTGCTATTTGAGAAGCTCACAGTCAAAGGAAAGAAAAGGAGGAATCGCCAGGAAAGCAGCTAAGTGAAACAGAGGCATGCAATATGTCAGAAAAAGAATTCAGAATAAGGGTCATACACTTCATAAACCGGATGGATGAAAAAAATCAACAACTTATGTAAGAATCAAGAAGAAATGAAGAGTGGGGAAGATAAGAGATCAATCAAAGGACTTGTATGCATGCATATAAGCATAACCAATGGACGCAAAACTCTGGGGGGTGAGGGCATATATGGAAGTGGGGTGGGGGGGGCAATGGTAAGATATGTACACATATAATACCTTAATTAAAAAAATTGGAAAAAAAAAGAAGAAGAAGAAGAAATGAAGAGTGATATAGCTGCAATAAAAAATACCATGGAAAGTTTCAATAGTAGACTAGGACAAGCAGAGGGCCGAATTAGCGAATTAGAAGACAGAGAAGCAAAACCCACCCCCAAACTGAACTGCAATTGGAGAAAAAAATTAAAAGACAGAGGATAACCTAAGGGAGCTATGGGACAACATGAAATGAAGCAACATACAAATAATAGGGGTGCCAGAACAACAGGAAGAGGAACAAGGGTTAGAAAACCTATTTGAAGAAATAATGTCAGAAAACTTCCCTGATGTGGGGAAGAAAAAAGTCACACAAGCAAAGAGAGTCCCAAACAAGATGAACCCGAAAAGACCCACACCAAGACACATCATAATTATGATGGCAAATGTTCAGGACAAAGAGAGAATCTTAAAGGCTGCAAGAGAGACACAGAAAGTTACATACAAGGGATCTCCCATTAGATTATCAAGTGATTTCTCAACAGAAACACATCAGGCCAGAAAAGAATGGAAGGAAATTTACAAAGTGACGCAAAGCAAGGGACTGAATCCAAGAATATTCTATCCAGTGATGCTATCATTCAAAATTGAAGGGGAAATAAGGAGCTTCACAGACAAAAAAAGGCTAAGTGAGTTTATCACTACCAAGCCAGCAATGCAAGAAATGCTAAAAGGAGTAGTGTAAAAAGAAGAAATAAAACAGTAAGAAGGAACACCGGCACAAAAAAATAAAAATGGCTACAAAAAAGTGCCTATCAATAATAACTTTAAATGTAAACAGACTAAATGCTCCAATCAAAAGACATCGAGTGGCTGAATGGATAAAAAAAAATGACCCATATATATGCTGTCTACAAGGGACCCACCTCAGAACAAGGGACTCACACAGACTGAAAATGAAGGCATGGAAAAATATCTTTCAGGCAAATGGAAATGAAAAAAAAAAAAAAAAGCTGGGGTAGCAATACTTATATCTGATAAAATAGACCTCAAAGTGAAGGCCATAACAAGAGATAAGGAGGACCACTTCATAATAATAAAGGGATCGATACAATAAGAGGATATAACCCTGATAAATATATATGCACTCAATGCATGAGCACCCAAATACATAAAAAAACTTCTGGAAGATATCAAGGGAAAGATCGACAACAATACAATCATAGTAGGAGACTTTAATACACCACTGACATCACTGGATAAATCCTCTAGACAAAAAAAATCAGCAAAGAAACAGCAATCCTAAATGACTCACTAGATCAGATAGACTTAATTGACATCTTCAGAACATTTCACCCCAAAGCCATGGAATATACGTTCTTCTCAAGTGCACATGGGACATTTTAAAAAATAGACCACATATTGGGTCACAAGCAAAGTCTCCCTAAATTCAAGAAGATTGAAATCATATCAAGCATCTTCTCAGACCACAATGGCATAATATTAGAAATAAACTACAATAAAAACAATCCAAAAAATTCAAACACTTGGAAGCTGAATAGCATGCTATTAAACAATGATTAGGTTACCAAAGAGATCAAAGAAGAAATTAAAAACATCCTGAAAACTAATGACAATAAAAGCACAATAATCCAAAATTTATGGAACACAATGAAAGCAGTCCTGAGAGGGAAGTTTATAGCTCTACAGGCCTACCTCAAAAAACAAAACAAAAAAATGGTAGTAAATCATCTAACTCTACAACTTAAAAAATTAAAAAGAGAGTAACAAGAAAAGCCCAGAGTGAACAAAAGGAAGGAGATAATAAAGATCAGAGCAGAAATAAATGACATAGAGAGCAAAAAAAGACCCAAATAAACAAAATCAGAAATGAAAGGGGCAAAATAACAGCAGACCCCATGGAAATACAAAGGATTGTTAAAAAAAATACTATGAATAACTCTATTCCAACAAACTACACAACATGGAGGAAATGGACATATTCCTAGAAAAATACAACCTTCCAAAACTCAATCAGGAAGAATCTAAAAATCTCAATAGGCCAATAACTATGCAGGAAATTGAAGCGGTCATCAAAAAGCTTCCAGCAAACAACAGCCGGGGGCCAGATGGTTTCACAGGGGAGTTTTACCAAAGATTCAAGGAAGAACTAAAACCTATCCTCCTCAGACTATTCCAAAAAATTCAAGAGGAAGGAACACTTCCAAGCTCATTCTATGAAGCCAGCATCACTCTAATACCAAAACCAGATAAAGACAACACAATGAAAGAGAATTACAGGCCAATATCCCTCATGAACATAGATGCCAAAATCCTCAGCAAAATTCTAGCAAATTGGATCCAGCAGTACATCAGAAAGATCATACACCATGACCAAGTAGGATTTATCCCAGGGATGCAAGGATGGTACGATATCCACAAATCCATAAATGTGATATATCACATAAACAAACTGAGAAATAAAAATCATATAGTCATATCAATTGATGCATAAAAAGCATTTGACACAATCCAACACCCTTTCTTGATAAAATCTCTCAGCAAGGTAGGAATGGAAGGGTCATACCTCAACATAATAAAAGCCATTTATGACAAACCCACAGCCAACATCATACTCAATGGGCAAAAACTAAAACCATTTCCCGTAATAACAGGAACAAGACAGGGATGCCCACTTTCACCACTCCTGTTCAACATAGTACTGGAAGTACTGGCCATTGTGATTAGACAAGAAGAAGAAATAAAAGGCATCCAAATTGGAAAAGAAGAAGTAAAACTGTCCTTATTCGCAGATGACATGATACTGTACATAGAAAACCCTAAAGACTCCATCAAAAAATTATTAGACTTAATAAATGAATTTGGCAATGTTAGCAGGATATAAAATTAACACCCAGAAATCTATGGCATTTCTATACACCAATAGTGAACTTACAGAAAGAGAGACTAAAAAAGCAATCCCATTTACCATCGCACCAAAAAAATTAAGATACCTAGGAATAAACTTACCTAAGGAGGTAAAAGATCTATACATGGAAAACTACAGAACACTGAAAAAAGAGATAGAGGAAGACATAAACAGATGGAAGAACATACCGTGTTCATGGATTGGTAGAATCAACATCATTAAAATGTCCATACTATCCAAAGCAATCTATAGATTCAATACACTCCCCATTAAAATGCCAATGGCATATTTCACAGACCTAGAATGAACTTTCCAAAAATTCATCTAGAATAAAAAAATACCCCGAATAGCTGCAGCAATCCTGAAAAAGAAGAACAAAGTAGATGGGATCTCAATACCAGATTTCAAGCTGTATTACAAAGCCACTGTTCTCAAAACAGCCTGGTACTGGCACAAGAAGAGATATATAGATCAATGGAATAGAATAGAGAACCCAGAAATCAACCCAAACTACTATGCTCAA
This sequence comes from Cnephaeus nilssonii, assembly GCF_951640355.1. Lineage (NCBI taxonomy): Eukaryota > Metazoa > Chordata > Mammalia > Chiroptera > Vespertilionidae > Cnephaeus > Cnephaeus nilssonii. The sequence continues at coordinate 88,999,594 of NC_137077.1, forward strand.
TTAATATTTGACAAAGGAGGCATGAACATACAATGGAGTCAAGACAGTCTCTTCAGTAAATGGTGTTGGGAAAATTGGACAGATACATGCAAAAAAATGAAACTAGACCACCAACTTACACCATACACAAAAATAAAATCAAAATGGAACAAGGACTTAAACATAAGATGGGAAACCATAAAAATATTAGGGGAATCCACAGGCAGCAAAATCTCAGACATATGTCGTAGCAATGTCTTTACTGATACAGCTCCTAGGGCAATGGAAACTAAGAATAAAATAAACAAATGGGACTACATCAAAATAAAAAGCTTTTGCACAGCAAAAGAAACCATCAACAAAACAACAAGAAAGCCCACTGCATGGGAGAACGTATTTGCCAATGTTATCTCCAATAAGGGTTTAATCTCCAACATTTATAGGGAACTCATACAACTTAACAAAAGGAAGATAAACAACCCAATCAAAAAATGGGCAACGGACCTAAATAGATACTTTTCGAAAGAAGACAGAAGGAAGGCCTAGAGACATATGAAAACATGCTCAAAGTCACTAATCATCCAATGTGGTACCATCTCACACCTATCAGAATGGCTATCATCAACAAATCAACAAACGACAAGTGCTGGTGAGGATGCAGAGAAAAAGGAACCCCCGTGCACTGCTGGTGGGAATGCAGACTGATGCAGCCACTGTGGAGAACAGTATAGAGTTTCCTCAAAAAACTAAAAATGGAAGTCCCATTTGACCCAGTGATCCCACTTCTAGGAATATATCCCAAGAAACCAGAAACACCAATCAGAAAGCATATATGCACCCCTATGTTCATAGCAGCACAATTCACCATAGCTAAGATTTGGAAACAGCCTAAGTGCCCATCAGCAGATGAGTGGATTAAAAAACTGTGATACATCTACAGAATGGAATACTACACTGCAGTAAAAAAGAAGGAATTCTTACCATTTGCAACAGCACGGATGGACCTGGAGAGCATTATGCTAAGTGAAATAAGCCAGTCAGAGAAAGATAAATATCACATGATCTCACTCATTTATGGAATATAATGAACAACATAAACTGAAGAACAAAAACAGATCCAGAAACAGAGAAGCATTGATCAGACCGTCAAACCTCAGAGGGAAGGCAGGGGAGGGTGGGGGTAATGGGGAAAAATCAATCAAAGGACTTGTATGCATGTATATAAGCCTAACCAATGGACACAGACAACAGGGGGTGAGGGCATGAGTGGGGGGAGGATAGGGGGTAATGGGGGGCTAAGGACACTTATGTAATACCTTAATCAATAAAGAAACTTTTAAAATAATAATAATAAAAAAAAGAGAAGCTCACAGTCTAGAAGGGAGATAAGCATGCACACAGCCACATTACAGAATAACATGGAAAGTCTGATTATGGCCCTCCTCTGCCCAGATGCTCCAGTGGTTCCCACCTCGTCCTGATCTGGAAGCCCTTACACAGCCTGGCTCCGGTTACTTCTCTGAACTCTCTCCCATCACTTTCCCCTCTCACTCCAGTGACTTCTGACTTCCCCATTGTTCATCTAATACCCACATAGTTTTGCCCCAGAACATTTGTGCTTGCTATTCCCTCTGCCTGGATAGCTCCTTCCTGTGGTATTTGCATGACCTGCCTCCTAACTTCCCTCCAATCTCTTGTCAAATGTCACATTCTCCGTGAGGCCTCATGGCCACCTATCTAAAATTTTCACTCTCTTCCTGAGACTTCATATCCCCCTTCCTAAACATTCATTCCATTGTATACATTGTGTATTTTACTTATTTCTTGTTATTGTTTGCCTCCCCTAAGGAAGTGCAAGCCCATGTGAAAAGGAATTTTTATCTGTCTTATTCGCTGCTGTACCTGGGACAGTATCTGGCACAGGTATTCCTTCAATATCTGCTAAACAAATTCATTAAAGAACGAGTGCCTGAGACTGGAGGTGAGGGTAAGGGCAAAGAAAGGAGCAGCTCTGGTAACTCTCTCCAAAGACCCAGAACCCAGACAGCTCACATAACTGAGAAATACAGATGCACAGAAAGACTATATTCATTGGTTTCTCCTGCTAGGATAATTAGCAAAATATAAAATAGGCTATGTAACCTGAGCCGTAGCTATTCCTTCAACCCAAAAGATGTATTAAACATGTACTATGTGCAAGGAAGGTGCTAGGTTCTGGGGGCCTAGTGGTGAACAAAATGGCATATTCCCTGCCCTCAAGTAGTTTATCATTTAATGAACTACAAGTGAATGAACAACATAATTAAACATTTTAACAATCTCTAGAACACCTGCCCAAGTCACATTCTCCTGGGACTAAGAGGCAATATGGCCTAGTGAGCAGGAGCACAGGTTCAAAAACCACATGCCTCATTCAGTCCTGGTTGCACTGTTTATTAGCTGTGTGATCTTGGGCGAGTTACTTAACATCTCTGAGCTTCAGTTTCTTCCTATGCAAAATTGGATTCTTAGTACTGCCTAATTATTTGGGTTGCTATGAGGATTAAGCAGCTAATTCATATAAATAACACACAGTCTGGCATAGTAAATGTTTTCCAGTTGTCACTGTTGTGCTGACTGTTGTTAAGGGAAGAAGGGATCACTTGAGAAGTCCAACAGAGCCCAAGGCCGTGCTGTATGAAGTCATTATATCAAGTCGCTGATATATGTAAGCAGCTGTTTCCTAATTGGCCTGGATTGTGCAATCGGTCACCAGCAAGAACGGAAAAAGCAGCCAAAACTTTTCACAGCCTACATATGCCTTGGTGTAATCAGCACTTAACGCCTTCCTTCCTGCTTGTGATGTGATTATTCCCTTGTGCAGAATAAGATTGGGCCTCCGTATAGACCTCATAACTAAGTGTCCATTAGGCAGTGTACTGGGCAGCAGGCAGCAAGATCACAGGGCCTCCCGCAGCTGACGCTGCAATTAGTGCCCTCAGGGCAGCTGTGTTCCTGCTTCTCAGCATCCTCTCCATTTCTTCCCCTGGCCTCTTCCTCTGGCCTCCTTCCCGGGCCTCCTCTCCTGGCCTCCACCCCTGGCCTCCTTCCCAGGCCTCTCCCTCTGACCTCCTCTCTTGGCCTCCTCCCCTGGCCTCCTCCCCAGGACACCCAGCAGCTATGCAGGACGATGGAGCTCTTGCCTAAACCTTTGAACTGAACTGAGCCAATAACCAGCTCTAGGCTTCTAATCGCCAGCAGCAGTTACAGCCACCCCAGCCACACCATTACTCCTGGGTTTGTGAGAGGGTGTGTTCTGGGTCCCTTCCCAAATCCTCTCATCACACATCTAGCAAGCTCTGCCCTGCCCTTCTTTTCCCCCTAGTACTTTCATCCCTTTCCACTGGAGGTCCCACGTTCCCCAGCAACTGTTTCCCAAGGACACTGGGTGAGCAGTGTTACTCTAGTGTAGACATAGCACATAATGTTATGGTTGTTGCATTGTATTCCCCCCCCCGCCCCCCCCCCCAAACTGTGACCTCCTTCCAGGCTGACACTGTTTCTTTTTGCTTTGTACCCCCTGTGCCCAGCACAGGATCTGGCATACAGCAGGACGATAATAAATGTTGGTTAGAAATGAATGAAACAATGGAGGAACGAAAGAAAGAATGACCAAATGCCTTCAAAGGGCAAATCTGAGAGGGGAATGGCTGGGAAAGAACAGCAGGAAGACCAAGGACCAGGCAAGCTGGCTGAGGTGGCCCCAGGCAAGGGTGAATATAGAGCATAACTTAGTGATTTTGGAGCATAACTGCATGGAATCCCTGGTTCCAGCCCCAAATCTGTGGGTCACCTGCTATGAACTTGGGCAGTCCACTTGCCACTCTAGGGTTCATTTTCTTCATCCACAAAGAAGGGGTTTGGGCCAGGTGATCTCTTCTAGTTTTAATATATTATGATTTTTTAATCCAATTCTTGGCTGGAAAATTTGATCCCAATCGAAAAACATATTCCCTGCCCTCACTCCAAGACCGCACAAGTTCCCCCTTTATGAAAGAACCCAGAGAGAAGTTCACTGTGATCATCCCTATGGGTTGATGTCATGGTCTTTCTTAACACTCCCATAGACCATTACCAAAGGTAATTAATTGCATCAGTCACAGTGTGGTGCTGGCAAGCGTCAGGGTCCCCAGCACCCTGGGATCAAATCAAAGTAGAAATTCATAGTCTAGGGACCATTGGGCAAAAGTGTAGTTTATTCACCACATTTAGGTAATAATCAGAGCAAGGTGAATTGAGAGGCATCAGGCTTCAACAAAAAAATAGCATTCAGAGAATAAAAGGAAAAAACTCAAGAGCTAAAAAAAAAAAAAATGGTGTCATCTATGATCTTAAATATAACGTTTTCTTCTCTCGCCTAGAGTAAAAAAGAAGAGAGATGTACCTTCAGGAAGTATCGTGCACTAAGTCATGAGAGCAGAGGCATTTAGAGACAGCTTCGGGGGTTGAAAGCTCCACTAGCTGTGGGGCCTTGAGCAAGTTTCTCTCTCTTTCTTTTAATCTTTTATTATTGATATTATTACAGATGTCCCTCATTTTCCCCCCTAGCTCCCCTCCACCCAGTTCCCACCCCGCCCTAGGCCCTCACCACTTATTGTCTGTGTCCATAGGTAATGCATATACGCATATAAGATCTTTGTCTAATCTCTTCCCGCCCCCTCTCCCCCCACACACACACACCCTTCCCTCTGAGAATCATCAGTCTGTTCCATTTCCCTGCCCCTGATTCTATTCCATTCACCAGTTTATTCTGTTCATCAGATTTTTTTCTTTGTTTGATTTTTAGATTCAATTGTTGATAGATATGTATTTGTTGTCAGCTCCCCCACTGAAAAAATACTGGCAATAGTATCTCCCTTCACAGAGTTATCATGCAAGTTTTAAAAGATAATGTGCAATTGTCATCAAAATGTTAAAATCACTGGATGAAAGGCTGATGGGAAGATATTCATACAACCTCATCATGTCACCCTACAGGTTACTTAATCATTACCAAGGAAAATGGTATCTCTGCCATGTAGAACTTGGGCAAATGCCGCTTAACCCAGCATTCGTAATGTCACGGATGACAGGACAGACTATTTCATGCCCTGTGATGTGATAAAGTGAAAAACACAGAGCATCACTTATGTAATCATTCTGGCCAATATTTACCCCAAATGTTTCCATGAGGAAACATCAAACGAATTCAAAATAGAGAGCCACTTTGCACAATAACTAGCTTGGAGTCCTCACAACAGTCAATGACATTAAGGAGAAAAAAGGCTGAGAGACTGTCCTAAATTAAAGGAGATTAATGAAGTACAAAAAGTAACTGTAATGCATAATTCTTGATGAGATCCTGGATTGAAAGAAAAAAGAAAGGAAGGCAGGATTATTGGGAAAATTTGAATAATGACGATATGTTAGATAACATGTTAAATGTCCTCAGTGTGATAGTTGTGTTTTAGTTATGTAGAATGCTCGTGTTCTGAGAAGATATATGCTGAAACATTTAAGAACAAAGTCACATGTTCTGTGTGTAACTCAAATGGTTTAGGGGTGTGGAGAGATAAGCAAAAATTTTAAAGTAGTCCTAAGAAACCAGGTATAAAAAGTAAAGCAATTAGTGAAATAATGTTTTATTGTATAGTCTCACAACTTTTTGTAGGTTTGAAATTTTTTCTAAATAAAAATTTTGGGAAAGGACAATGCATATAAAGTTCTTGGCACTTAAGAACTCAATAAATAGTAAATATGATATGCAGGTGATAATAACATCTTGATTTTATTGAAACTATTGACATCCAAAAATGTCTATTTTATCCCTACATCTCAGTACCTGACTTGCCATGGCTAGATGGCTTAAGCCAGTAGGCCATTTTAGCATTCAGTTTTCCATCTATAAAGCAGGAGGGACATTTGATCCTGTTAGAAATAAGGTGAGCCCCCCAAGTCAGGGGTCCTGGTAGAACACAAAACATACTCGGGAGCCAGGCAGCAAGGCAAACATCTTTACTTCTACGTAGAAGGGTGCGCACACATGGTCTAGAAGCGCACACACACCGAGCAGGCTGTCTGTTCAGGTTTATAATCCCTGATGCACATGACCTGTTTCTCACTCTTGATTGGAGCTCAGGCGCACAGTCTTTCGCAATTGGCTAATTCAAAGGGAGGGGTTGGCCTTTGCTGTTTCAAGATGGCAGCCCCCAGGGGAGCTGCAAGCCATGTGGCCAACATGGCAGCTGCCAAGTCATGCATTCCAAAACGGGGGCTGTCTAAACTGTTCTTTGACAGAAAAGATGACTGTGTATTCTCACAATTCCCCCCTTTTTTAAATTTAAACTCTTTTCTTCAAACTCAGCTGACACCCATTGACTTTCCTGCTCTGCAGTGTCTAGGAGAAGACTAATTTGCTGTTTGGTCAATGCAGTTCCAATTAACCCTTGGATAAGATATGGGATGATGTGACATCCCATCACTGTAGCTCCTAATCAAAGGAGTGAAGTGGACACCATTGCTCTAGTGCATCAGAGAAAGGACCCTTGATCCCAGGCTCCAGCTCACTCATCACTAAAGCTGCCGATGCCTTAGGCTCAGTGACCGTCCATCCCTGTGTTGTCAGAGATGAATGTGCTCTGCAGTCCAAACAGCAGTCTCTGTGGTAAGCAAGACAGGTAAGGTCCTTCCCAAGAGAGCTCCAACTTGCTTCCCTTCCAAATCTTGATTAGAACCAACGTAGTTTTCCCGTCAATGGCAATAAACTAGAAATGCAAGAGAGCCTGGGGTCAGGAGGCCTTCTAACCTGAGAGATTAAAGTAAAAGAGATACCCAGTACACAGTTCTTAAGAAATTGGTCCCTAGTTTCCATTGTAGGACGATCTTGAGGCATTCTAGGGTCTATTGGAATAACCTACAGCCAACTCTAGGTAAAAAAAAACTTTTCTTAAAATTCAAACCCTAGGAAGGTTGTCAAACTTGATTTTACCAAAAGATTATATATTAAAGTGTATTAGACAGGAACATAGGCCAGCAAACTTCAGTTCCCATGATTAAAAGATGGTCTTTTTATTAAATACCTGATTAATATAACATAATTATTTTACTAGAAAAGAACTGACCAAAATAAGGCTTATTTTTTAACTTCATTTGTCCTTGGGTGTGGACAGCAAATGACACTAATTGGATTTCTCCCATCAGTCTTCCTGAGAACTTTGGCATAAGCTATTTACCCTCTGTTTAGGGAGGCAAAATACAAATCATTGACTTTTAAGTGTCCTTGGTTTAGGGAAGACAGAGTTTTCTTGATGGTTGCAAACTGCTGTTTAAATATCTCAGTTTCCCTGTTCTGCTCATCCTGGCTTACTGGCCTGTATCATTTAATTAATTTCCTTTTAACATTTCTCTTTATAAACATCACAGACATTTTTACAACTTTCAAAAACATTTTTACAATTTCCAGAAATAATCACCTTCTTTTTCCTTCAAAATGCATAACCATGCCTTAGTCCTTCCATTAAGTATTTCTACTCTAATATTCTTTCTTTCTGTCATACCATCAGCAATGTGTACAGACCTTTTCTTTCATTTTTTAAAAATGTATTAGCATTCTTAGAAACCTTAATTTTTCAATCATTACTAAAAAGTAAACAGTCAGCATTTCTTAGATTAATATTTATGAACACACTTTAAATGCACTTTTACTTTCAAGAAAATATACCTTCAGCAAAGTACAAGAGAACTTCTGTAATAAAAACTAAGAGCAGGCAAATTAAAATGTGTAACATTATGTTAGCTTTCTGTTTTTGCCTTTCTTATTGTTATGTACTTTCTTATTGTTAATTTTGTAATAGCTTTTCTGAACTTCTATGCTTCCAGTTCTCAACCTTTACAGTTTTCTTGAGATGTCAGGCCAACTATTGGTGAAGAAATGTAATTTTTAATATTTCTTGGCCCAACAGGTCCTCAGGGTCTGGCCCAGAGTACTTTCTAATTTGATTTTTTAGTCTTTGGTAAAATTCCGAAGGCCCTTCTTCTTTGCCCTGCTGAATATTGAAGACTTTATTTAGGTTCTGAGACCGGGGAACTGCTCCCCAAATCCCTTTAATTATTAGTTCCCTGAGAGATCTCTCATGTGTCCCTTATGAGCCTTGTTGTTAAGGTCCCACTGGGGCTCCCGGGCTTGGAAATTTTACATCTGCTGGAAGCACACCAGGGCCAGCCAGGTGCTCCCTTTCCCAGAGAGCCATAGCTGACTTTCAAATCACTCTGCCTTCTTTTAGTCTAGCTAGTCAGCTGAGCCACGTGGGTCTTTCAGCAGCGTTTTTAACTGGTTTGTGGGTTTTTTGTTTGTTTGTTTGTTTTTTTACTGCTCCTTTCACAGCCTAGAAAAGCTGGTTTCTGGTGGCATGGTGGCCAAAGGGCTGGTTGGAGCCTGAGGAGGAGGCTGGTATTGTAAATTGCCATCTTGGCCGTTCCCTCAGATCGTCCCTGGGTTGCATAGGGAGGGGAAGGCAGGACAAGGGTCTCATTCCTGTCTGCCCTTTTCTCTTTTAGATTTTTACTGAAAAGCTTTATATCTTAACAACTTTGAGATTTTTAAAGCCAATTATTACCTAAAGCATTTTATTGACTAATTTTGTAACAGGGATTTGAATTATGCTGTTAATGATGATTGCCCTTTCTGTTCAAAGAAAGGACATGATAATCTGGCTGGGAGTCCTGTGCCTCCAGGACCACCCTTGGAATGTGGTCCATCCTCAATCAAGAACCGCCCATTCTCTTGCTGCCATGACCCCATGGTCAGCCTTAGTTCCACTTAGGCTGGCCTTCGAGGGTTTGTGACATAACAAGCAGGCGTGGGTCACCCACTTCCATCCTGGTCCTGTTCCAATCCCATCCTGGTTAATACCAACTCTGACAACTGGATGTTTAATGGACATGATGCTGGGCGGGGTTTTGCAAAATTCTCTGCCCTGCCAAGTTCTGCAAGCACCCAAGTACTGCCTCCCATTCTGCTGCTTTGGAAACCTCTGGCTTCTTCTTTTTTTTTTTTCTTTCTTTCCCCTCCCGCTTTGCCTCAGGTGGGTAAGATAATGGTTTGTTAACCACAAGCAGTCTTGGAACTGGCTGGCCTTTGTTTTAACTTCCCCTGGATTGCAACCTTTACAAATTTTACACTCTTAAATTAAACTTAGAATCTTAAACTTTTAACGCAGCACAGCAAAATCATAAATCAGGGAAGAGCAAATTAAAGTCCCTAAAAGTTAGCCAAAATTGCATCACAGACATACAGACAGAAATTTCACTAGCTAAGTAAACAAATTAAACAAAAAAACAGGCATAAAACATCAACACACACTCTCATACACGTGTGCGCAACACTAAAAGTTTACACCAAGACCAATGTCTTTGGTTCCTGGTTTGGGAACTTGGCTCCCCAGAACCTCAGCATTCTCCCAATTGACTATTTAGGGAGAATGTATTCCCTAGGCCTAGAATTTCTGTTTCCCATCCTCGGCAGGTCCCTTGTGACTATGTACTCAACACCTCATGTTGAAGGTTTCTCATACTCCCCGAGATTTGCTTCATCCCTCTCTGGCTGCTTCCCTCACAGGAGAACGGAACCACAGATCAGAACCCCACACTTGCTTTATGTCCAAGACACATCCCAGTCACATACACTGGATCTCTGAGGACACCCAAACACCAAAGTAATACTCAGTCCATTTCCTACCTTGGCTCATGCATGAGGTTACCTGATACCCGTGGGTCTTAATTGGGCCCTTCCTGCATTGCTGGATGACTCTAGATCCCAAGCTTGTAGTCAGCCCAGGGGTAATGGCTGTCCCTCCTCACCAAGGCCACCACAACTTGGCAATAGGGTGCACCTCCTCAGGAGAGAGGTCCATTTTCCCTGTGGTGACAGATGGTATCCCAGACGTGCCCCCAAATTGTTAGAAATAAAGCGAGCCCCCCAAGTCAGGGGTCCTGGTAGATCACAAAACATACTCAGGAGCCAGGCAGCAAGGCAAACATCTTTACTTCTACGTAGAAGGGTGCGCACACATGGTCTGGAAGAGCACACACACCAAGCAGGTGGTCTGTTCAGGTTTATAATCCCTGACGCACATGACCTGTTCCTCACTCTTGATTGGAGCCCAGGCCCATAGTCTTTCGCGATTGGCTAATTCAAAAGGAGGGGTTGGCCTTTGCTGTTCAAGATGGCAGCCCCCAGGGAAGCTGCAAGCCATGTGGCCAACATGGCAGCTGCCAAGTCACACAGTCCAAAATGGCAGCTGTCTAAACTGTACTTAGACAGAAAAGATGATTTGTTTATTCTCACAGATCTCTTCTTAAGAGAAGAGATGCTGAAAGGATGATAAAGATTATACATATAATGAAGCAATCAAATTCTTCTCAGATTGGGATAAATCCATCCATGTCACTGCAGTCATGATGATGACACTCTGATAATTCATATGAACTCTGTCCTGGTTTATTTTTCTCTTTCTGCAGATTTCAGACTCTGATGAAATTATTGTCTCTGTGCTTTTTAAATGTCCTATGAAACTTGAAAAAGGGAAAGAAATGCCTATTTAAATAAGCTTAAAGAGAAGGTGCTGTTGGATGGATAATACAGTTCTACAAACATTGGCTGAATACCTTCCTCTGTGTCAGGCACTTGGTACAAACAGAGTCAAAAGCCCCTTTCTTGTCCTACTTGCATAACTGGACAATCAATGGGTCTGGGCTGCCTATCACTACTTGAGCCAATTAAGCAAAGACAGGGTTGAATCATATATGAGCGTTTATTTCAATACTGCTGGCAGAGCAACAGGTCATCCACAAAAATCTGCTCTGCCTCTTCCCATAATCCAGCTGCTTATATTGTATAGAAGGACAAAGATTACATGGGGAAGTAGGTGAAAAGGTATGCCAAATGGGCAGTTTACAGGTAATATGGACTGAAGATTTGCAAAGGCCTGAAGGCATGAAAAGGCTGGGGGTCTTCAAAGGGCTAGTGATAGACAAAAGGCTGGGTATTTTCAAAGGGCTTAGTGATATGCAAAGGGCTTGAGGATCTTCAAAGGGCTAGCAATTCTGGTTTCTGCAATAAGGTTGTTAATCTTTCCATGATAATCTGCATTTCCAAGTGAGCTCCCAGGTACCATGTGCAACTCCAAGCCAGATTAGAATGTGTCTTCTTTAATCAGAGCAAAACAATCAGAGTTAACAGAACATAATTAATATTTCTTACAATTATAGCTGGTTCCCAATATTCTATTTTGAAGAGCTCATAATCTGCAGAAGGAAAAAACACATATTCAAGAACTAGACAAGCTACATGAACACTGTAAGGCATGTAAAACATAGTACAGTTATAGTAAGTAGGCATTCATTACATTGTTGTTGAGTGAAAAAATAGCTGAGTGGATGGATAGATAAATGGGCAGACAAAAGAATGGAGAGGATGATATGAAAACAAAGAGAAAGAAAGACTAATTCTACATGACGATTTTAGCAGTTTGGGGAAAAGCCACTAGTTTGTTGCTATTTGAAGTGGATATAAAATAACCAGGAAAATCTCATCTGCGATAAAAAAAAAATATTAGTATGCCCTGGCCAGTGTACCAAAGGGTCACGGGTTTGAATCCCGGTCAAGAGCACATACCTGGGTTGCAGGTTTGATCCCCAGCCCCAATCTGTGCATGTTCATATATATATACTAGAAGCCCGGTGCACGAAATTCGTGCACGGCGAGGGATTGTCCCTCAGCCCAGCCTGTACCCTCTCCAATCTGGGACTCCTGGAGGGATGTCCGACTGCCCGTTTAGGCCCGATCCCAGGGATCGGGCCTAAACGGGCAGTCGGACATCCCTCTCACAATCCAGGACTGCTGGCTCCCAACTGCTTGCCTGCCTGCCTTCCTGATTGCCCCTAACCGCTTCTGCCTGCCAGCCTGATCACCCCCTAACCACTCCGCTGCCAGCCTGGTTGATGCTTAACTGCTCCCCTGCCAGCCTGTTTGCCCCCAACTTCCCTCCTCTGCCGGCCTGGTCACCCCTAACTGCCCTCTCCTGCAGGGTTGATCACCTCCAACTGCCCTCCCTTGCAAGCCTGGTCCCTCTCAACTGCCCTCCCTTGCAGGCCGGGTGCCTCCCAACTGCCCTCTCCTGCTGGCCATCTTGTGGTGGCCATCTTGTGTCCACATGGGGGCAGGATCTTTGACCACATGGGGGCAGCTATATTGTGTGTTACAGTGATGATCAATCTGCATATTACTCTTTTCTTAGATAGGATAGAGGCCTGGTGCACGGGTGGGGGCCAGCTGGTTTGCCCTGAAGGGTGTCCCGGATCAGGGTGGGGTTCCCTTGGGGCGTGGAGCGGCCTGAGTGAGGGGCCTGTGGTGGTTTGCAGGCCGGCCACGCCCCTTGGCAACCCAAGGGGAGGCCCTAGTATCTGGAATTTATTTTCCTTCTACAATTGAAACTTTGTAGCCTGGAGCGGAGCCAAGCCTGCTGCTCCCTCCAGGGGGTGGCAGCCATTTCTGTGGCAGTTAATTCACCTTCTACAATTGAAACTTTGTAGCCTTAAGCGGGTGAGCCCGGCCAGGGTGTGCGGAAAGCTTTGCTTCCCCTGTTGCCGCCGGCAACCCTGGCCAGCTCTCTCAAGCTCCATTCTGCCGCCATTTGTTTGCATTTGTTTACCTTCTATAATTGAAACTTTGTAGCTTGAGTGGAGGCTTAGGCCTGCAACGGCTATGGAAAGCTTGGCTTGCTCTGTTACCTGGGAAACCTTGCTCACTGTGGCTGTAGCCATCTTGGATTGGGGTTAATTTGCATACTCGCCCTGATTGGCTGGTGGGCGTGGCTTGGCTGGTGGGCGTGGCTTATGTGGCGGAGTGGTGGTTAATTTGCATATTGCCATTTTATTAGAGAGGATGTTTGATCAGCTAACCAGTACTGACTTGTTCACTCTCTGACTGGCCTTGAAAAAATCACTTCACCATTGTGGGCTTCAGTGTCTTCATCTATACAATAATTTTCATGAACTCCAAGGTCCTTGCCAGGTTGAAACTATTTACTGTTAGAACAAGATCGCAGGGAGAAAAAGAAATAAACTTGGTAAGAACAAGCCCCCTCTCCCATTGCAGTCTTTCACCATATGGCCAGAGTTGGTGAGAAGTATAGGCCCATGCTGCTACCGTGGAGGTACTTATGGCAGAAAGAGTAACTCCCGCTGGATTTGGAGGCTCTGGGAGAGATGTAGGCATCTCTCTGGATCCAATTATGTTTCTGGTTCCACTTGAAGATGCTTCTACCCCCCCCCCCCCCAAATGGCTGACACTGCTGACAATATACTCAAGAGTCATTTCCTCCTTCTTTCTATATTATAAGGTAAAAATGGACCCAGACCCTGGGAGTGAATCACATTGATCTACTAGTAAACAATGGCTCTCTATAGGAGGTGGTATTGCTCACCAGAGGAAGTTTGAAAGTTCTCACAGTTACTCAAGGGCTCCATTGGCACTTAATTATATAGGATATACACTGAGTGGCCAGATTATTATGCGTTCAGAGATCATAATAATCTGGCCACTCAGTGTATAACTACAGTGATCAAGACTGGATGGTGTTGGTAGAGGGATAGATACATAGAGCACTGGAGCAGAATAAAGAACCCAGAAATAGACCTGTACAAATATGCCCAAGGGATTTTTGACAAATGTGCAAAAGTAATTCAGTGGAGGAAAGACAGCCTTTTTAACAAATGGTGCTGGAGCAATTGGACATTTACAGGCAAAAAAAAGTATCTTGCCCTAAGTCCTACACAGCATACAAAAATTAATTCAAAATGTATTATTAATTTAAAATCATTTTGTTTGAAATATTAATGTTTATTGCATGTAAATGGATAATTATTTGTATCTACAATGTGGTAATAGATTTATTTTATGTATTGTAAAAATAAATAAATCAATATAAAAACACACACAAAAATAAAAATATAAACACCAAAAATTAAAAAGCAAAAAATGTATTACAACCTTAAATGAATAGAAAACTATAAATCTTTTAGAAAAAAGCATAGAAGAAAATCTTTGGGGTAAAGTTAAGTAAAGAGTTCTTCAAATTGACACCAAAAGCATAATTCATAAAGGAAAAGTTAATAAATTAGACTTCATCAAAATTTAAATTTCTGCCCTACCAGCATGGCTCAGTGGTTGAGCATTAACCTATGAAACAGAAGGTCACAGTTTGATTCTCTGTCAGGGCACATGCCCGCATTGCAGGCTCCATTCCCAGTAGGGGGTGTTCAGGAGACAGCTGATCAATGAGTCTCTCTCATCATTAATGTTTCTACCTCTCTACCTCTTCTTTCTTCTCTGAAGCCAATAAAAAATAGTTTCTTTTTAAGTTTAACATCGGCTTCACAAAAGTCCCTGTTAAGATTATGAGAAAATAACTCACAAACATGGAGAAAATTGCAAACCACATATCTGACAAAGAACTAGTATCTAAGTATATAAGAACTCTTAAAACTAAATAACAAAACACAAATTATCCTATTGGAAAATAGGCCAAAGATACAAGCAAACATTTCAACAGAGATTATACAGATGGAAAATAAGCACATGAAAAGACATTTAACATCACTAGCAATTAGGAAAGTGCAAATCATGTTAAGATATCATACACACTCATCAGAATGACTATAATAGAAAGTAGTGGCAACATCAATGCAGGTGAGTATGTAGAGAAATGATCTCTCATACATTGCCATCAGTCATGCAAACTGGTACAGTCACTCTGCCATATGACCCAGAGGAATGGCATTTATTCCAAAAAAATGAAAACTTACATTCACACAAAAACCTGCACATCACTGTTCATAACAGCTTTATTCACAATAGCCCAAAACTAGAAGCAAACCAGGTGTTCTTCAATGAGTGAATGGGTAAACAATCTGTGATACATCCATACCATGGAATACTACTCAGCAATAAAAAAGAACGATTAATATATGCAACAACTTGGATGAATCTCCAGAGAATTATGCTGAGTAAAATTTAAAAATCTAACAGCAATAGGTTACATACTATATGATTCCATTTATATACCTTTCTTTAAATGACAAAATTATAGAAACAAATAAGAGATTAGTGTTTGCCACAGGTAAAGGAGGGGAATGATAGGACGGGGGTGTGTGGGTGTGGCTATAAAAGGACAACATTGATCGATAAGTCTTATATCTTGAATGTCTCAATGTCAATATTCTGGTTGTGATATGGCACTATACTTTTGTTAGATGTTACCACTGGAGGAAACTGGGAAAAGGATACATGAAAATCTCTGCATTATTTCTTATAACTGCATGTGTGTGAATTCACAATTAGCTCAAAATAAAACGTTTAATCATTAAAAATTGCACCAGCATGCAGTCAACAGATCTGTTGATCCAGGAAGCCCATAGCAAGTGTGGTGGAGATTGGAAACCCAGAGAGAAAATTGGAAACAATTTTCTCCCTGTTTGTGGGTTGTTTTCTCATCCTCTTAACAGGATCTTTTATGAAGCAGAAGTTTAATTTTTAAAAAATATATACTTTTATTGATTTCAGAGTGGAAGGGAGAGGGCGAGAGAGATAGAAACATCAATGATGAGAGAGATCATCGGCACAGCACAGCTGACGAATGAGAGGGAAAAGCCAATGAGCCCCACATGGGGTCAGGATAAATGTGTGCTGATGCTTCACTTGCAGAAAGAAGAGAGGAGAAGAATTACCATATGGCTGATTTACAAAAGAAATCTCTCTCGGCCTGACTCCATCTGAAGCCAGGAGCCCCACTCAGCCTGGCGCACATTCAAATGGCAAGTCCTCACCACTCCCCGTGCAAACATCGGCCCCTCCAACTCAGACTCCGTGATTTGATCCACTTACACACAGTCAGCAGTTTGGACATATGCTTGCAATCTAAGGCTTCCTGTGAGGCACGCAGGCCTTTAATAACATCTCTTACGGGAAGAGTGTGATGTGGGATGCCAGGCCACGCTGGAGTTGGACTGAAGGTGTGGTCGTGCATACACCAGGGTTGGAAAGGTCAGTTTTCCAGCCCACAGCCTGGGCTGTGTGGGTCTTGAGGTGGCGGTGGGGGTGGGGCAGCAGCTCTCAATCGGTTTTCTCAGAAAAGGACCGTTTGAGTGTTTTTCCCTCATGTCAGAAGAAAAACCCCACAGGATTTTCCCACTTCTCCACTCCTGCCTCTGCTGGAAGCCAGAGGAGATGGCACTAAGCCCCCGCCTGCCCCGCCCCTAGCTCTCCCCCTGCCCCGAGGGAAATGCTAGCATGGCCACACAAGGAGCAAAGCCTCCTCTCCTCCTGCTCCTGCCCCCGGGCTGCTGCACCCCTCACCCTGGCTTTTGCGTGGGGCCCTTTTCACAGGAATGGCTCCCAAAGGAGCAGTCTGCTTCTTAATGTGCTCCTTAAGCATCTCCAGTAATTCCATAAACAACACACTAAAAAATAATGTTCTAATGTATTCGTTCAACTGATATCCCATTTAATTTGTCCCTATGTTCTCAACTTCTTCTACCAGTCAGATAGCAGCAATCTGGAAAAGCACACTCTCTCTTATTTAAACTAACAGTCCTTCAACAACTGCTTCTCCTCCCACGTTAGGAAACATCAGTGTTTGGAGGGAACACTTCCTTAAGCTGCAAGCCGCTGCCTGGGCTGTGACCTTCGGCCGAGTGCGCAGCCTCCCTGTCCCTTCCCCTTCCCTTGGTCTCCAGGAGGTTGTCCTCAAGGCCAGGTTCACAAGGCCAAGGAAAGCTGACCGACTGATTTGAAAGAGGCCCTTGGCCACAGATTCCTCTTCTGCAAACTTCCTTCACATGTGGCCTCCTGGGCCCCGCAGACTAGAAGCCTGTAGGCTAACAGGAAATCAGCAGCAAGCCAGGGAGAGTATGAATATGGAATTCTTCCAGAAATACACTGAGCTTTCTCACATCCTAGGCTTTTATTCAATAGGGGATGAGGAAGGAGAGCAAGCAACAGGACAGAAAACAAACTGCCTAAGTGACTAAGAAACCTTGTGCCGGAGTGATTGCTATAATTCTGTGGTCCTGGCACCCAGCTCCCAGGATCAAATTTCGTGTGCTGGAGAGCTGGGCAGTGTCCTCAGGAGCAGGGGTGAGAGCTGCTGACCGGCCCTCTTAGCTGAGCCATGAAGGCCATGTGCAAGGCAGGAAGAGCAACGGAGCAGGTGGGGTACAGGGTCAAGTATAGCAGACTCGGAGACCCCTAAGTGGGCTCAGCTCTCATTTCCAATGTGTGTGATTCTATGCGTTATAGTCCATCTCCCTTCTCTGCCTCATTTTCTTATTAATAAACTTGAGATATTAATACCCATCTCAGGAGGTGATTGTGAGGAACCAACGTGTTAGAAACACATTCCCCATCAGTAACAAAAGCCCAACAACTATGCCTAAAAGGAGTTCGTTGTTTTTATTTAAGTCTAGAGATAGATAGTCCAAGTTTCAGATACGTGTTGAATTCTCATTGATTCTGAGACCCACGTTGTTTTTTGTGTGTTTTATTTCCTCTACATTTTAATGTCTTGGGAATCCGGCTGTGCTTTTCAAACAGGCTGTAGTTTAATGAGCAGCATTAATTGTATCTTTCTTAATGGTACCGATAATGGTGTGTTTTACAATATTGATTGTGTTTCTAATGAAAGACATTATGTTATCAGGGACTCGACTCAGCCTGGTGGCTTTCATCCTCATGGTTGCAAGAAGGCTGCTGCACCCCCGGGCATCACATCCATTTTACAGGCAAGAACAAAGGAGGAGTGGGAAGAAGATAAAGTATTTTCTCTCCAAGAAATGTCCACGTGCATATTATTGGCCAGAACTATGTTACATGGCCATCTGCAGAGTTTCAGGTTCCCCGGCTCTATAAAAGAGGAAGGCAGGGGAGACAGAAGGTGGCTGGGTACTGAGTGAGGCAACCTGTCGTGTCTGCCACAATCTGTAAAAGACTCAGCCCAGGCTCAGGCATGTAGTCAAGCTCACCAAATAGCAGCTCTTTACCGCCACACAAGCAAAAGCCCAAGTGATTTGTGTCAGGATAAGCCAGCCTACCAAACAACTTCATGTCTTCTTCCTTTTTATATTTTTTAGTTGATCCTCCCCCAAGGATATTTTTTTCATTGATTTTTAGAGGAAATGGAAGAGAGAGAGAGAGAGAGAGAGAGAGAGAGAGAGAGAGAGATAGATGTGAGAGACACATTGACTGGTTGCCTTGCAACCTGGGCCAGGGATGGAACATGCAACCCTTTGGTCCGGGAGCCAACACCTTAACCCCTGAGCACACCACCCAGGGCATAGCTTCATTTCTTAGAACACTGCAATCAACACTCTCTAGGAATGCAAATGAGGTTTGCCCAGGAACTCGTGATAAACACACTTTTCTTCTTTCCAGTTCTGCACAGTCATCTCTTTATTTGCTCTGGTGCAACGCAAATAAACAAGCTATTTTGCAGTTCTCGCAAATGAGTTATTTTGGTTTTCCTTCTCAGAGCTAAGCCCATCTCCCATTTTCACTCTGGCTGCCACAGCCCTGCAGCCCCTGCTGACGTCGGTGAGAAAAACCTTGCAGGCTGGCTTCTGTAACCCAGGCACGGCATTCCCGTGGTCACGCTAAGCTTCCCAAGGTGATGGGAAGGGAGTTGACTTCTATTCAGTTTCTCTGTAAACTGCACTGCAAGCAGGGACAAGCATTCTTGTTAGGAAAATGTTCAAGGTCATCCAGCTGGTAAACAAGGAGCACAAACCCAGGTCCATCTGGTACCAGTAACCTTCCCAGTACACCTCACTGCCTCCAGAAGTGCTGTTTGCTGCTTAACTCTCCATTTTAAACCAAAGAAGTCAGGCATCTCCTTCAATATTAGGAGCCTCTGAAAATGGAGGTGTTGCAGCTGCGGCTACCCCAAGGCTCTGCTCCCCTAGGCAGCTGGCCTCTGTGCTTGAAGGGTAGAGCGCTGGGGTACAAAGTCCACCAGGTGTGACCTCAGAGATCGCCCCATCCAATTCCCTCACAGGGCAGATGAGGAAACGGAGACCCTGGGAAAAAAGCTAGTGCTGAGAATAAGAAAAGGGTCTAGGAGTCAGACCTCGTAACTTCTAGGCCACTTGCTTTCTCCAGCATAACAGGCTCCTACTGTTTCCCAAGTTCTCAGACGGACTCTCCAGGTCAACCTCGGGCCAGGCTGGGAAACCACGCCAGCAGCTCTGCCTGTGGGCTTTCATTCGTTCATCTACAAATATTTCTAGAGCATTTACTATGGGCCCAGCACTGTTCTGAGCTGGAAATGCAGCAAAGAACAAGAAAGATAATGACCCAGTTCTCATGGAGCTTATATTCTAGTGGTGCGAGCAGAGGAACAAGAAACTATCAGATATCAGATAGCGATGAGTTCTATGGAAAGACAAACAGAAAGATGTTACAGAGAGTGATCAGGGGTGTACCTTAGAACTGGGGTCAGAGAAGAGATCTTCTGGGGGTGACATGTAAGCCAGGAATTGAATAATGAGAGAGCGCAGCTGGGCAAGGATGGGGAGGGAAAAACGTCTGGGCAGACAAAGCAATGGTGCCAGCCTCCGAGAGGAAATTGGCTGCACGAGGAAGAGAAAGGAGGTCCTGGGGCCTGAGTCCACTGAGCCAGGGAGGGAGAGAAGTGACCAGGTAGGAGACAGGCCCAGGGCACATCCTCTGGGGCCCTGTAGGCCAGTGGGAGGGACTTGTCTTTGTTCTCAGTGCAATGAGAGGTCACTGGAGGGTGTGAAGCACATGAATGCTGTGCTCTCATTTAAGTTTTGAAAAGATCCTTCTGGGTGCCCTGGAAAGAACACACCCACCCCCAGGGCTGCCTTCACTTCGCTCCAGTACGAACATCCTCTGAAGTGGGCAGAGCAGGCCTAGTTTTATTAACACTCATGTCAAAGGAGCAAAATAAAAACTCCTTTAACAACATTTCTCTACACAAAGGTAAGACAGACAAACTATAAATCACTATGTCTAAGACGGGATCATGAATTATGCAGTGAAGTAAAAATGAGGTATAATAGAATCTATAGTAATATTATACCTTTAGGAAACCCATGTCCATTGGAAAATATATTAATCCCCTGGTTGTCTGCTCCATCGCTTATAAAAAGAGTCATGGATGATGCAAAAAACCATTTATATAATTTATATCTGGTTTAAACGCACACCTAATGTCGAGTGCTCAAGTTGCAGCCATTAAACCATCAGTGGTATTTCAGTTCATGACATTGTCCAAATTGAATCACCAATGTTTAAAAAACAAAACCGAAAACAAATCTTTATTCATTGTCTCATCAAATATTTGATGTGTACCTGCTACACACCAGGCCCTGCTGGGCCTGGGAGCAAACAAACAACACGCTCCCTGCCTTCATGGACCTGCCTTATGATGACTTGGACACTGAACAAGGAAGACACACAAAGAAACACAGTTACAACTTGTAGTATGGGTTATGGTGGAAAAGAACAGAGATCGCCTCACTTAGATCATGAGGGTCAGGGAACGCATCTCAGGTGGACCTTTAAGATGGCCAAGGGCCTCCATGCAGTTGACAGACTTCCATTGCTCTCCAGCCTCATTCTCCTCTCTATCTCTCTTCAAACAGATACTTGCCTGGAGACTCACTCTCTTACCCTGTTAGCCCTCTCTCCCAAACCCATGTCCTCCAAGCCTGGGGCCCCCATGTGCAAGCAGATGACCCTCAGAGCCAGCATCTCTAAGCAAGGGAAGTCCTGGGCACCTGACAGAGGGCAGCATGTAAGCCCTTGGTCTGGTTCTCACAAAGGGTCTCCTTTTATGATCTTTGAGAGTTGCCTCCTCTCTCCTGAAGTGTCAGTGTCCCCCATCTGTCAAATGGAATGAAGCACATAGTCCTTGGAGTGCCCAAGTGAGCCCCCAGAGATTGATTCTGCTGCCCAGACATCTTCGGAGGGTCCCACAGCAGGCTTCAGACCCCATGCCAAACTGGGACTAGAGTGGCAGAGAAGAGGATGGAGAAACCCTACCCCCTGCCCGATCCCCTATTGGACCTCAGCCTTGAGCAGGGCCAAACCCCATGCACAGTCCTAGAAAGACTTCTTTGAAAAGCCTACCAGCTATACTATTCCCCTCAAGGCTTCAGAAACAAACACCGAGATAAAATGAGGAATATGATTGAAGGTATGTGGACTTTATTTCTAGATGCTGCACTTGACATAAAGCCAGATGTTAGTAAGTCACTCACCACAATAAGCTTCTTCCTTCACTCAGCCAACCTTTTCCTCACTACTCCTGCCCATCCCTGTCCTGTGAGACCCTGGCCCAAATCACTCTTTTTTTATATCTACATGAATAAAAGAGAAAGATGCAAATTGACCGTACCTTCGTGACGCCCAACAGCCAATGGGAGTGAGTATGCAAATTAACCCAACAAAGATGGCGGGTTAATTTGCATACACAACCGCAGAGCGGCCGGGGGCGGGATGCTTGCATCATCACCATGGCGACAACGCAGGCGTTCCGCAAAAAGGCGGCTTCGGGCCAGAGCAAAGGTGGAAAGGCGGCTCTGGCCAGAGCGAAGGCAGTGCTGGCAGCCAGGGGAAGGAAGGCCCATTCTTGCACGAATCTTTGTGTATCAGGCCTCTAGTGTGTGTGTGTATATGTATGTATATCTAATAAAAGAGTAATATGCAAATTGACCATCACTCCAACACAAGATGGCCGCCCCATGTGGTCAAAGATGGCTGCCCTCATGTGGACACAAGATGGCCTCCGCAAGATGGCCAGCAGAGGAGGGCAGTTGGGGGGGACCAGGCCTGTAGGGGAGGGCAGTTAGGGGAGACTAGGCTGGCAGGGGAGAGCAATTAGGAGCAATCGGGCCGGCAGGGGGGCAGTTAGGTGTCGATCAGGCTGGCAGGGGAGTGGTTAGGGGGTGATCAGGCTGGCAGGCAGAAGTGGTTAGGGGCAATCAGGCAGGCAGGCAGGCAAGCGGTTGGGAGCCAGCAGTCCTGGATTGTGAGAGGGATGTCCAACTGCCTGTTTAGGCTCGATCCCAGTGGGATCAGGCCTAAATGGGCAGTCTGACATCCCTCAAGGGGTCCCAGATTGGAAAGGGTGCAGGCTGGGCTGAGGGACACCCGCCCTCCGTGCACGAATTTCGTGCACCTGGCCTCTAGTGTGTGTATGTGTGTGTGTGTGTGTGTGTGTGTGTGTGTGTGTGTGTGTGTGTATGTGTGTGTGTGTATATGTATATATATATTTCAGAGAGGAAGTGAGAGGGAGAGAGAGATAGAAACATCAATGATGAGAGAGAATCATTGATCAGCTGCCTCCTTCATACTCCCCCCGCTGGGGATTGAACCCACAACCCAGGCATATTGCCCTGACTGGGAATCAATGGTGACTTCCTGGTTCATGGGTTAATGCTCAACCACTGAGCCACAGCAGCCGGGCAGCACTCTTTATTAGCACAACATCTGGCAGTGTCAATGTGATGTCTCCAGACAGAGGCGCAGGCCAGCTTCTTGCACTTTCAAGACAAGATCATCCTTTAGGCCATGTTCTATTCCCACCCTTCCTTGGGCTTGGCTCTGTCATCTCTAGGAGTAGGATTAGGGGATGACCAAGGCAATTGGCTCATGGAATGGGGGAGGAGAGAACTGCTATAGACCTGAATAAAAGGAAGGATGGGAAGGCATACATACGACTTGCAGGAGGAAGGTAGTCTTAACCTGGGTTCTAGTTGTTGTTCTACCAACAATTATGTGATAGCACATTCCTCTCTATGTCTCAGTCTCCTGATTGTGAATAAGAATGAACTGGGTGACCTCTAAGCCTTCTTCCAGCTCTAGGACTAAAATTCTCAGTGAGTGCTCATTTCTGCTTGCTCATCACACACGTGCTACGCAGGAACTGGGGCAGGGAGAGAGACTGCGGGCTTCCTGTTTGTAAGAAGGAAGTGTGTTGGCACAGCAGCTCTCAGCCTTCCTTTCTCTTTTTTAATTTATTTTTTTCAATTACAGTTTACTACATTTAATATTATTTTGTATTAGATTTAGGTGTGCAGCATAGTTATTAGATAATCGTACACTTTACAAAGTGGTCCCTCTGATATTTCCAGTGCCCACCTGGCACCATACATAGTTATTACAATATTACTAACTATATTCCCTATGCTGTACTTTACATTCGATGACTATTTTGTGACCACCAAGTTGTAGTGCTTAATCCCTTCACCTTTTCACCCAATTCCCCAAACCCCTTTCCCTCTGGAAACATCAGCCTGTTCTCTGTATCTATGAATCTGTTTCTGTTTTATTTGTTCTTTAGATTCCACATACAAGTGAAATCATATGGTATTTGTCTTTCTCTGACTTACTTATTTCACTTAGCATAATACTCTCTAGGTCTATCCATACTGTTGCAAAAGGAAAGACTTCATTCTTTCTTATTGCCACATAATATTCCATTGTATATATGTACCCCCGCTTTTTTTATCCACTCATCTATTGATGAGCACTTGAGTTGCTTCCATATCTTGGTTATTGTAAATAACACTGCAATGAACATAGGGGTGCATATGTACTTTTGAATTTGTGTTTGGGGTTTCTTCTTCAAATACATAT
The DNA here is from genome assembly GCF_951640355.1 of Cnephaeus nilssonii. Taxonomy (NCBI): domain Eukaryota; kingdom Metazoa; phylum Chordata; class Mammalia; order Chiroptera; family Vespertilionidae; genus Cnephaeus; species Cnephaeus nilssonii. Next base: position 89,023,307 of record NC_137077.1, read on the forward strand.
CCAGAAGTGGAATCACTAGTCATAAGGCAGTTCCATTTTTAAATTTTGAGCACCCTCCATACTGCTTTCCATAGTGGCTGCACCAATCTCCATTCCCACCAACAGTGCATGAGGGTTCCCTTTTCTCTACATTCTCGCCAACTGTTTGTTTGTTATTTATTGATGGTAGCCATTCTGACAGATGTGAAGTGATATTTCATTGTGGTTTTAATCTGTAATTCTCTGATGATTAATGATGTTGAGCACTTTTTCATATGTCTATTTGCCATCTGTATGTCCTATTTGGAGAAATATCTATTCAGGTTCTTTGCCCATTTTTAATGGGATTGTTTGATTTTGGGTGTTGAGTTGTAAGAGTTCTTTATAAATTTTGTATTAACCCCTTATCAGATGCATCATTGGCAAATATATTCTTCCATTCAGTAGGTTGTCTTTGCATTTTGTTGATGGTTTCCTTTGCTGTGCAAAAACTTCTCATTTGATGTAATCCCATTGGTTTATGTATTCCTTTGTTTCCCTTGCCAGAGGAGATACATCAGAAAAAAAATATTATTAAGAGAAATGTTCAAGATTTTACTGCCTATGTTTTCTTCCAGGAGTTTTATAGTTTTGAGTGTTACATTAAAGCCTTTAATCTATTTTGGGTTTATTCTTGTGTATGGTGTAAGAATGTGGTATAGTTTCATTTTATTTTGTATCTGTCCAAGTTTCCCAACACCATTTATTGAATAGACGGTCTTTACCCCTCTGTATGTTCTCACCTCCTTTCTTTCAACATTAGTACACTTGATGAATAATGACTAAGGGCTTGAAACACTCCCAGCACAAATGGGAAGGATCCAGGGCTCTGTATGATGCCTGAAGGATGCGGCGGGGAGGGGGTGCGGGCGTTGTAATTTTACCACATCACACCAGTGTATCCAACACATTTAAAAGGCAGAGCCCCAGCAGACCAGATTTGGGAAATTTATGTTAATAATGTTTTAGACTAGGCCCAAATTGTGTTACATGCTATCAGCAGAGCCTCTTGATTGTTTTATAATTTATTCCACATTTATTAATGTCTGTTATTATCCAGCACAGTGGTAAATGCTGGAGATGTAAAGATGAATAGAATCCTTGCTCTCCAGCAGTTTCCTGGTGATCTCTGTAGCACCCTGGGGTGTCCTGACCCAGGGCACCCATTCATCCAAATGGCACCTTTTGCACAAATCAGGAAAAGGGACCCCTTCTGGGAAGGTGCAGCCTGGTGGGCACATCATCTGTTGACAGATTACGGCTGGCCATTGGTCTCCCTTTGCCCCATCAGCTGAGCGCCCTGGTACAGTGAGCAATCTGTGTAACTGATCCTGATGATCATGATGGGCTATCAGATTTCAATCAGTGTCTAACACATATTTTTGCTCTAATGAAATATGTATGTTAGCAAAGTCTGTCAAATAGGACACAGACCCAAGGTGAGAGATGTAAAATCTATCCAACTTGGTGTTTACTGGAGCATAAGAAAATGTAACATGTAAGATATACCAGAGCATGTACTCAGAACAGCAAACTAGCATTAAAGGGAGACCAAGTGCTAGTGCAGTAACAGCGATGCTGTTATAGCGGCTGTGAGACCCAGTTACATTGCAGCAGTAATTGCCTTGCAATTATTCTTGACTTGTTTAATATGTTTCAGTGTTTTAATACTTTCAAGTGTGCCACACACACAAAAATTAGTGAATACACACAAAAATGTTGGAAACCACTAATCTAGTGGAAAAGAGGTACATAAGAATTCCAGCTCCATGATTAAGTCCTCACTGGAGACATGAGGTCAATAGAGCAAGGCACTTCGCTCAGCCTGGAGAGGCCGAGGAGGGGGGTCCTAAAGGGGGTTATAACTAAGCAAAGGCTGAAGATCGAGTAGAAGCTCATCACATGCATAGGTTGGGCAGGGTATTTGAAGCAATGGGGACCATTGTGTGGGAAAAAGAATAAGTTTTGTGTACTCAACTGCAAGCTGGAATATGGCTGGAGAGAAAAGTGAGAATAAAAGAGTGTCAACAAGTGAAGGTGAGGCCATCTCACAAAAGAATACTAACAGACCGGATTCTGTTCATACTCTTTTCCCCAAATTCAACCCCTCACCCCACCCCTGCAGAAAAGTGAGATTATTCTGAAGATACACATGATGGCGTTCTCTTTGGAGTCAGCAAAATGTCACAACGCCTAATCTTTTAATTTGGGTGAAAAATGCATAACACTGGCTAAGTATTTTTGCAGAAATATCAATGACCAGGGCTCTGCTAAGTAAAGCCTATATTCAGGATCAGTCACCCAGTTGTGTGAATTAAGAATTTTAGGATAGCAATAGCAGAGCCTTAAGTGAAGTGCAGGCCCCTTTTAAACATTGGGCCTTGTGTGCAAACCTATAAAGCCGGCTCTGCAGTTGGGAGACCAGAAAGGCTTAATAGTACATTTTTATCTTTATTGGAATGTGGATTTATTTCATTGGATAAGAGAGGTGAAGGTGGAGAGAGAGAGAGAGAGAGAGAGAGAGAGAGAGAGAGAGAGAGAGAGAGAGGAATTTCAAGGTAGTCAAAATTCTTTTTTTAGTTGAACTTCAAATTTTGTCCTCAAAGTATCCCTAGCAATCCTCCATAATCATATCATTTGTTTGATGGTTTCTGTGTCATTGAAAAATACATGCATATTTTGCATTATTCTTAACTAGAGGCCCAGTACACGAAATTCATGCATGGGGGGGGGGGGGGGGGGAGATGGCCCTCAGCCCAGCCTGCACCCTCTCCAATCTGGGACCCCTCAGGGGATGTCTGACTGCCAATTTAGGCCCGATCCCTGGAATGGGCTTAAACTGGCAGTTGGACATCCCTCTCACAATCCGGGACTGCTGGTTCCTAACCCTTGCCTGCCTGCCTGCATGATTGCCCCTAACTGCTTCTGCCTGCCAGCCTGATCACCCCCTAACCGCTCCCCTGCCGGCCTGATTGACGCCTAACTGCTCCCCTGCTGACCCGATCACCCTTAACTGCCCTCCCCTGCTGGCCCGGTTGTCCCCAACTGCTCTCCCCAGCTGGCCTGTTTGCCCCCAACTGCCCTCCCCTGCTGGCCTGATCTCCCACAACTGCCCTCCCCTGCTGGCCATCTTGTGGCAGCCATCTTGTGATGACATGGGGGCAGCGATCTTGTGACAACATGGGGGCAGCCATCTTGTGATGACGCAAGGACAAGACGCCACCTAGGCTTTTATTAGTATAGATGATATATCAGTGTTTATTTTAATATGAAAAATGCATTTAGTAAGGTAACTGGTTATGAGACAAATATACAGACTGGATACCAGCCTTTGCATCCCCACCTACTCAAAGTCCTATGAAATAACAGAAATAATTTTATCAATAATTTTTCTGAAAATCAAGGAAGGGTGCTACCTGTACACTAAAAGTATTGAAAGTGATTTTTTTTTAAAGAATTGGATTGATGAAGAATCAAGAATTTTTAAAACTTCAAGCCAAACATGAGTGCGATAAACTACTCAAGATAAGAGTTGTTCTCCAAGTGCTGAGTGATAAAATCCATGTGGAGGAGGGAGCCTGGGACCCTCCTCAGTGTTATAGGCTAAATCATTCAGAATAGCTGGCCAGTCAGGCCTGCCCTTCCCAGGCTTCCACAAAAGGGAATCGTTTGCAGATAGGTATGGCCCCTGGGGTAAAGCTGTCATCATTGCTCTCTGACAGGGGAGTCCAGACTCAACAAATCTTGTGAGCTGGGGCCAGGAGGCAGAGTAGGACCTCAGGTAACTTGGGCTCCTGAGATGAACACTCTCCACCAAGAGGACTTACTACCCACAGACTCACCCGGCACTGACACCTCCCCACACTCACTGGGGAGGGCAACAGCATTTGGACTAGGCAACAAGGATTTCCTGAGATTGTGAAAAAGCATTGTGTTTAGGTATTAGCCTATTTAGACATTTTTTATATCTTCATGTGACTACCAGGTAATTGATCAATTTAAGTTGATTTCAGAGAAGAAGAGAGGGAGAGATAGAAACATCATTCTATTCAAGGTTGCATGAATGTTTGACATGAGTGTAAAATCTCTGAGAGATCAAAATTTTCCCTTTATATATCTGTTTGTTTATACTTATTAATTGTATTATTCTAATCCTCTTCAGTACTGTCCAATAGAAAGACAATGTGAGATATGTACATTATTTAAAATTTTCCATAGCCATGTTAAAAAAAGAAACTGGTGAGATTAATTTTAATAGATTATATTTAACTTAGTAAATCTAAAATATGATCTTTTCAACATGTAGTCAATATTTTAAAATATTAATGAGATATTTTACATGATTTTTATACCAAGTTTTTGAAATCCAATGTATGTTTTTGCACATATAGTACATCTCATGTTGGCTTAGCCATATTTTGTGTTCAGTAGCCTAGCAGCTATTGGCTATACTATGTGGCTAGTGGCTACTATATTAGACAGTGCAGTGGTAAATCCTTAATTTTTTTTTTTTTACTTGAGTGGCCATTTTTCTTTTGCTTTCTTTCTTTCCTTTTTTTTTTTTTTTTTTTTTTTGTTTTGTTTTGTTATTAATCCTCACCTAAGGATATTTTTTCCATTGCTTTTCAGAGTGAATGGAAAGGAGGAAGGGGAGAGAAGAGAAACATCGATGTGAGACACATCAATTGGTTGTCTCCCGCAGGAGCCCAGACCAGGGGTGGGGATGGAACCCACAACCAAGGTATGTGCCATTGACTGGGAATCAAACCTGCGACCCTTTGGTGCACAGGCCGATGCTCCAACCACTGAGCACACCGGCCAGGGCTATTTTTCTTTATACCTTTTAAACTGCATAAAGATTCAGGAATGGACAAGAACTAAACAACAACAAAAAAGACTCTTTTCGGGCCATTAATTCTTTGAGCTTTGCAATCCATCTTACCTTATAATAGACAAATATGCAAATTGACCGCACCTTCGCTACGCCCAAGCCACGCCCACCAACCAAGCCACGCCCCACCAACCACGCCCACCAGGAAACCGTTGCAGGGACGTTGGGGTGTGACAGAGCCCAAGGCCGGGAAAGCCTCGGGCGGAGGCTTTCCCGGCCTTAAGCACCAGCAGGGAGCCTACACTGATCGAAGGAAACCACTGGGGGTCGGCTCCTTCGATCCTTAGCAGGGATGCTGGGTGCGGCCGAGCCCAACGCCTGGAAAGCCGCCCGAGGCTTTCCCGGCCTTGGGCACCAGTGGGGAGCCTGCACGGATCGCAGGAAACCACTGGGGGTCGGCTCCTGCGTTCCGTAGCAGGGATGTTGGGTTCGGCCGAGCCCAAGGCCACCGCCCGGGGCCAAGCCCCGACCCTGAAAGAAGGCAGAAGGTGGTGGCCACAGCCAAGGCCTGTGTCCCCGGTGCCGGCAGAAAACTGGTGCAGGCAGCCAGGTGAATGAAGGTCTATTGCATGAATCTTCGTGCAAACGGGCTACTAGTTTTCTTATATTGATATTGGTACACCTGTTTCTTGGTATTAGCATTTCCTGGTTAATGTGTCTTTTCCATGCCTCTATTTTGCAACTTTCTGTGCCATATATTTTTATGTGTTCCATTTATACAACACATAACTGGCTTTTGTTTGTTACCCGATATGAGAGTGGCTACATTTAATGGGGACTTTACCAAATCACAGTAATCATGACATTGGTACAGCCAGACTTACCTTGTCCACATACTTGTACTTTCTATTTACTATGCTTTTTTGTTATTTTTATTTTTTTTCATTCCTTCCTTTTGTTGGACTAATCAAGCTTTTAGGTGTTGTGCTTCCTTTTTTTTCTCTTAGCAGTTTACAAGTCTAATACTATCCTGTTCCTATTCTTTAACTTTTTCCAGCAGGAAAAAGTGGGCAGTTTTATTTCCAATAATGTGTGATTATCAACTATTTTATCTTCTCCTTTTTGGCTGGTGTTACCTTTAATTTTAACTAATGATAAGTTACACAGATATTTTCTTCTTGTGAAAACTAAAACATAGATTTGGTGAAATTCCTCTTTGAGTACATCCCGATCTCAGTTCCCTCTCAAGAGGTAACAACTGTATTTTGAAACGTATTCTTCCAACTTTTTATATGCATATTTAGATACATATGTATGGTATTTATAAACATATATAAAGTATTTTTTTGTAATTCCATTTCTAGAATGGAATCATAAAAAAAATAGTTGAGCCCTGGACGGTTGTTCAGTGGTTAGAGCATTGGCCAGCTCACTAAAGGGTCGAGGGTTCAATTCCCATCAAGGGCTCATACCTGGGTTGCTAGATTCATCCCTGGCCCCAGTTGGGGCACGTGTGGGAGGCAACCAATTGATGTGTCTCCCTCACATGGATATTTCTCTCTCTTTTTCTCTCTCTCTCTCATCCTCCCTCCTTCCCTTCCACACTCTCTAAAAAAAAAATCAATGGAAAAAATATCCTTCAGTGAGGACTAACAAAAAAAATGGTTGAATAAGTAGGCAAGGATATATGTGAAAAAATGTTTCATGACCACATTGTAAAATATTTTTTAAATTGAAAACATTCTAAATATCCATGAATAGTGGGTTAGTTAAATAAGTTGTAGTACACCCATATATTACATAAAAAATTAATATGTTCTTAAATTTATTGACATAAAAAGATGATTAGGATATATTCTAAATGAAATAAATCAGGTTATACACACATATACATGTACACACACATACACACACAGAAGAAAATACAATGATTTTCTCTGATAGCTAAGATTTCAGGTAATTTTACTTTCTTCTTTAATATGTTAGTGATAGAATCTTCTACAATGAGATATACAGATATTATACTTTTTTAAATATTAAAAACCTTATTCCCAAAATATAAATCTTAACATAGATGCTTCAGAAAACCCAAAGGCTCTCTTCCTCCCTGGTGTGTGCCCGGGACCCTGGGAGGGCCTGTGCCCAGCTACAGAGCAGGCTCTGAGAGCTCAGAGGAGAAGAGCGAGGTGGGCAGGTCTGCTACACACACCAAAGCAGTGCAGCTGCAATACTGTGTCATTGTGCAGGCTGTCTATTCATTTACTCAGCTGTCTGTACTTGGGTTTTCTGTACCCAAATGTGTTTTCTATGTCTTGCTTTGAATAATGTTCTCCTGGGGAACAACCAAGCTGTAAGTCCTTTCTGTAGCATGCCAGGGGAGCATGACAAGCAATTGGACATCGGAGCAATGCTTTTAACACTGTTAATGAAGATCAATAATTATTTCAAGCACAAATTAGGGCAACTAATGTTCTTGGAGTCGTTGGACGTATGCCTCACAACTGAAAAACTCCCACTTCTGATGTCACGTCTCTTTCATGGGAATTATACCTGGGACCGTGAGGTTCCATTCAGCAACCATTTCTTTGCCACCTCCTACTAAACACCAGGCATTGTTGCAGAAATGAGTAAATTCAGTCATTAAGTTCATAGTTAAATGCAGTTTGAATTCCAGCTAATGTTAACGGGTCAATATTTAACTGGAAGAGGGAAAGATTCTGACCGGAGCCTGTGTAGCTCTGTTTTTTACAGGGATGAAGAGGGTATGGCCAGTTTCCACTAAGACGGAAGAAAAAAAATCTCATGAGTTTCTCCCCCGTGTAAAGATGGGGGAACAGGCTGAGTCGGACAGCTGTGTGCTGTGTATGCGGAGGGGAGTGCTTTCTACCTGCGTGTTTCTACCTCCCAGAACACACTGCCTTTCCTGGGGAGGCTCAGAGTCTATACACAGAGACCTTATCAGGGCCACATCAGGACGGCAGCTTAACCAAGCGAGAGTGTCAAGGAGGCAGGAGCAGAGGATGCCAAGGGAACCTTCATTTCCGTGCAGCCCTCCTGGGTAGTGACTAGACATTGTTTTGAAAGACAGACTTGTACACAGGGGATGGAGAAATCCAAATTTTACATTTCCTGACCTGTGAGGGTTTAAGGTACAACCTGAATATTAAGCTAATGTGCCATATATCCTGGGGATGCCAGCAACCCAGCAATACCAGATCACACTCATCAGGGTGTGTGTGTGTGTGTGTGTGTGTGTGTGTGTGTGTGTGATCATCCATTTGTGTGACCCCATTTCTAGACATGGCTATAGATACTGTTGCTAGGAATCAAGGTGATCAGGCCTTGTGCTGGCATGGGGGTCCCACCAGATCTAACCTGGACCTCCAGGTAATAGGTGTAGGACCTTTCAGAGGAAAGGAGGGAATTCTTTCTACATCTCTAAAGGCGTCTCTAGAACCTCCATCACCCCAGCATCCCATGACGGATCTGTCAGACGTAAGGCAGGCAATCGGTGCCTAAGAGTGGCCTGAGAGCAGAGGCTGCCAGCACCCAGCTGGGAGCAGAAGATGTGCCACCGGCCGATGCGGGCATGGTCTCGAAGTCTGGGACGGACACTCCTCCTTCACTGTAGCTTCACAGTTGGGATTTCACCAATTCCCTCCCATTGTTCCTTCAAATAAGGGATTACTTTCCCCATTTTGCAATGCAGGAAATGAGGACCAGACCTAGCAGCCACACCCAAGTGTTTTGGACTCAGTCAGTGCTCGGAGCTCAAGGGGAACTACTAAAATTCGCGATGGCGCCATGGAGAGCTGTGCTGTGCGCCATCCGTGCGGTCTCCGGAGCACCCGTCTGGGAAGGAAACCACAGACTCCTCGTGTGAACATGGAGTAACAATCAGGATGGAGTACTTCCAACTCATATCTCATTTTCCTCACTCCTCGTCTAGTCCAAGCCAAACCCCCATTTCCCTTCCACAGATGTTGGATTTTCAACCTTCTCCCTCATCTTCAGAGCTTTCTGTGAAATAAGATGGAACTGATTAGGATCTTGTTAGTGGAGCAGCACTTGGTGGGTGGTTGGGGGGTCCATTTTTTTCACAGACAGTGAGGACAAAACAAAGACACAAATCCACAAGTCTAGGAATCCATATTCCAGACCTGTGGTCTGATGCGACAGCTGCTAGTCACTTGTGGCTATTGAGGATTTGAGATATGTTAAGTGCAACTGAAGGACTAAATTTCTTTTATTTCAATTAGGTTTAATTAATATAAACTTCCTTAACGTTGAGTCAGTACTGGAAAGCATAAGTATGTATGCAGCAACTTAGGTTTGTAAATCTACTTTTCTTTTTCTTTTTTCTTTCCCCCGTTGACCCCTCAAGCCAGCGCCCGCCTCTCCCTGCCCCCCCCCTGCCCCCAGGCCTTCAGCACCCCATTGTCTGTGTCCATGGGTTATGCATACAGTGTCTTTGGTTGCAAATCTATTTTTTCAACCATGAATGTTATCAAATTTAAATACAGATCAGGTGTTTCAATGAAAAGTTAGTGTCTGAACTCAGATGTGCTGGGAGCGTAAAATGCACACCAGAGTTGGAAAATTTGATAGGAAGAAATATAAAATATCTCATTAATAATTTTTAAATTGATGCATGTTGAAATAATACTTTCGATATATTGTGTTAAATAAAATGTATCATTAAAATTAATTTCACCTGTTACTTTTTTACAATTTTAAACATGGCTACTGGGAAATTTTAATTACAAACCATATTTCTATTGGTTCACTATTCCAGATGTTTAATGTTAGTAGGGATAGTGCTGGAGACAGGACATCCTGGTCCACAGGTTCATTTCTTACTTGCCCTCTCATACTGCATAAGGTCCTTCCAGAACATTTCCAACCCTCTCTTTCCCAATTCCTGCTTTAATGTTACTCACTTTAGTGAACACTCACTCCCCCTCAGCCTTCCCCACCTACAGCATTCTTCTCCCTCCGAAGGCCTGCCCCACCCTTCTCTCTTCTACTGTCTTCTGCAAACCTACTGGGTCTTCCTTTCACAGGACTATTGCAATCATATTCTACTATGAATAACTCTCCTCTCGCGCCCCATTTCTGTCTTTCCCTTTAACACCACCTTGCTTTTTCTGACAATCTCTGTCTCTTAAAACTGCTTAATGAGAGGTCCAGGTCTGCATTGGGGGTCTGCTTCATTCAAGGTCTTGTAGGAAGGTCAGAGGGCAAGGCTATGTTCTGTGCTTGCGCAGGCCTCTCTCCCACCATGTTGCTTCGTCTGGTCTCCTTAATGCTCTGTGGCTGTTCATGCCGTCTTATCACCATCTACCTATTCTTTTCTTTTTTCTTTATGTTCTTTTTAAAAATTGTTTTTAATTATAGCCCACATACGATATTACATTAGTTTTAGGTGTACAACATAGGGATTCCATATTTATATACCTTACAAAGCGATCACCACAGTAAGTCTAGTAACCATCCCACCTTTTCTTTCTTTCACTCCCCCTTTCTCAGTGACCATATATCTCAGGTTGGATTTCTGGAAAACAGACTCTGCATGGAAATGGAGGTGGAGATCAGCATGCAGGAGGTCTATTGGGAGCTGCTTGAGGACACACCTGTAAGACAGTGAGGAAATGGGCCTGGGCAGAGAGTGAACCTGAACTGAGAAGCAGTTTCCTCAGAAGCCTGAGCTAATTCCTTGGGAAGCTCTGGACCTGGGAAAATAGCCCTTCGGGAACCTCTGGAGGCAAAGGCAAAGGGATGTGTCCAGATGTCCCCAAGGAGGGGCAATCGGCTCATACTCCCGCCACCAAAATAATTCTCTCAGAAGTCCCCAAGGACGCTCCTCTTTGGTATCCCTGCGGTGTGGGTCCCTATTGAACACACCCTCTTCTCAGGAGCGCTGGTGCCCTGCATAGCGCTGACCCTCCTGGATGGTCTCAGTTCCTTTCATTGCCTGCTTTGCCTGCTTAGACCACGGCTCTGTCCTCAACCCAGCCCTCTCTCCCTTGTCTCCACTCTCCCCCATCTCATCTTCTCTCAGCTTCACATCGCTCCAGGTCCTCCTCCGACTCCCACCCCCACACCACCACCGGGGTCCTCCTCCTTGAGACCCCCTCTCCACCCTCCCTTCTACCGCCTTCTGCTGCCCCTTCCATAGTCACCCCCTCCCCATCGCAGGTCTTCCTCTCACAGGGACACTTGCAATCATCTCCTTTCAAGACCCCCCATTTACGTCCCCTCTGCTAATCCTTTCTCATCAGCCTGGGTGTGGAGAAGGCTGTGCTCCCATGCCTTGCCTGTCAGCTCTCCCTGCCTCCCCTGGCTTCCCTGACCCGGCAACTGGGTAAATGGGTAACCTTGCTCACTGCGGTCAAGTTTCAAAAGAACATGGTTGGACAAGCACGGGCCTTTGTTGCTCTGGGAAATAACACATGCCTGCCGGCTGTTAGGTCAGAGCCCGCCACAGGCAGCTCTGCCCCTGCCCTCCGCCAGGGCACAGGCAGGTGGGCTCTCTGCCTGGTCTTCCTGGTCCCCCGGTCTAGGAAGAGATTAGGGTTCTCCCGGCCCTGGGATGTGAAGCTGATGGTCAGCGGGACTCTCCGAGGGACAGGGCAGTGATGGCAGTCTTCCCTGCGCTGGCTGTGGGGGAAGAAGGGGCGGTGGAAGGCTCTCTGTGATCACACAGGCTAGTCCCTAGAGTGGGGAGCCCACGCGGGCCAGCTTCTCCCAGGACCCTGCTCATCTCCTGCTCCACCAGAGCCGACCTAGGGGGCAGCAAGGCCTGAGAGAAGCCTGGGGCGGGGAGGGGGCTAAGGGCAGATGGGCGATCTGGAAGCCGCCGGACCCCAGTCCCTCCCAACACCTCCTAACGAGAATCCCCCAGGCAACCGCACAGCTGCCCCTCACTCCAGCTGAATTCGCTGTGTGTGCTGTGAATTGAAGAAAGGCCAGGTCCCAAACAAAGACGCTGCCGCACAGGGCTTCTGGGGAGCCCAGCCCGCGGCGGCTGGGAGAGAGCGAGCCTGGGAACAGAGGGGGCGCGGAGGGGAGGGTGGGCGCGGGAAGCGGGGCGGGGCGGGCAGAGGCGCGGGCCGGCCGGAAGGGCCAAGGGCTCCAGCGAGCGCACCGCCTTCACCCAGACCCTCTCCGGGTGGGAGGTCAGGAGCGCAGCGGGCAGGCGGGCGGGCAGGGGGCGGCCCTCCGAGCCTCCGCTCCACCTCCAGGCTCCACTCCCCTGGCTGCGAACCGAGCCCTGTGCCCCATGGCCGGTAAGTGCAGTGCACCGGGCTCCGGAGGGCCCGCGGGGCTGGGGCGCACGGGGAGGAGGGCGTCCCCGCGAGGCCCGCGGGTCGCGGGGAGGAAGCGCCCCACTTTCCCTGTCTTGTCCCCCCCGCTCTCCCCCCAACCCCCAGAGCTGGACCTTAGAGGGCCTTGGCGGGCAGGGGCAAGCTGACTTCTGGTTAGGAGTGGGGCAGGAATCCTGGGGACATTCAGGATGGATGTGTGTAAGCACTGGTGTCTGTACGGGGTCCCCAGCATCTGTGCCCAGAGCTGTGCTCCTGATTCCTTTGCGCGGGTCTTGGGAGAGCCCTGGGCCTGTCAGTGCCCTGTGCTGCCCAGCTTGCTCAGTGCACGGCTGCTCCTCTTCAAATTGCCATTCTTTGTCCACCCTGAATTCCAGTCGCTGGCTCTTAAGAGTGAGGGGACAGGTCCCGCGTGATCCTAACTAAAATTTTGCAGTCCTTGGCTCTGTTCCCCATGCAGAGCAGGGTTTGCTAAATGCCAGCAGCTGGTGCGCCTTCTGTGTGTCCAGGGCCGCCCTCAGCACCTGCCTGCCGGGGCCGGGCTGTGCACAGTCCCATGGGCGCAGCCGTGTACTGGGGAACACGGTGCAGCAGACCCTGTCACTGTGCTTGCCGGCCTGTGTAGTTGATTAGTTTGGTATGGAAAGAAGGAAGGTGTGGAAGGTTTTAGAGTGTATTGTTTTCACCAGTGATATGTGCAGTGTTCATATGCATAAACAGGCTGGGAAATATAAAAGGGGGGAGGGCTCAGTTGGGTTGGACAGATCATCTCAACTGGGTCAGAGTGGCCGAGTGTGCAGGAGTAGGTGCCCCAGAGGCCTCCAGCAGGTTGGCACGCGTGGTGAGGCAGGCGTGGCTGGAGAGGAGAGGCAGCTTCTGGAAAAACTCCTCTGTATCCTCTAGGGCGGAGGGTAAAGAGAACGAAGGTGGTGTTAGGCCAGAGCGGATGGTCTGTGTTTAACTTGTGGGCAGCTGGATTCCAGTGGAAAGGATCTGCAGGTGGCGTCCGGAGGCCTGGGTCTGAATCAGAAGTTAGTGGCTGTTACTTGGTCAGTGCGGTGCTCCCTGCTCAGGTCACTCTGGGGTTCAGTTGCTTCCAGTGCAAAACTAGTAACCGCTGCCCTTCCTGCCTCCTGAGGCGCCAATTAGCTGGTGCCTGGAAAGCGCTGTGACAGCAGGAAGGCTCTCGGGGCAAAGGGCGAGTGCTGGGCCCACAGGTGCCACCTGGGAGGTGTGGGCAACACTTGGGGGCTGGGAGCTGTTTGGTTTGTGGGTCAAAGAGGGAGCCATTTGCATGCGGCTCCCTGTGATATCCAGCGTCATGGGGATGTCGGCCTCGAAGCACTCTGACAGTGACACCGTGACCCTCGTGTGGCCGGTGGTGCGGTGGTTTGTGTGAATGCCCCTGCGGCACAGGCCCAACCTGGCGTGGGTGGCCTTGGAGTCAGAGCCCTGGAGCAGCATGACTTCCAGGGAGCCTTCCTCCAGGTGAGCCGGGAGGCTTTAGCCCCTCCGTCTCGCTTGTGCCATCTGCCAACAATGGAGGCAGCAAGGAGCATTCTCCAGTTCGCAGCCGGGCAGACAGGAGAGGAGGACGCTTTCCCAACCAGGCAAGGGGTCAGGGAGGACAGCTGCAGGGCGGTGTCTTCTGGGTTTCAGAGCTCCAGCTGTAACAGGCTGAGGAGGGCCGGGAGGGGGTCAAGAGTCATGACAGACAGCCCCAAACACCAGGATGTGGTTGGTGGTTTGTCAGCCCTTGGATGTCACCAGTCACCTCGACTTCTTTGAGTGCAGCAGCTATTTGGTAAACATTGTGAAAGGAAAGAGCCCTGGCAGGAAGCCTGGAGACCCCGGGTCAGGTCCCAGCTCGGCCTCCTCCCCGTGTGTGACCTGGGAAAGTCACTCGCCTCTTCGAGGCCGCTTCCCCGCTGGTCGGAATCAGGCCTCCTTCCAGGTCGTCCTTCTGCTCTCAGCTCATGTCTCACGTCCCCAGAGAGCCATTCCTGATCCCCTGTCTGAAGCAGCCACCGCCTGGCCCAATCACAGCGCCTGATCTACTTGCTTCGCAGCACTTACCACCATCTGAACTCCTGTCTGCCCACTGCACCACACTGTGCGCTTCTGCAGAGAGGCCCTCCCTCTCCTGTTACCTGCTGGCTCACCAGCACCCAGCACACAGTAGGTACTCGAGAAAGGCTGGGTTAGCAAGTGAGGGAATAACTTAGTACGGGGGAATGGCTGCATGGTTTTCAAATTGTGCTCCTAGGAGCTTCTGAGGATGGAGCAAGCCCTATAGGCCCGGCCCTGGGGGCACCAACTGCTCAGGGTTCACCTGAATTGTGGGTTGGCTTCCAGGTAGGATTTCCTTTGACGAAAGCGTCTTCCCACTATAAACTAGAAAACCATTGTATCAGAAGACTCAGAGGGGCCTTTTCAACGCCACGTTGAAATAATAGTAATGCACACTGGGCCCTCAAGGAGGACCAAAGGCGGCCATTCAGACTGGACGTGGTTATCCCACAGACCATTTCTGCTCGGCCACGGAATTCATCGTATGGGTGTGTTGTTTTTTAACTGGTGGAATTCCCTGGATTTTTGGTCAAGGTTAATGTGAGAATTATTTTGCACACAGTATAGCCATGTGGGAAACTCTGGGCCCGGGTGAGACAAGCACCAGACCGAGAGGACACACTGAATAGCCACAAAGTGGCTGAGCCACACGCTGGTGGACCGGCGCTGCCTATGCCGGGTGATGTCTGTCATCGCCCTCCCTTGGGTGTGTTCCCAGGCAAACTGCCCGGATGTGCCTCCTGCCCAGGAGGTGTCCACTCGGCATCGTTTTTCTTGAGTAGTTGGCAGTGGAGAGGAGCCCTCCACTCTGAGCGATTTCTGAGGGCAGCAGCGCAATGGCTCGCCCTGACCCACATTTACAGCAGCCACGTCAGCTCCATGTGAAACATCTGTCCTGTGTCTCTTCCTATAAATACATTTACAGACGGCGGTGCGGCTCCTGTGTCCAGCACTGTACCCGGGTTTGGGGCCCAATATGCATTTACCACCACCTTTACTAAACCCATGGGAGTTGGTATATCCCATGTGTACTATAATATAGAGTTATATGGCACAGCACATGATTTACTAGTTACATAAAGTCTATATTAGCAGTATGCCCACGGGCGGAGGAGGAGGTCTGGCTGTCTCGCCGGGTTGTTTAGGTGGTTGGTGAGGAGGGGCCTTTGGAGAGAAGTGCAGAGAAGAGACGGGTACAGATCAGAATCTCGTTCACTCCTTTGGACACTGACTCTACTGCTTGTACATGTCCCCGCTGTGGCTGATGCTTATACGTACAAGACAGCACACCACAGAGCAGACCCGGGCAGGGGTGTTAATCTACACGGAGTCACCACTCGCCTGCTAAGAGCCTGACTCTTCAGGCCTCAGAAATACATGAGGACCCGGTCCCTGACCTGGAGCACCTATTGTTGAGAGGTTAAACTCACTCCCAGGAAGAGATGGGAGCACAGCTGGTGCTCAGAGACGGCGAGGAAAACAAGTGCCCGCCCAGGGCAGGCAGCCCAGCCTGGAGCCCGGCTCTGCCCCTTCCCCCCGCGTGACCTCACTGAGCCCAGTTCCTCATCCTGCAAACAGAGGAAATGATCCGTGACTCCCAGCCGGCTGTACAGAAGCCTGAGTCAGGCCTAGAAAGCGCAACGTAGTAGAGGGCAGGGAGCACCGAAGCGTCTGATGCCGACAGTGGACCATTGGGAAAAGGGCTCGTGGTGGGAAGGGGTAACCGCTGTGCAATTGTGTCTAAACACAGGTCTCCCCTGTCCGTGTCAGGGGTGCATGGTCTCCTGCTGGTTATGCCCCCAAGCCAGCCAGGCACCCCTTTTCTTTTTGGGGTGCCTTTCCAGTGCACAGCTTAGGGGAGGAATGCAGCTGTGTCTGAACAGCTTCTCCCTCCTGTTTTCACTGCCCCTGGATATGCGGCTAGCCCTTCTTCAAGGCTCAGGGAGCTTTACTGTAAAGGCCGGGAACTCGGGAATTGGGGCAGTTTCAGGGGTTCAGGAAATGGTGAGGGAAATCGCTCTGCTGGCCCCCGGTCTGTTTTGAAGTAGCTCCCTGCTCCTCTTTGATGGTAGAGGGAGTAATCAGCAGTGGCTCACGGCTTGTCCTGACTTAGGGATTCTTCTTTATTTTTTTAACACTGACCTCATGTTTTGAAAATTTTTGTCAGCCAAACTTTAATGTAAATGAAAAGTTGTTTCTCCAGCTGAAAAGAATGAATCAAAGACCATGTCACTGATAGTGAAGTCACTGCTTGCTGTCTGCTTTCTGCTTTCTATCACTTACCGTTTTAAATGGGATTCTATGCTCCTGGGGCATCCTGAACGCAAATAAATGAGGCAGCACAGAACAGGGCACGCACACTGTGCCTCTCCCTCTCTCGCGCCCGTGCCCACCGAGATGCCCTCCGCAGGGCATTCACCCACCAAGGCCCTTCAGAAGGCAGCTACCACTTTCTGATCACACTGAGCAGATACTAAGGGCTTTTAACTCCTCAGTTTCAAGCAAATATTAGGAAACAAGTACAGCAAGTCCTCGGTAGGTTTCGAGACTGTAAGCGAAACGACTCGTAGTGAAATCAGTTTGACCACCGGCTAATTGTTACAAACAGGAGTGAAGTTCCTATGGCGTCTCGTCAACTTCATAACGAACATTGAGGGAAACGCTATTTGAGGACCTGCTGTTCCAGTACCGTGGGCTCGGAAAGGGGGTGGGAGGAAGGCCCGCGTCGTTTTTTAATGTTTGAAGGAAAACTGTTAGAAGAAGCCACAATTACTTTAATTCCTCTAAAGTAATCTACATCCTACCTTAGTTTTAGTTATCATTTAAATAATGCTAATTGTGGATAGCTATTTTCATCATTAAATTTGATAATTCATGACTGGCTATTCTCCAGGGGTTCAACAACTGTTTTTCTGTGGCTTGCGAGCTAATATTACACATTTAAAAGGTTGAAACAAATAAAGAAAGAAGAATATGCAGCAGAGACCACATGGGCTGCAAGCCTGAAATATTTGACATCCAGTCTTTTATAGAAAGTGGGCTGAGCCCTAACCCACCAGGGTCAGCCTGTGGTTGTTGATGATGAGAGCTCAGCAACCCCACAGCACTGAACAGGGCACAGTGGCCAGAGGGAAGCTCAGCCTCGAGCCACAGTCTCTCTCTGGTGCCACCCTCTACAGCCCGATTGAATTCGCCTGGGGTGCAGCCGGAGCCCCACCCCCAGTGGACCCAGGGCAGCTAAGGTTGAGAAGCACTGCCCTAAAGCAGTAGTTCTCTGAGTGAGCTCCTGCAGGTTCAACCACCCCCAGCTGGTTAGAAATACAGATCTCAGGCCCACCCCCACCTGCTAACTCAGAAACTCCGATGGGGCTGGGCACGGGGGGGGGGGGGGGGGGGGGGGGGGGGGCAGCACCTGTGTTTATTTGGTTTTGTTTTGTT
This sequence comes from Cnephaeus nilssonii, assembly GCF_951640355.1. Classification (NCBI taxonomy): domain Eukaryota; kingdom Metazoa; phylum Chordata; class Mammalia; order Chiroptera; family Vespertilionidae; genus Cnephaeus; species Cnephaeus nilssonii. Next base: position 89,040,989 of record NC_137077.1, read on the forward strand.
TTATTTATTTCAGAGAGGCAGGGAGAGGGAAAGAGAGATAGAAACATCAATGATGAGAGAGAATCATTGATCCACCGCCTCCTGCACACCTCCTACTGGGGATCGAGCCCAAAACCTGGCGTGTGCCCTGACCAGGAATCAAACCGGGACCTTCTGGTTTACCTGCTTCATAGGTAGACGCTCAACCACTGAGTCACGCCAGCTGGGCAGCGTCTGTATTTTAACAAACATTCCAGGATTCTGCTGCACTTCAAGTGTGAGAACAGTACTCCGAGGCTTGGCCTTTCAAACCTAAACCTGCTCATTGCCAGCAAACTCACAGATGGGCTGGTGGAGAAAGCAGGCGCAAAGGGGAAAGTTGGCAAGGGGACCAGAGGCCTGGCACCTTCACTGTTATTTTACACTCAGCCGAGGCCCTGGGAGCCGAAATGAGCTGCAGGACTCAGGTCTAGAATAGCACCACCGCCAACAGTCATGAGCTCTTCTCTAATAAGAGTTACCAATAATAAAAATTTTAGCTTTCGACTCTTCATTACTACATATATGTTTATCTTTAGTGTGTTAATTTATAGAAGGTAACTATTGCTAAACTCAGGGGTGTAAGTACAACTTCTGAACTAGCCTGACATAATGTAAGTAAACATCATACGTGCCTGGGAAGTAGGAAAGCTGTGCTGCTGACCTTCACCTCATAACTGATGGGTGAATTCTGTTCTCCAACCATCGCCCCCCCCTCACCCCAAGAAGAACAGATTCCCACAGGGTACTTTGCCCCAATTGCCTGCCCTCTAGTAACATAGCATGTGCAGCATTTATAAAAATGTAAGAGGATTTAAGACCTACTGATGGACTACTATGTGCTGGACATTTTGTGAGGTTTTAACATACATTATCTCCTATAATAATCACAACCCTATGAAATCAGTGCTATTATCCCCATCTTACAGTTGTGGATGTTGAGGCACAGAGAGGTTAAAGACCTTCCCCAGATCCCACAGCTAACAAACAGCAGAGCTGAGATTCAAACCCAAGGAGATTTGGCCTCAAAACTGGTGGGGGTGGAGGTGGGGAAGCTTCCTCATGATCAGTTCAATAAAGCTAAACTGGTTGACCTTGTGAACCTGTAAAGCAATGACCCCCAGCTCTCCCACGGCTTGCCCAGTGTCCTGTGTGTCCTTGGCAGGGTGTGAGCCACACCATCCAAAGGCTGGGTTGCTGTGCACCATCTTAGAACGAATTCAAGGACCAGAGGCACCAGAGGCATGCGGCAGCCAGAGGTAAAGATTCCCTCTGAGTTGCCAAGAACAGTTCCTACCCGCAGAGCTGCCTGGGCCTTTAAATTCATCCCTTCTCATTTGGGAAATTAGCAGCCAAAGTGGCATATAAATATTACACATTAGCATCACCATCAACAATAACAAGGCATCCTTTTAGAGCTCTTTACATCTCCAAAGCTCCATAAACTCATTAGCTCCCGATGTCCTCATGTTGTTGGCCTTGGTTACAACCAGAGCTCTGAGATCATGACTGCCAGCAGCACTGTGAGTCTGCAGTCCCCCCAAACCCAGGACGTGGGAGCTGGGGCCAGAGATAAGTGTTTGAGTCACAGCTCTTCTCAGCCTTGCTCCGTGAGAGCAGAGAAATTACATTCACCCTCTGGGTCTCTCCAGCCAACATATGGGAGTGGACTGATTCCAAATGTTCCGTCTGTTTCTTTAAATCCTGGAACATATAGACGGCTTCCCAAAGACACAATGGGTAGTGATGTTCATGCTGATGATGTAATTAGTACATGGTTAGGGAGCCACTGTGGGCAGCATCTGCAATGTCCTGATGCCAAGACTGTTTCTGTAATGTCCTCCCTCTATAACTCATGGAACTGAAGTTGTTCCTTGTTTAGAAATAATTAAGGTAATAGTGCGGGGTTATTGGTTAGTTGCCATGTGAGTACGTTATTTCCTTGCCCAGAAGGTCAAGTATCTTTAAAAATACAATTATCTGTGTGTTTGGCTCTGCAGCAGGGAGAAGATGCTAATACTTTCCAAGGGGGTTTCTAAGTCCCCAGAGGATGTGTTTTCACAAACCTGAGAAGAAGAAACACGGTTTATTTATCTTAGCAGCTTCCAAACTCTGTTCAATAAATTGCATCCCCTCCTGGACTTAAGACCTAACAGATTTACATCCAAGTCCCAAAGTGAAAATTGGGATTTAAATTCGGATGCATGAGTGTCCTCTCCCTCACGCTCACACACACATGCACAGGACTGTAGTCCGTGTGCTGAGGTAGGAAGCAAGCTGAACCAGGGGTCGGCACACCCAGACACCTGGCTTCCAGTCCTGCTCTGCCTCTGAGCCTGAGCCCACAACACGGCCCTTCTCTTGGGAATTGATGGTCTGGGCCTGGTCTGTACCAGCCAAAAAAGAGCCTGAACCTTTTCATGGGGAGTTTAAACCCCTGTGGGCATCTGCGAAAACCTATGGAGCCCCAGCACATAAATGGTAACATTTTTCATACTTTTTCAGGGGCCCTAAGCTTTAAGCCTCTCAGAGGGAATGGTCCTTTAGGCTCACTGCTAAGGTGTCCTGCTCCAGAGACAAGACAGGCACTATTTTGAAAGCAAATGAGAAATTGTACCCATTTTTTCATTTCCTGCTGCCTGGAAGGAGTGGCCGTGCCTTTCTGATTCCCAGCAAGCAGGTTGTGAATGTGCTTAAGCACAAAGTAATGTGCACTCTAATGAAGGCTCCTGCAGGCCGGGGGGGGGGGGGGTGGGGGGAGCCGGTGGGGGGGGGGGGGGAACCTCCCACCCAAGCACCGCTCCTCCCGCCTGGCTGGTGCCTGCCCTCATCCCCCATGGAGCCTGCTGCTGCTGTTGTGCTGGGCACGCAGGCTGCGTGGTCAACCAGCACTTCTGGCCTTCGGGGTCACTCTCTGGGAGTCCTTGCCCTCTTGTTAGATGACTCACCCAAAGTCACACAGCTGGTAAGGGTGACAGTTTCCCCCTCATATATGTTCACTCCCAGCTCACTCTGACTCCTCCTCTTCCTCCGCCCCCCCCCCCCTCCTTGCAGGGATGGTGGCAGGAGAAAAGCCCCCCCGCCTCCCCAGCCTGCACTCAGGATTGTGCATCAGCCATCCTATAAGGACCTCTTCCCCGAAGCTCATGGGTGTCCTCTATGCTCCAGCAGCACCATTTCCCAGGCAGCTCCCAGAAATTGCTGCATCAAGCAGACAGTTGCTATAGCTGTGGACCTGGGGAGGGGCTGCTCTGAGGAGTTTGTACTCAGCTGGGATCCCGCCCTGGGAGCGGGGACAGCGTGGTTGGGCTACTGCATCTGAGGACCTGGGTCCCCTGGGTCAAGTTCGTGGTGAGTCCTTGTTGAGCCTGAGAGCTGGGATCATTGTTGATCTGGGGCCTGGAGTGCCTCCCACATCCTCTGGACTGCTTTAAGGAGCCTTCCCTTCTCACATGTACACACCAGTGACCACACACCCTGGCCCCTCAGAACAGATGACCCTTGGGCCCCAGCCCCGGCCTGAGTCCTGAATCCAAGCTTGTGGGACAGGGGTGGGCCTGGGCCCAGAGTGTCTCCTGCATCTGCCTGGCTCACTGGGGGACTGTGGTGTTTGGAGCTTTTCCCTCCATTCTCAGGGTCATGGGCACCCAGCCTTTCAGCCTTCTATAATTTCTGCAAGGCACTAGCATGCCATTGTTGACTGACTACCCGGGGGGCGGGGGGGCACGGTGGCAGAGTGGCAGGGAAGACCTGCTTCCACCCTAACTGCACCGGAGAGGGCTGGAGCAGAACTGCCTGGACAGGGTGCCCCTGACTGGCCTCCTCCGCAGGGCCTGTGTGCAGTCAGCAGCCGTTTGCCTTGGTGTGGTCACGTGGACTCAGACCCTGAGGTCCAGTGCAGCTTCCAAAGACACAGCCCAGTTTCCCTGGCTGAGCACGGGGTCTGGAAAGCTGTTGTCCACAGTGTGGGTCGAACATGCTAGGAGCTGCCTTGGGAGGAAGCGGGGAGCTGGGACCAGACCACATGCCCCCGTGTTCCCTGGCCCTGGCCGAGGGCACAGAGCAGGCTCAGCTGTGCCAGAACTCCCTGGACAGAGGTGGTTCTCATCGTAACTGGGAGCTGGGCACTGACCAGAGAAGCCTGATGCAATGACAGAACCTGGCAGGCAGCCCAGCCTCCTGCACTGGCCTGGCAGCAGCCAAACTGGACATGTTCCTAGGAGGCAGACGGGCACCAGGAACCCGGGCAGGACGGTCTGCCAGACAGTCTGCAGCCGGGGAGGCTCCTCTGGAGCAGCACAGGGAGTGGCTGTGGGTGGACTTGCATTCCAGACAGGCTGCGTGTCCTTGAATAAGTGTCCTTATCTGTGACGGGATCCTAAGAGTACCCACCTCTTACTTATGGTCAGAACTACTATAATAATTCTATCATTATTATTTTAATTATTCTCATTATTATTCTCATCATTGGTGCAAATAACCAGTGAGCTAAAGCCTGGAGAGGACAGAAATAGCAAACCACATGTTTCGTGCAGGGGCTGCTGCCATTCCTGGTCAGTGGGAGGGGCACAGCTCTGCCCACTTGCCCAGGGCAGATGCCATGTTCAAAAAATGAGTCGGTCCTTGGCTGGGTAGCTCAGTTGGTTAGAGCAGTGGTCGGCAAACTCATTAGTCAACAGAGCCAAATATCAACAATACAACGATTGAAATTCCTTTTGAGAGCCAAATTTTTTAAACTTAAACTTCTTCTAACGCCACTTCTTCAAAATAGACTCGCCCAGGCCGTGGTATTTTGTGGAAGAGCCACACTCAAGGGGCCAAAGAGCCGCATGTGGCTCGCGAGCCGCAGTTTGCCGACCACGGGGTTAGAGCATCGTCCCAATATGCCAAGGTTGCAGGTTCAATACCGAGTCAGGGCACATACAAGAAATAACCAATGAATGCATAAATAAGTGGAACAACAAATCTCTCCCCCCCTCTTGTCCCTCTCCCCCATCCCTCTCTCAAGTCAATAAACATATCCTCATGTGAGCATCAAAAAATATACGTGAAAGAATATACTGGTAGAATATCGCTTTCTCATTGTGTCGATAAATAAACGGAGGCTCAGAGAGGGGCAGTGACTTGCCCAAGGTGCTGGCAAGTAGAGAGGGAAATCCTGAATCAGACACCCTGGCCCCTGGGCCTCCGCCTGTCCCACCATCTGCCTGCCAATGCACCCCGTCTGTTGGTGGGCTCCCTCAGCATCACTTTGGCAATTCCTCTCCTTGGGAACATGGAAGGGAAGACGGCCCTCAGTGCTCTCCCCTCACCTGGGTCCCAGGAGCACACACGTTCCCCCCTTGCCTTGGGGTGAGGACCAAGCAGCTCCCACCTGGACAGGGCCTTGTGCACGTGTTTCCACGTGGGTGATGAAAAGAGCAGGTCTTCCTTGGTGGAAATTCTAGATCCATTCATTCAAGAAGATGGGGGAAATTATCATACAGCTCCATCTCTGAGTGTGGGAAAAATTATAGACTGTATTCTTCTCTATAATTATGCTGGTTTTAGCGGGAGCAGTTAAGTATATTAGGCAATGCATTCTTTTTTAAAGATGTTTTTGAGACCCAGTTGGTCAAAATGAAAACCCCATGCTCTTAGCTGCTTGTTAGGCGGCCATGTGCCCAACTACAACTTCCTTATAATGGAGAAAGGGAAGAACAACTTTGGTTAATCACTAGCAGTCTCAGCTATACCTTATGAGTCAAACTTAAGTTTTAATGCACCTCCCATCCTTTAGAAAAATGGGGAGGATATCTACCTACAGATCTCAGTTAAGGCTTATATATTTAAAATAATCCGTCGGCTTTTTTATCAAGTGCACAGGCCCCAAATGTCTGCCCACCCTCACTGGGTTTGGGCAGCCCAACCTGTGAACACCCTCCTTACCTGCTCATCACTGCATATTGTGCTGCCCAGTCCCTGCTTGGCAACTTCCAAAAAAAGCCAGAGTTTCACCCAGCCAACCCCATCAGAAGAAAGGCACCCAGGCCCGGTAGGGAGGATAGGTGGTAAGGCTTCTGGTTTACTGGAAATGAGGGAGAGAGAAGGAAAACAGCTAGTTAAGTTAGCAGCTGTGCACACCTCTATAGACTATGCCCTGCACAATTCTGGGCTCAGCTGTGCACAATTCCAAGGGCAGCCAATCACATCAGAGTGTACAGCGCCCCCTGGAGTTGAGTGATGTGACAACACCATCTTTGTCTCATCCCCACGTGCCACCTCTCTGCTGAACCTGAACACCTGGGCTCTGGGACCTTCCTGCTGCTGCTGCTCCTCGCCTTGCAGATCCTGAGCTCAGCCTGAACGGGCCACCACTGAAGCCTCCATCCTTGTTTGAGAGGTTTCTCAGGAGCGGTCAGTGCTCTAAGAACCTCCCCTGGCAGCGAAATCAACTCTAGATGGAAATGACTTCTCTCCTCAAATCCTGCTAAAAGACAGACCGGCGAGGCGTTGACTAGGGCACTGCGACACCAGCGCTTCTTCCCTGGGTCTGCCAGAGGAGCTCAGACCCCTCAAGTATAAAATAGAGGTGAAAGCGCCTGCCTCACTGAGTCACTGAGGCACTAAATGAGAGACCTGGCCCGATGAGGCCTCACCTCTGTTCACTGGCTGACCCTGCACGGTGATGGGGTGTCCACCTGCCAGCCAGAGTCTGAGAGAGGCTCTGGGGCCAGAGATGGATTCTCAGGACCCTAGCACACCTTGTCTCCGTGACTAGGAAATCAAATGTTTCTGGAACAGAGGCAGAATGACCTGCCTCCCTTGGATCCGGCGTTGGTTTATTCAATTAGCTATTTCCAGATCCAGCTCGCACACACACTCCGTCTCTCACAGCTCTGCAGCCCGTCATGCTGAGCATCTGCAGGAGGAGGGGGAGGAGGCCACTGTGTGTCTCAGCGCTGAGATCTGCTGGGGTGGCTCCTGGCTTTCTCGGCCTCTGTTGGGAGCCATCTTTAAGGGCTGGAGCAAAGGTGGGAAAAGAGGATGTGGGGCTTGGAGAAGAGGCAGATGCATGTTCATTGTCAATGCCTGTCGAAGCTGCCCCCCGGGTGGTTTCTTCAGAAGTCTGACTCCAGCAAGCACCTGACTGTCCTGTTCCCATTTGTGCCTCATTGTTTATTTCCACAAGGATTTTGTAGTTTGGTGTACCAGGGACAGAGGTCCGTGTTCCTCACCTGAGGCCGGAATTGAAAGACAAAGAAAATGGGTGGACGAGGCCGAGAAAGCTCTGGGAGAAAACGATAAGCCGATCTTCCTGGGCTGCCTGTGCAAGGCTTCCTGGAGGCCCTGCTGGTGGCATTGCTGGTGCCCCTGCCAAACCGTCCACACAGAACCGTCCTCCGCCTTCCCTAAATTCAGGCTGCAGAAGTGATACGTTCGGCTTGTCTCCTTTTGATCACCTTTAACTTAGGTGTCCCAGGGACAACTCTTAAAGAGGCAGGTGCTTTTCACATGGCTCGTTAGTGCACGTGTTCATCAGTTCATTCTTTCACTCAACATCTGACACCCATGCACCCGAAGCTGTGGTGGATGTCCACTTTTCAGAACTGAGCTCATGTTTTAGCAAGTAATATAGTTAAGGCAAATGCTTTAGGCTTAATTAATGGGGGTATTGGTGACCCTCTGTATAAGAGCAGGAAGTGGGTTGCAGAAACCTACAGCGTATAGAGGGGAGGTGGGGCAGAAAGATTCAGAGGCTGAGGAATACTGAATATCGTGACAAGCAGTATAACATAGTGGTGAAGAGCCAGGATGGGACATCCAAACCAGGATACTTTTTAAGTGAAAAGGGTCACCACAATAATCATGCCAAGATAGTAGGTTTAAATTGGGACTGTCCTGGAGAAACTGGCAGTGTGGCCAAACTGGAACACATGGTCCCCCACAGAGAGTCCACTTTGAAACCAGACTGCCTGACTCCGAATCCTGCCTGGCTTACTAATAGCGTGACCTCAGCAAACTCTATAAACTGTCTCCCTTTCCTCATCTGTAACGTGGGGGTGGTGGCCATGCCTGTTCATGGGTTATGGTAAGGATTGAAGGAGTAAATGATACTTACAAAGTGCTTAGAACCGTATATATCTGACACAAGGCACATGATCAATAAGTATTAGCCATTGTTATTCCTAGGCACATGATAATGTACACAGAGCCTTAGATGATGCAGAACTTGTCAGAAATTACCATGCCAGCTCTAAGTCCTAAAAGGGAGCCATGTCTTTACCCAACCCAGCAAGGGAGGTAGAGTTATTCCAGTTTTGTAGATGAAAGAAACTGAGGCCCAGAGTCACAGAGCAAGTTAGAAACAGAAAAGGGACCAGGACCCAGGTCTCTGGGTGCAAGCCCAGTCTTCCTTAAGTCAAAGTGGGGGAAAGGAGTAGGTAAGGCTGACATTTAACATCGTCTGGCTTAATGACCACCTTAGCCCAACTTTGATGGCAGAGGCCCTCAGATGCAGCCGCAGGGAGTCCCACCTACCCAGCAGCCCTGCCATTGAGCACCTCCTCCCAGCCCCACCACTCCTTTTGCAGTGCCTTGCTGTGTTGAGATGATGTGCTTAATGTTCACTATAACTCTTGCCTTTAACCTCTTTTTAAATCTATTTTTCTTCAGTAGGAATATATGTTTTAGTAACATGATTAATAAAACTGGAGAATAAACATTCTTTTCAATTCACATGACATAGTCACTAGAAGAAACTATTTTCTGAGGCATAAAGCAAGTCTCAACAAATTTCAAATGACTGAAATCATATAGAGCATATTCTTCAGCAATAGTAGAATCAAGCCAGAAATCAGCAAGAGAAAGACAACTGAAACATTTCCAAAATGTTTGAAAATTAAGCAATTCACACATAATCTTAGATTTAAAAAAATAAATTGCAATAGGAATTAGAAAATACTTTGAAATAAATAGTGAAAATACAACAAAACAAAATGTTTAGAAAGCAGCCAAAGCAGTACTCAGAGGGAAATATATAACCTTAAAATACATATATTAACTTTGAAAGAGATCATCAAGCTGTACACTTAAAATTTCTATACTTTACTGTGTCTTTATTAAATTTTGAAAGGTTAGAAAATCAGGAAATCATCTGATTTAAATCACACTAAAATACAAATGAGTGATAACATTCAGTTATGTCTACCTTTCAAGAAAGATTTATCTAACTAAAGTGATTTTTGTCACATTTTCAAGCAAAATGCCATTAAAAACTGGAAAATTCCAGGTAGTCAATGCATGAGAGTTTAGAAGCCTTTCAAATAGACCTTGAGCCAACCTATCAAAAAATTACATTTTGGGGGATACTTTAGGTGAAATAGAGCCTAGAAAGTAAGATGATGATGAATGAAAAAGAAAAAGTAGACTAGGAAAAATAATAGTTCAAATATATTTTCATAGGTTCAGACTTAAACATGGTGAGTAGAAACCCAGGGAGCTCTTTTCTGGTGTCTCCTGCACTGTTTCCAGAATGACCTTAGAAAAGATCCCCTTCAACTCTCAGTTGCTTTTCAAATTTATTTCTCTACAATTTTATAGAAAATACTAGAGGCCTGGTGCATGAAATTCATACACTCGGGGGGGGGGGGGGGGGTTGTCCCTCAGCCCAGCCTGCACCCTTTCCAATCTGGGACCCCTCGGGGGATGTCTGACTGCCGGCAGTTGGACATCCCTCTCACAATCCGGGACTGCTGGCTCCCAACCGCTCGCCTGCCTGCCAGCCTGATCACCCCCAAACCACTCCCCTGCCAGCCTTATCAATGCCTAACTGCTCCCCTGCTGGCACGGTTGCCCCCAACTGCCCTCCCCTGCCAGCCTGATCACCCCCAACTGCCCTCCCCTGCTGGCCCGGTCGCCCCCAACTGTCCTCCCCTGCTGGCCTGGTCGCCCCTAACTTCCCTCCCCTGCCAGCTTGGTCACCCCTAACTGCCCTCCCCTGCTGGCCATCTTGTGGCAGCCATCTTTGACCACATGGGGGTGGCCATCTTGTGCGATGGCATGAGGGTCAATTTGCATATTCCCTCTTTATTATATAGGATAATTCTCTATAGGTTCTCATGATTTTGAAGTTCATCTTAATACTAACCTTAATTGAATAGTATTAATATTTGTATCCTTCTCTTTCAAAATGACTTTCCTGTTTGAACCAACCTACTTTGTTAAAGTAAGGTCTTAATTTTCTGCATCTGGATTCTTCATATTCACCTGAGGATAGGATCTCCTGTGGTGGCCATCTAAGTGGAGTCTACTAGCAGGAGGTGGGCTTAGGTGCAGAGGCCTTGAGATTGTGTCCCCAGCTCTCAGATATGTGGCCTTTGACTTGTGTATTCTATAGGGTTACCTACATGTTGCCCTTCATCCTTAAGGAGTTGGTTGTAATAATCCCTTCACCCTTGTGTGACACTGAAGCTGTAAAATTTCATTGCACACAGTTCTTACAAATTCTCCATCCCATTTTATCCTCACAGCCACCCTACAAGGGATACAAAGCTGGACCATCATCAGCTCCTTTATACAGAGGAGGAAGCTGGGGCCTGAGAGGTCACGCAACTTGCCCAGGGTCACACTGCTGTAGGTGACAGCTGGTATTCACACCCAGATCTTCTAACCTGCTGCCTAGTGATGTTTTGTTTGTTCACTGATTCTTGTCATAACACTGTGGAGTCCTCATTTCATGGATCAGACTGCAATTTAAAACAAAGGACCCAGGATGAACAGTGAAGGGTGATACCCATCGACAGGCAGAACCCCCTAAGACTCTGAACATGTATAAATGCAGAGAATAAGGAGAAGCCAAACCACTTGTGTAAGGTTGTGAGGGAGCCCTGACTGATCCAGATAATGCATGTGGGCACTCACAAATGAAGTGAAAAATAGAGTCATGTACTTAGGAAAACATATCTCAGAGCATAAAGACTGGAAGGCTTAGTTCTGGAATTTTAATTCAAGTTCTTCCTACAGTCTCAGCCACATGATGCTATAGTTAGAAATCAAACCCTAAGTTTGGTTTAAAAGAGTTAAGTATTAAATTAATTAATGGATATAGCTCAGTGTCCAGTTACACTTAATAAATGATTGTTGTTGTTGTTGTTATTAATACATTAGCCAATCAAAATCTTGTTGGTGGTTATAGTTACAAGAGACCAGGTCCCTGCCTTGCCCTAATGGGCAGTGTGACTCCCCCATGGGCCCCGCCCCTGGACTCAGCTCCCTCAGTTCTCCAAGGGGCCAAGCTAGAGATCCTTTGGCTCCTTCCAACTATCCCCATCGGAGGATCTGAGGAAACTCCACTTTTGTGACTGTTTCCGATGGACTATCCCCCACCAGGAATGGGCCAGAAGAGTGGAAATTAAATAAGAGGGAAATCAGGACAAAGAAGGACGAGGCTGTCTGCATGGGGAAGGAACCACACCTTGCAGGACTGCAACCAGGTTCCATTAAAAGCGAAAATTAAGTTACACATTAAACCACTTAGGCTTGTTTCCTTTCCAGCTGTTTTTGACCATCATTCAGCAGGGCCTCTTACTGAATGATGGTTTCCAGAGGTGGAAACTGGCACTTCTTTAACTGAAGCGGTGGGGCTGGGGTGGGGCATGGTTTTGCTTTTGTTTTAGAATCACTAAGCTCCCCAGGAGCCTACCCTGCCCCACCCCTGCCTGGTAAGGGGTGGTCTCCGCTTAGGGAATGGAGAGTCAGGGCACCCTCAACCTGAGCTACACATGGCCAACAAGATTGCCCTGGACCCCCAACCTGATTTTTTCTGCAACCCAGGCCACTGGGCCCAGCCATACTTCCAGACCTTTTCTCACACTGTTCCCTCTGCCTGAGCATCCCTCCCTCCTTTTCGGCCTGTCCTCAAGGATCAGATTAAATGCCCCTCTCTGCCCCTCCACCCCATCCCAACCCAGCAGAATTAATGCCACTTCCGCTGTGTTACCACATTGCTATGAGCTCCTTAAGGAGGAACTCCAGTCTTCTAAGCACAGCTCCTGGCACAAGCTGGGGCCTCAAAGCATGCTTGTTGAATGAGTCAAGGATGAGACTGGCCCACATGCCAACAGTGCTTTGTATTGAAGTGCAATGTATACAGTCAGTTCCCAAGCACTCCCCGCCTGCCCCACCCACCCCCCAACTTGGGCCACCCATCACCATGAAAGGACTCAGCCTGCTCTGCTCACCAACACATCTGGCCAGCCAGCTGGGCTCTTTCTGCATGTCCCTCCTCCTCTCCGCACTGTGAGACTCATTCAGTTCACTTGGGGTTGGGCAGTAAAAGAGACGCTAATGCCCAAGTCCCATAGCCCATGACTCTACATGTCCGGCCCTGATGAAAGTCCCTCAAATCCATCACTTCACCATGAAGGCATCTGCAGTTGCTTTTCTGAGATGGCCTATGGTGTGGCTCCCCACTGCCGTTCCCAGCCCTCAGCCTGCTGGCTGTCCTGAATCCCAGCTTTGTTCAGCAGTCAGAGCCTTGGCCTGAGGGGCCGGCGCCCTAAGGCTGCCTTACCAGGCTGTGTGGGAAATCTTTGGCATTTCATCGGGAACTGTACTAAATGTGATGCTCCACCCCTACCCCAGTCAGTTACGTCTGCTAAGATGCAGAGGATAATTACATGCGGGGTCCTGGATAGCAGAAGCAGAAGGGGCTTTGAAGAACACTGGTTCAGAGGGTGGTCCCCAGACCCCCGCATCAACAGCCTTTGGGAGTAGGCTGACCAACCACCCAGTGTGCCCAAGATTATGCAGGCTTAACGTTGAAGGTCTCTTACTCAGAGAAATCCCTCCATCCTGGGCAAATCAGACCCTGCCTAGGAATGAATTCCCAGGCTCCCACCCCAAGCCTAGAATCTGAAACCCTGAGGCTGGGGCTGAGTGATCTGTGTTTTAACAAGCCCTCCAGATAATTTTTTTTTCACACCTTAAAAATGTTATTTATATAAAAAATACTCATTTGTTTTTAAAAGCATTAACGAGAGAAAGAGAAACAGAAGAGGCGTGGAGTAGCAGGCATGCCCCTTAGCAGTGTCCGGGGGAAGGTGTGATTTTTGGTTTTCTGGAATTCAATGGTGTGTTTATAAATGAAAAAAGACCCCAAGAGCCCATGGTTGTTCTGTTACCCACACCCCACCAAGAAAAAGGGCACCAGCAAAAGAGCAGAGAGGACAAGAAAAGCCAAGAGTGCGGCCACTGGGGCATTAAGTACCTTGGCCCAGGTCGCACCTCGGGGAAAGGACAAGGCCAGCTTTCAGGCCCCAGCATCGGGCTCCACGCTGGCACTGACACTTCTGTGGGGCCTCTGCCACCCAGCACAGGGCCCGCATGCCGCGGGGCGCAGGGGGAAAGGGCGCTGAACAACGGGGATAGGAAACTGCTACCAACCATTAGCCTGTGACTTCAGGGAGGTCATTTAAAATGTATGTCTTAACTCAGACGTGTTTACTTCTCATTCCTTCTGCAGAAGGCTGAAGTAAAGTGAGCCCGGCGGTTTCCCCTCACCCTGACACTCTGTGGTTCTATCTTCTCTACCACTAATGGCCGGGATTGTACCATTAGAAATGTGTTTCTTTGTGTTACATCTTGTCTGAACTCCTTTTTAAGAAATACAATTTTCCTTTAGCGGGTCCTGACCCCTTGGCTTGCAGGTCTAGAGAATGTTCCGTGGCATGAGTCCAACGGGCCCTGGTTGGGAGGGGAGGGGCAGGCGAATGGAGGGGAGAATGCAAAGGGGAGAGGCTGGGCCCCAAACAGTCACTTTACTAATGGCCCCAGCGGCCCAGAGGGGCTCTGTCAGGCCTCCGCAGAAGGACCTTATAATAGCTCCCGTTCCAGTCGCCTGGCTGACCCCATCTATCACCATTTTTTAAAACTTTTTTATAGGCTTCTTTTTTCTCCTTTTGTGTTTTTTTCCACCAGCCTGCGTCTCAGACTAAATTAGAGAAAAATGGGTTTTGTCTTTTTTTAACAAGAAGACTAAGAGTCTTAAATTACCTCTTCAAGGTCTGCAAATAGAAAGGCCAAATAAGACAGCCACCTTTTCGTTTCTCCCTTCTTCTCTCGCTGTCCCAGGAGCCCTGGAGCTTGAAATAAAAGGCAGAGCACTGGCTCAGGAGGAAGTGATCTGGGCTTAGCCAGCACCAGCCAAGGAGAAGGAGCGGGGCGGGGTGGTGGCAAGGAGGGCCCGATGGAGGTGGGGAATGAGGGAAAAGAGATGGGAATGGGCCAAACCCATGCCTGTTGGTTCTAGAATAAGAGAGGTTCCCGAAAGGGAGATGGTTTCTTAAGGGGCACTTCTCTGTGAGTGTGAGCGTGGGTGTGCAGGTGCTGGGGACAGGGCCCTGAAGAGAAGAGGAAACCACTCAGGCGGTGGTTCAGACTTACTGAGAAGCAAACGGGATTCCCGGGCACAATGAATCTTCTCCACCTTTGTCACCAGTTGACGTCCCAGCTTCCAGAGAGTCCATCAGTGGGCATCAGGGCAAGGAGAGGAAGCATGGTTCTGGGGCAAAGACTAGGAATTTTAGTGCTGGAGTCCTGGGTTCTGATCCCTGCTACGTGTAATAATAATAGCTAACAGATATGCTAAACTCCTCTCATAGACTATCCCACTTAATCTTCAAAACAACCCTGCAATGTAGGTATCATTACTATCCCCATTTACAGATGAGGACACCAAGGGACAGGACTTATCCAAAGTCTCACACACTTTATGGCACACCCAGGTGTGATCTCAGGGAGCCAGACTCCAGAGCCCTTGTACTCTTCCTGCCAAACCACTAAGCCTGCCCACCTGCTTCCTCATTTAGAAAGTCGAGGTGCAGAGGATGATGGGGTGGACTGGGCAATTGTCAAAGTCCTTTCCAGCACAGATGCTGTGATTTGGGGCTCATGCTTCACCCATGCATGCAGAGATCCTACTCAAATGATGCAGAGTGCAGGATTCTGATGCAAAGCAGGTATAGGGTGTGTGTGTGTGTGTGTGTGTGTGTGTGTGTGTGTGTGTGTGTGTGTGTAAGACAAGTAAGCTTGTGTCTTGCAAACCTGATGAGACAGGGGAGAGAATAAGAACACAACAAGGCCAACAGAAAGTCTTTAGGAAGACTCATAGATTAGACCTTTGTCAAAAGGATAAAACCAAAATCTTGACAATTCTGCCCAACTCATCTCCATGTGTCAGTAGCCTTTGCATTTCCCTGCTTTTTGCTCCAGGTTTAACACCCATAGCCTCAGACTCCCCTGACCAGACAGGCTAGTCAGCCCTCTGAGGGGCACCTTGCCAAGGAGCTCTGGCTCTGGGAAGGACAAGATGGTTCCCTGTGAACCCCCAGCCCAGCACGTGTGTCTTCTTTGCAGGCCCAGCTACCATGGCCCATTACAAGGCTGAGCAGGATGACTGGCTGGTCGTCTACCTGAAGTATTTACTCTTTGTCTTCAACTTCTTTTTCTGGGTAAGTGAATTCTGCACACACATACCCCTGCTGGCACCAAATGACTTAAGCTACCTTTTTTGTGTGTGAGTCACCACTCTGGGGTTGATTTCCTCCAAATCAAAGACCACCCATGGGCAAATTCTGCCTACTTGAAACCAAACTTGTACATTTGCTACTGAGGAGGAAGAAAGAATCCGGTCTGCAGGTTGGCATGGAGTCTGTACCACATGCCATCTGAATAAAGGAAGCATAAACATAACAATGAGCTTTGTGTTCCTGCTGGCTGTACAAAGGGTCCAGCTCTTTCTTCCCTGCTAACTTGCACCAGTGCCTTGTGGGAAATGTGACTGCCTGAAATAATTGCCTGTTTTCCATCGAAGCCCATTTGCCTTCCGTGGCTCACAGTCTCGGGCCTGAGCAGAGAAAGAGAAGTCCTGGGGGCCGGCGGCTGCCTCTGTGTGAGATGGGAATGGTCTCTATAGCGACTCCCCTCAGGAAACCCACCAGTGAGGTCTTCTAGGAGGGGAGTCTGTCCACTTGAAGCAATTACCAGGATAATCAGAAGCAGAGTACTGTTAGTTCGCAAAAATAGTCAGGCATGGGATAGATACATGTTGTGTTACAATCTCACTAAATTTGTAGAGGCAGAGTACTCAGAGTGCAGGCTTTGCCATCGGATGGATCTAGGCTCCACTGTTACTAACGGTGTGGCCTTAGGCACGCCACTTACGTTGGCTGAGTCTCCCCCGCTACAAAACAGGGATCATTTCTAACCTTTTAGAGTTTGTCAAAACCAAGACAACAATTCCAAAATGGAGTCGCTTACGCTAAGCTCCACATCACCAAACTGAGACTTAATTACAGTGTTGGTCCTCCCAGAAATGGAATCTTAAACCAGTCTACCAGAAATCACCTGATCGGCACTAGTTAAATAATCTTCCTGATGGACCCCTGGCATCCCCTCAAAGAAAGTGGCCTTGAAACGACTAACCTGCTTTTTTGTCTGGTATAACTTCCTTGTTCTGGCTCCCTTCTGCCTATAGAAGTCTTTCATTTTATGGACTTGGAGCTCCTTTCTATCTGCTGCCTGATTTGAATTGATTTTTGCTCAAATAAACTCAAAAAGTTTAATATGCCTCAGTTTATCTTTTAATAGTTCATTTAGCAGATACCCTGAAATGGTATATATTAAGTGCTTAGCTCAGTCTCTGCACATAGAAGGCATTTGATAAACTCAATGTTTCAGATGTATTAGGTGTGGAAGGCCTGAAAACTCTACCAAATCAACCTGCCGAGGAGAGAGAGCTGAGATGCCTGCTCACATGGGAAGGGGTACACCCCCTTGACAAAGTCCTAGAAAATCTCAGAAATGCAAAGGCAGAGATGGGATATGTCTGCATTTTTAGGTTCTTTCATTAAAATTACTAAAATAGTTAAGATTGGGAAGGATCACTGGTTTAGGATTGGTGGATACAGCAAGGCAAGGGTTCTGAAGAGTCTTGGAGAGTAGACAGTCATTTGATGCTCTTAAAAAGTCAAACAACTTGATCTTTGTTTAAATGGTTTATTTTGAAAACTTCCTGAAATAAACAGTAAACTTATTTTATTTGCAACTTGTATCTTCCTAGGCAAGTGTTTCCTGGAATAGTGAAGTTGTGTTGATGAAGACAGTGGAATAATAGAGCCATGTTGATGTGATCAGTAAGCTGTGTGGGTGCAGATAGGTTCAATTCTCAGAGAAAAATCCAACAGGTTGTTTAGGATTCTCGATGAATGAGAATTATTTTTAAAGAACAAGTATGTTTTTCCTGATCATAAAAGTCTTATGTATCCTGTACAAATAATCTCTAAAATACTGAAAAGTATAAATAAGAAAATTAAAATTGTCCATATCTTACTATATTAGGTTGCTAGGGCTTTCATAATGAAGCACCATAGGCCAGATGGCTCTAAACAACAGAAATTTACACTCTCACAGCTCTGAAGGCCAGAAGTCCAAAATCAATATGTCAGCAGGGCTGTGCTCCCTCCGCGACACTGGGTAGAATGTCTCCTTGCCTCTTCCTGGCTTCTGGTGGTGACTAGCGTCCTTGGTGTTCTTTGGTATTCCTTGACTTGCAGCAACATCACTCTTCTAATCTCTGCTCTGTTCTTACATGTTGTTCCTGTGTCTTTGTCTTCACATGGCATTTTCTTCTTCATTAGGACCACCTAATGACTTCATCATAATTCTGCCAACTTTCTATTTCCAAATAAGGTCACATTCATAGATAGTAGGGTTAGGACTTCAATAAATTTTGGGGGGACACAATTCAACCCATAATACTCACCATCACAGGAATGACCATTGTTGACATTCCCTCTAGACTTTGTCCTGATGAGGACAAGAGGTGGTGGGTAACCTGCACGGTGCGAGTCACAGTGGGGATAGAAAGACCTAAAGAGAGTCAAAGGACAATGACAAGATGAGGTCATTAATGGGATGGGGTTAAGAGGAGAGAGGTGTTTAGAAAATGGGTTATATTATAGATGTTTATAGCTCTTGGGTTGATAGTGGAGCTCTTCCTTGCAATGGAGACCAAATGGCAGGTCAGATGTAGGCTTGGTGAGTTTGAGTTTCCAGGAGACATCTGAGCAGAGATGCTCATTGGGCAGTTAGCTCATGACTCTGGATCTCAGATGGGGATCATCCCCACCCAGACAGTGGTTGCAGCCATGGAAATAAGTGAGCAGCCCCTGGGAGAGCATGGATTCTGAGAAGACAGCAGAGGTAAGAGTGAGACATGGAGCATCCCAACTAGGTGGGGTGAGTCTAGGGTTGGCAATGATCCCCATTTGCCCTGAACTGAGGGGCTCCCAGCTGTAGGACTTATGGCGCTAAAACCAGGAGAACCCATGCAAGCCAGAACTAGAGGAGCTGGAGGAGGAGCAGTCTGAGAGGTGAGAAGAAAACCAGGAGAAAGAGCGTCATAGAAGCTGGAGATCAGGGAGGGGTCAAGTGTGTTAAAGGCAAGGGACACATCAAGCATTTTAAGACCTAGAAAGTAGCTAATGGATTTGGCCACACCGAGTTCATTGGTGGCTGTGGTGAGAGCACTCTCAGGAGAGTGGTGAGAACACTCTCAGGTGGAGGTCAAAGAGGTGGACACTCAGTGTAGACAACACCACTGGACACGAGGAGAAGGGAGGACTGTAGCTTAAGGGGCTCAAGGCCTGTTGTGGAGTGCTCAGCCAAAATACCTGTAGAAGGGCCCTGACCTTGCCCGTCCTGCCTGTGCTGGGTCCCTGTAGGTGGGAGCAGGCAGTAAACGCAGTGACCATCCTCAGGGTCCCTTCCAGCCAGAGGGACTCAGAGTCTGCCTGTTGGTGTTTGCACTCCTTTGGGACTGGTGAGAAGCAGGACGTGTGGGTGGAGCGCAAGCAGATGGGTAGCAGGCATGTTTCCTGGGCAGCTACCAGTGAGGGCAGCTTCCCCCATACTGCTCTCCCTGCTTCGAGTCAAAAATACCCCTGCCTGGGGCCTGGGTGGACGTGGACCAGCTTCCCAGGGACTCATTCAGCCAAGTTTCATCTTCCTTCTGGGGGATGGTCGGTTTCTGAACGTCCAGGCCTCGGTCTCCCATCCTGGGTTCCTGGCATCTGTGCCCTGGACCTGCTGTGGTCTTCTAAGAAGTAGATACGGGCAGATTGCTGGCCCATCTCTCCCGCAACAACACCACATTCTGCAGCGCACAAAGCCCCTGGGGCTTTACAAGACTTCCCCAGGATGGGCCTTGTCCATGAGGACCCTGCATCCCTCCCGCAGGAGAAGGCTCCCTCCCAGAGTCCAGCTGCTGGTCCTCCCCACTGAGCCCCTCTAAGACACCTGGCAATGCTAGCTTCTACGTCAGTGGGTGCTGCCCTAGCCCCGCGCGCTTCCCCCCCTTCCGCCTTCTTCATATCATCGTCATGCATCTCAACGGGGAGGTCACAGATAATGCCCCTCCGCTGTTTGCCAGCGCCCTGCCCACACCGCCCCTGCACAGGTGCATAAGGGAGCCTGACAGCAGAGGCCGTTCCCCTGGCTCCTATGGTAGGGGTGAGCCTCCAACTTCCTTTCTCCCCCAGAACAGTGTTCATTTGCCGAGTATCACCTTGCCTGTTCTAGGAAAATCCCGCCCCGAGAGGCTAGGAAGCCCTGGGCTTTCTTCGGTGGTTGATGCCCAGCATTTGTGAGGCTCTGCTGGATAAAGACCTCCCGTGGCTGTCTCATGTGATGCTCACATCAACCCTGACAGTCGGGGTCACTGTTGTCCTCATTTCACAGGCAGGGAGCAGGCTCACCCAGTTCGGAACTTGCTCAGGGTACCATAGTGGTGATGAGCAGAGCTAGCGCTGACAGCCAGGTGTTCTGGTCACTAATAATGACAATTTAAAAGTCCACTCTGCGATGTTTACTAAGCGCGTACTAAGTGCCAGCGCTGTTCTAGGCACTGGGAATACATCAGTGGAGAGAGCCCAGCTTTCACGGAGCTCGCTGTTGTAGGCTTCCTCTGTGCTTGTCTTTCCACCTGCACCATCCTATTTAATCCTCCCAGCACCTCGACGCTGTGAACAGCTCTAGTAGAGCCCCATTCTGCAGAGTGGAAAGCACTTTGCCCAAAGTCCCAGAGCTGGACCCCGGCTCTATCTGAACATTGAGTATTAGAAATAAATTCCTTGCTTAAGCCACCCAGTTATGGTGTTTTATTATGACAACCTGGTAGACTATAAAACATTTGGCAAATCACTTAATCTCATTGAGCCTCACTTTTTTCATACATTTAATAGGAATGTCAATATCTGTAAGAATCAAAGATTAATATTTAGAAAAGCAATTAGCCCAGTTTCTGGTACATACTTGGTGCTTAACTATTATGTGAAATTGTTATGGTTAGATTAAGGAGCGTGCCTTATCCTACGGCTTTAAGACTTTGGGGAGCATGACCTATGTAAAAGATAATAGAAGCAAAAGAAATGCTTATATCCTCATGAAACTAACCTTACCCTTACTGTATGCGATGCACTCTGATATTTTCTCTTCTATTTTGTGGTGCTTGTTTTGTTTTAAGGGGTTTGTTTTTTAAGGCAGGTTACAACCCACCACAGTTATCTCACAGCCCCGACCCCCTAGGTCTGTGTGCGTGGCTGCCAGGCTCTGTTGCCTCCAGTTCTAAGTCCTACACTTCCCTGCAGTGTCTTTGGGGGCAAACAGGGATTAGCATTCCAAAGTTTGAGAAACGCAGAGCAGTGGGGTGGTGGGAGCAGTCATCACCTCCAACTGGATGAGGCACGACTCAGGTGCCAAGTCTCCACCAGCTGCCATCGTAGCATAATTTGAAGGTTACAAATAATTTTGCACAACCAAATTGCTCTCACAACCACTCTATAACTATCTTCATTCCCATTTTGTAGATTATAAAACTGAGGCTCGGATGATTGGCAAAGTTCTATGTCAATTCTGGGTTTTTGACTCAAAGTCTGGTGCTCTTCCCATCTCCATAGACCACCGGCCCATAATCACAGCCTTAGGCCCACTGCTCTGATGCTTGCGTGGAATCCAAAAATGTCCCCAAAGTTCAAGGTTGATGGAGCAATCAAGGACGGTAGGGACATTCAGACATGCAGAGTATAAATAATATAAGCAAGACTTAAGCAGCGTCACAGTGGACACCCATTTCCTGTACCTCAGCTCCACCCCACCTCTGGACCCCTACCTCCAACATTCAACCCATGCTTGAGCCCCCACCCTTCACCATCCCCTATCCCTGACTCCCACCCACTGCCTGGCATTTCGATTAACCCAGTGTTGATCATGACCATTTCACTGAGCAGGGGAGGCTCCTTGGCTGCAGCTCTGCATCAGAAACCGAAAATGCCAACTCTCGTGCCTCATTCATGGCCCTAGACAGAAATGTGACCCAGGCTTTCCTATGTGACTTTTCTTCCCCTCCCATTTCCTACTCAGCTCTGCACAGCTCCCTGCAATGTTGTTCTCTAATTTATTGTTTTAATTAGCTGCTTGGCTGTGTTAACAATCAAAACTTTTCCAACCTCCCAGGAGCTGTGCCAGGCTGTGAGAGCCGGGAAGCGGCGGCTCCCTGGCCTGGAGCGGCTCCTCTGCTCTGAAGTCCTGCCCGGAGCATTGGCAGAGGCCATGGTGCTTCCTGTGGGGGCTCTGCCTCCAGGAAACCTGTGGGCTCCCTTAAGGGGGACATGGGTCAGGACAGGAAGCAGAGGTGCTGGGGGACTCATTCCTGGCCAGGGGAGTGAGGGGGCTGGAGAGCATCCACACATCCCCCAGGACCCCTAGGGGCCACTGGTAGGAAAGAGCCTCTGCCCGCTTCCTACGGAGGCTACGGAGACCTTGTTCCAGCCTCCTCCCACGGAGCAGGGCCCTGCCTGCCTCCCAGCCATGTCATCAGAGAAAGACCAGGTGGGGGCCCGGGCTTGGGGTTTCTGCTGGCTCCTTCCTAAGGTGCTGAAGTCACAAGACCCCCAAGGTGTTCAGGGCATCTCTGCCTCTGGGCTGTCAGGCTGCTGGGGGACAGGCCCACAGTGGAGGAGGACGCACATTTGGTCCGCACAGGCCATTGCAGATGAGACCAGTCCAGGATGAAGCCTGTGGGGACAGCTCTGAGCTGCCCCTGCTGTTCTCAGGGACTCCAGGCCGGGCTTGGCCCAGACACCAGCTGGCTTGCTTCATGCAAAGGAGCTCTGTGTGGGTCAGCAGCCCAGTTGGTAAAGCAGGCACTGAATCGGACAGTAGGGTTCTGAGTTCCAGTCCCCTCTCTTCCTCTGGCTAGTAATGGCAGCTTGGAGCAGTCGCCCTCTCTGTGGGCCTTGGTTTCTTCATCCAGAATATAAAAGGGGTTAGACGGGATTCTTTTCCTCTGTTCTTCCCTCCTTCCTTCCTCCTCCCATAGGGAGTTACTGGGCATCTATCTATCTACCACATGTAGCACTGTGCTGGGAGTGCTAAATGAATGAGATTTAACCAAGAGGCTAAAAGGAGAGACAAATACAGCAAATATGCCATGATGAGTGTAACCATAGAAACCTGCCCCAGGCATGGAGCTGGTAGGGAGGACAGAATGATTCCCTCACTGGGAGCGGGGCCAGCAACGGCACAAGGCAGGTTCAGAACGGGGTTTGAAAGAGGAACAGGCGATCCTGAGCTATTTCCCAGCTCAGCAAGTCCCAAGAGATCTGCTCTTATTATAAAGGTAGACGGTTATGGGAGAGAGGGGAACGTAGTACTGATTTATTTTATCAGGGGCTCTTTAAAGTCAAAGAGCCAAGAAAAGAATGCCTTGCATAGAAAGCTTATCCTTGAAGATTCAGCGCAAACAGAGCTGGTGCCAAGGCCACGGGAACACGGGGCAGCTGGGAGAAATGCTCGCCAGGTGCCGGCAGGTGTTGCTCATTAATAAGGTGGAGCGCCGTCCCTAACACGAGCTCACCCATGGTCCCAGGGAAGGGAGTTGGGGGTGGTTGGAGTGTGGTCCCCCACCCTCACCCCCGCCCTGCCAGCGGAGGGCTCAGCATACACCTCAGGGCTGCAGCCCTGGCCTCAGCTGGCTGGATTTGGGAATGAGGAGCGGTTCTTGAGAAGCGACTCAGCCAGCCCCAGGGGACTGAGCCTTGCTCAGCCCTGGCTCCAGGCCCTTTCCCAGCCCCCACCTCTCCCTAACAATGGGACTCACCTTGTGCTTAGTCAGGGTCTTCCCACCCAGTCACCTGCAAGCAGCATGGGGCAGGACAGTGTCAGCGTGGGCCCCACACTGGCACGGTGCCTGGTCAGAGTAGGTGTGCAGTGGGTGCCTGATGAAAGGGAAAGTGGGGAGCATTCAGCTGGCATGAAGAACTCATGGGTGCTGCCAGCCATTCCAAGGGCTTCCTAGTGACCGGCAGAAAAGTCCACTCCTCTCTGAGACTCAGATTCCCCATGAAATTAAAAATTGCCAGAAAGCAAAGAAGAGAATTGATAACGTCGCCCCAGAACTCAGCCTGTAGAGGCAGTGGGGGCTGCACATGGCATTATATCCCTGGCCCTCTGCACAAGTCCCATCCGTGAGTGCACCCCACTGCGGTGGCTCCTGTGTGCCAGGCCCTGTGTGGGGCTGGGGATCCTGAGGGGAGCATGGTGCGGTTCCCTCTCACGCTGAGAGCTACACTGGAGGCTGAGGAACTCCCCGGCCCAGGGCCAGAGGCAGGAGAGGAAGGGCAGACGAAAGAGAAAGGTGGGAACTCAAGGAGAGATGAGAGAGCCGAGGCCCAGAGAAGCCGTGTAACTTGTCCAGAGTCACACAGCCCATGGGGAGCTGGGACTCGGGCCCTGGTGGTGGCCTCTTCACCACTCTACTCTGCTATCATGGTTAGTGGGCACCTGCAGTGCTTCCGGGAAAGAAACACTCAGTTCATAGTAACTAAAGCCCAGGTGAGGAGGCAGGGAAGTAGCAGAAGACGGAGCCAAAAATCAGGCTAAGGCTGGATCTAAGGGCCTCGAGGCCATCCCGGGCGTTGGGCTTAGTGCTCTTGGTCTGGGACCTCAGGCGCTTTGTCACCGGCAATGCCTGCTGGTTCAGCACAACAAGCTGGCCCCTGTGTTGAGCAGAGGCCAGGAGGCAGATGTGGGGTGGGGGGAGGGGTGGGCGCATGCAAAACGGGGCAGTGCAGGACATGGCGGGGCTCAGTGGAGGGGTGTGGTCAGCACCTGACCATCCCTGCAGAGGAGGAAGTCCGTAGGGACCCAGGGGCTCTGGTCTGGGTGGGCGGTGGTGCTGTTAATGCGACTGCCCAGGGGAGGAGGAGCGTAGATGACAAGTGTGGTTGTCAATGGTGAACACACATCCTGCCCGAACCCTTGCCAGTCCAGTGTGGTGCTTGCACCAAGAAGGTGCCCAGCAGACACTTCCATGAGTGAGCTGCGGGCCCCCTGTGCGTCCCCTCGCATGGAGGCAGACAGCTCTCCTCCCAGGGGCTCCTGACCCCTGCACCACCCCACCGGTCCTTTCCCCGTCCCAGCACAGAAACCTTTCGGGATCCTGACCAAGAAAAGTCCTGCAGTTACTCTACACTCTCCGCCTGCTTTTTTCCTGCCTGCTGCCTGGTGTCTATCAGGACTCTGGCTCATCCTTCTCCCATACGACATGAGCAACTTTTTGGCAATGTTCCTTTTCTATAAATGGGAGGTTCCTAAAATTACATGGCATGGTGACCTGGCCTGCCTGTGTCCTCTTTGGTAAGAAGGCCAGCCTCACCCTCTGCAGGGTATCCTAGCTAATTGGCTATGGGCTCTGGTTTTGAAAATATAGTTAATATTCCACAGAAAATCAACCCAGTTTCTGTAGAGTCTGATACTATTGAATCAACTCTATGCAAATAGCTGTTGAAATAGCTCTTTGGGGTCAGGTCTCTCCCCACCCACTCTGTCCTCCTCTCAGCCTCCCCACCCCCCCCACTCTCCCCCACCCCCCACTGCTCATTCTGCTGACGGGGCCCTCTCTGCACAGTGGGTGAAAGCCGTGAGCCCCTGGTCCAGAAGCATCTTGCTGGGGGTGTATTGGCAGTAGGTTGTGCCCCCGGTAAGTAATAGGGACATTTACCCCCATGGCAGGGACCTCGCAGTCATCTCATCCAGCGCCACCATTTCACAGATTAAGAAACTGAGGATTAGAGAGGAGAAGCGTCTGGCACACAGTCACGTGGTTAGTGAGGGGCACAGCCAGGGCGGCACCCAGGCCTGCTGACTTCTACCCTCCCAAGCCCTTCCTGTGACCCATTCCGACAGTTACCAACTTTTACTTTTCCTGTCCAGAGGAAAGGCTTTTTTCTAAAGAGTTGACTGAGTCCCAGGCAGGAAACCCCTGGACTTGAACTCCTCTTGCTCCTGATGGCAAATACCACTTGGTATCCCCTGCAGGCACTAACTTCTTCACCAGATGTGACGCCCCAGCGGAGGGGAGGGATCCCCAATGACTCACTCACTTCCTAATTTCTTCTGACCCTGCCGCCACCCTGGCTGACCTGCAGGCTCTGCCCGTTGGCAGACTCCAGCCCTCTCTGTGACTGGCAAGCTGTGGGAGAGAGCAGCCCTCCCGTGGTGCGATCAGTACTGCTCTTCTCCTGGGGCTGCATTTCTCAGAGTCCCCCACTCCTTCCTGGGGATCCACGGATTTCTTTTCCTTTCTTGCATGATTTGATTTTCATCCCTTTGGACTGAAAATTCTTCTCCTCGTTACCTCACCTTCTACACCAAAGCTCCTACCAAAGCAAACGCCCTAACACAGCCAGAACAGGATGGAGTTCAAGTCCTGGACAAATGTCAGAAGCTCTCCCAACACCTGCCCCCAAGCTAAGGGGCCCAGAGCTTCCTGGAAGCTGTGGTCTGTGAGATTCAGCACAGCACCACCTACTGGGGGAGAGGGGCAGGACACTGTGACCCTCCATTTAATATGACATCTACACAGGGAGTGGTTCTCAACTGGAACCACCTGGAAACTGAATAAAATATTCATGTCCCACTCCCAGAGATCTCACCTGGCTGGGGTGTGGCTGGGCTTTTGCAGAGCTCCCAGGTGACTGTGCGGCCAGGCTGAGAATCACTGCCTTAGAGGTGCAGGAGGCCTCACTGCATGGTACAGACTGGCTCCAGCCCCCAAATCTGAATGCATTATTTTAAGTGGATGACCATTTCTCTGGGCAAAGAATCCTAAGTTTTCTATCATATTCTCAGTGGGCTCCATGTCCCCCGACCGATTAAGTGTCCCCAGTCCAGCCCAAATGTGCCCCCGAATGAGGTGCCAGGCCCAATGTTCAGCTGCGGGGCTGACAAGCCTAATGGATAATGGAGAGTGTGCAGACTTCTATAAAGAGCCTACAGCAATTACAAAGTAGATCAACTCGATGCGGTCAGGTGGACTGTTTCACGCTGCTCAGAACCTCTTCCTGGCACTATCATGTGCCTTTGATTAATAAAAAATGAGAAATGAATTATTACTTAATGCGCTGGGTTTGGTAGGCAAAAACCTTCCAAGTGTAAGATCCATGGAATAAAGTAATCAAAGGGATCCTTGGTGATTATAGGTTGGGAACTACTGGTCTAATATAATACCCTTATTTGAGAGATGAAGAAACTTAGGCCCAGAGAGGTTATGGGACGATCTTTAGGTCACGCAGCTCGTTATGCAAAGTTAGGGCCCTTACCCTTGGGATGCTGTGGGAGCAGAAAGAAAATGTGCAGGACATTTTGCTGGAAACTCTCACTTAACACAATTCCATAGACTGGACTTGGGAAATTCCTCACTGGTCATGGGGTTGTGTGGGCCAGAGATAGCGTACACTCACCGAGAATTTACAAACCTATGGTAGTCCGGGATTTCATCAAAGCTGAGATACCATCAACTGTGAGATACATCACTGCTTTCTGTCCCACTAAGAAAAAGTGCTGCCAAGTATAATTGTAAGATGCCATTAGTCCCAAGATGCATGTCCATTTTAGATATGTAAAGGCGTGAGAAAAAACGGAACTGAGGTGTCTCACATGAGCCTCTCTCGCTCCGCTCAGAGCCGCACGGCTGTGGGCTCTCCCACCTGGTTTTCTTACCTGCAGGAGGTGCTAAGGGGGGTGAAATGGCGCTTTGAAGAACACCGATGATTTAAAAAGCAGAAATTAGTAGCGGAGCAGGTGCAGCCCAATCCATGGGACCACGGACAAAGTCCTGGACCCGCCCTCAGAAGACCCGGCTTTGAATCTCAGTGCTGCAGCTTCCCACTGTTGTCGTCTTGAGCATGTTCTTACTCTCTCCAAGCCTCAGTCTCTTCCTCTGCAAAACAAAAATGTGTCCTCCCCACCCCATCCTCACAGAGCCATTGCAGAGCTCAGTTGATGATGTGGTAAGCTGAGTAATGTAGGTGCCCCTGCAGACTAATTGCTAAGGACGCCCTTCCGTTTGCTCAGCTGATGCCTGTGACTCCTGAGAACAGCGAGCCGCCGAGCCGCCGTTACTGTGGATGACGGGCAGGGTGGGTCGTGCAGAGAGTCCTGGGGCTGACAGAACACTGTGCCGTCTTCACCCATCCGAGGAAGAGAACTGATCCCTAAAGGAGGCACCCAGCTCTGTTCCAGGGACCCTTGCTAAGGAGGCACCCCTGACCTGCCAAGCAGTAGTGTCCTGTCCCTGCCCCCTTCTCAGGGCTGACAGGGAATCAGACAATTAGCAAGAAGAAACATCTCCTGCTCAGTCCTCCGCGTCCCAGAGAGACTCCAGCTGTGGGGTACCTGTCCCTTCAGTCCTGGAGGCTGCATCCTGAGTCTTGTCCCAGCCTCTCTCCAATTGCCCCTCCTCACCAGAGGCAGGCCCTCCACAATTCACTGTCCTCGGGGAGCCTCCTTTCTCCCCTGTAGTGCAGAGGTGGAAAGCCCCCCTTCCCCACCCCACTCCCCCGTGCTCCCTCCAGGGGCAAATTATAGGGATGAATGTGGACTAGAGCGCAGGAGCACTGCGGGGAGGAGGGGCACAGGGGGGCTGGGCCTGGGGAGGCAAGGGGCTCAGACACAGAGGTGGTCTCCCTCCCTCAGGGGACAGAGACTCACGGGCAATGCGGTGAGAAGCACGGAGTGGGGAGTCACACCTGGATTCAAAATCCACCCCTGCAACTCAGGTGTGTGACCGTGGCCAGGTCCCCGGCCTCTCCACGCCTCCATTTCCTCACCTAGAAACTGGGACCCAACTGTCCTCCCAGGCTCTTTGAAGGACTGAATGAGGTGCAGCATGGCTCGCCCAGTGGCCACCCGCTCTGACTGGGGCCTCCTGCAGGTGGGCGGGGCCGCCGTCCTGGCCGTGGGTGTGTGGACGCTGGTGGAGAAGAGCGGCTACCTCAGCGTCCTGGCCTCCAGCACCTTCGCCGCCTCCGCCTACATTCTCATCTTCGCGGGCGCCCTTGTCATGGTGACCGGCTTCCTGGGCTTCGGCGCCATCATCCGGGAGGACAGGAGCTGCCTCTCCACGGTGAGTGCGGCTGCCCGCCCTCCTCCCCCCCCCCCCCCCCCCCAGTGCTGCGGCTGGGAGGAGGGAAACCCGGGGGGGCCTCAGGGAGCCCAGCTGTACCCCAACCAGGCTCCTGCACTGAGAACCCCACCAAGAAGAGTGGCCCAGCCTGGAACCTGAGGCCTCGGGAAGCTGGAGGCTGCGCTGCCCTTGGGGTAGCTGTTTGCCTTGTCTCCAGGGCCTTAGGGAGAAGGGCAGTCTCTGTCCCCGCACAGCTGCTGTTCCTCCTCCTCCTCCATCTCATCTCCCCCTTCCTCTTCTCCTCCTCCTCCCCCCTTCTCCTCCTTCTCCTCCCCATCCTTCTCCTCCTCCTCCGCCTCCTCCTCCCTATCCTTCTCCTCCTCCGCCGCCTCCTCCTCCCTATCCTTCTCCTCCTCCTCCCCATCTTCTCCTCCTCCTCCTCCCCATCCTTCTCCTCCTCCTCCTCCCCATCCTTCTCCTCCTCCTGTTCTCCATCCTCCTCCGCCTCCTCCTCCCTATCCTTCTCCTCCTCCTCCCCATCCTCCTCCTCCTCCTCCCCATCCTCCTCCGCCTCCTCTTCGTCTCTTCCTCCTCTCCTTCCAGATTTGAACATGGTGATTTTCAAAGCTATGCAAAACTGAAAAGAATGTCATAGTGAAACTCCATGTCCCATCACTCAGACTCAGCAACACTCACCTCAGAGCCAGTCCTGTTTCACCCGTACCTGGCGCCTCCCCCACCCTGACACCCCAGGCATCTGGTCATCTGTAAATATTTCAGGGTGTACTTAGAAAACTTATGGCCCTTTTTTTAGAAAACATAATGACAATACTATGATCACACCTAAAAACAATTAACAGCGCCCTGGCTGGTGTGGCTCAGATGGTTGGGCGTTGTCCATGCAACTATCGGTTGACGGTTCGATTCCAGGTCAAGGGTGCACGCCTGATCCAGTGCCGCTTCATCCCCGGTAGGTGCATGCAGGAGGCTGCCAATCAGTGTTGCTCTCTCACAGCAATGTTTCTCTCTCTCTGCCTCTTCCTTCCTCTCTCTCTAAAAATCAACAAACTATTTTTTAAAAGAACAAAAAAATAATTTAACAGTTGTTCCTTAATATCAGAAATAATCAGTTTCAAATTTCCCCACCATGAACTGTTCTTTAAAAAAAAAAGTTTGTTTGAATTAGAATCTAAATTAGTCCATGTATTAAAATTGGTCCACCTGTCTCCTAGGTCTCTGTTAGTCTCTCAGCTCCCCATCAATCAATCTCTTTCTCCCTTGTGATTTATTTCTTGAAGGAACCAGGTCATGTGTGCTATAGTTTCTGGCTTTTCCTGACCTGTTATTTAATGCATTCTCCTGGTACTGGAGTCTAGAAGCCTGATGGGACTCAGGTTGG
Source organism: Cnephaeus nilssonii (assembly GCF_951640355.1). Classification (NCBI taxonomy): domain Eukaryota; kingdom Metazoa; phylum Chordata; class Mammalia; order Chiroptera; family Vespertilionidae; genus Cnephaeus; species Cnephaeus nilssonii. Next base: position 89,070,910 of record NC_137077.1, read on the forward strand.
ATGGTGTGGGCAAGAGCATTTCCCGGGCGGTGGTGTGGGCAGCACAGGCTCCTTGACAGGCGTTCTCCGGGGCAGCTGGCTCTCCTCGCCTGGCTCAGGATGTCCAGAGAGAGGCCGGGGCGGACTGCAGGGAGCAGAAGCCAGGGGCCAGTTCAGGACCCGCCAACCCTCTAACTCCTGTGCACCTGCTGCCAGGACAGCCCCTCCCCCCCCCCCTTAATCTCCTCCTAAGGACAAGACGAGTGTGGGCAGGAGAGGCTACTGAACATCAGCCAGGAAGGGCAGGGCCAGCACCAATCCAGGCCTCCACGAGGAGTCAGGCTGAGCCTGGAAGGAGTCGGACAGCGGGAAGAACCCCTGAAGGTTGTGCCCTCTGCCCTTCCTCCCCGTGCCCATAGTCTCGTGCAGGAGCCCCTCCCCTTGGCAAGCCTGAGGCTCCGTCACTGAGCGCTCTGCTCTCTGTGCCGTGACCACGGCCTCCCCTTCTTCACTCCCTTCTTACGTGACCTGTTTGCAGGACCTGTCCACCATCTAGGCCAGTGATGGGCAACCTTTTGAGCTTGGCGTTTCAAACTTGGCCAAAAAACTGAGCATAACTCGGGTAGTGTGTCCCTTTGAGGAAAAAAACATTATTTCGCGATATTTATAGTTTAAATAACATAAATGTTTCATCCTCGGCATGCGGCCGCCTCAGCGGCCGCGTGTCATCAGAAATGGCACTGACACGCGTGTCAGAGGTTTGCCATCACTGATCTAGGCTGAGCCAGTATGAAAACAGGAGTCTCCAGTCGCGGCCTGACAGGCACGCGGTCTGAGGCCTGTGTTGGGGGCCCAAGCCTGTGCCCAGAGCTGCGCAGGGAAGCATGAGACTTAAGGAGGGCCAGGGCCTCGGGCTTGCCTACAGACTGGTGCGCACCTCTCAGCCTCAGAGAGTCAGCCACTGAGGCCTTTGGCAGGGCTGGGGGCCCAGGGGCTGCTGGACGGGGGTACCCTCCTTCTTCTCAGAGCCACTTCACCACTGCCTGCATCCACTTCCATCTCACTCGGAGCTGAAGATTCCCTGGTCCAACATCACTAGCAAACACCTCAGAGAGGCACCAGCTCCCAAGTGAGGTCAGGAAAAGCGGGTGTAGGCACACATGAGTGCACACACATGAGTGCACACACATGAGTGCACACACATGAGTGCACACACATGCACACAGCCCCAGGCCAGCAGGGTGGGGACATTGCTGACACACGGGAAACTCCAAGCCCAGAGTCCTCTTCCCTTGCCCCCCTCTGAGAGACCCAAAGACAGAACTGGCCCAAGGACAGGACACGGGTGAAGCAGGGGGTCCTGGGGAATCCATGGCCTGGCCCACCAGCCCCTGAATCATCGATCACTTTATTGTTTAAAGCAAGAAGGTGGTCGGAAGACCTTCCTTGGGCTAACACGAGCAGGACTTCTAAAACCCAGGCTCCCATGTAGAGGCAATGGTGTGGTTCGGGCAGCTTACAAGTACTCTGTGCTTCCTGGAGGTTCCTTCCTGGTCTCGTTGCATTTTTCTTCAATGTGTGTCTTAACTTTCTTTTTAAATCTTTAATCAGCTAAAGGCTGGAGGGAACTCCAGAGGAGAAGGGCCGTGAGTCTAGCTCTGTGAGCTCTATCCAAAGTGACCATCATCCCATGCACCGAAAGGTTGCAAGTTTGATTCCTGGTCAGGGTACATGCCTAGGTTTCAGGTTTGATCCCCAGTCGGGGCACATACGGAAGGCAACCAATCAATGTTCTCTCTCTCTCTCTCTCTCTCTCTCTCTCTCTCTCTCTCTCTCAAATCAATAAGTATATCCTCGGGTGATGATTTTTTAAGAAGTGGTCCCCCAAGAGAAGAGGGAAAGATGAAAGATGAGGCATATGTTGAGGTGCGTCCAACTTGGACCAGGCGGAGTGAGAGGCCTAGCATCAAAAGTTCCCAAGGTAGTGCTGGTGACGCTCAGCGCTCGGGGGACAATGGCTGGGGATCCCCTTTGTTTTCCGGGCACAGGGACCGCCCAGGAGCCCATCACACGGGGACCCTTAGTGCCACTGTGTCCTGGATCGGGGGAGGGTCGCAGGAGGGGTGGACGGGATGTTTTTAAAGCGGGAAAAGCCTTTGGGTTCGCTCTTTTACTCTGGGAGTGAAATAGTGTAAGAGAATGACGCACAACTTTTCCACCCTCAAGTATTTCAGCCCTTGCAGTAGTTGATGCTGGGTTTAGTTTGTAACTTTTACTTCGTGCTTTAAGTTGGAACTGTCCTCTCCTGCGGAACCGGCACTGGGAGCAGAATGGTAGACCCATTAATGACAACGTTTATGCCTTAAAATATTTTAAGTCTGGCTTTTTGATATGTTTCCTCGGTAAATTTAAGAGTTTTTTAAATGTAAACCTGAAGCAATCGGACGTTTCTATTTAAACTTTGTTTGCAACTCCTCGAACGAGAAGATTGAATTTATAGTTAAATGCACTATTGAGATTTTTTTTTTTAATGAGGCAAATAAATTCTTTCTACATTGTAAAAAAAAAAAAAAAGTTCCCAAGGATCCCCAGAGAAGGCGTCCAGTTCACACAGGCGCACCTCTGTCCTGCCAGACCCGTCCTCCGGGCACATCTGCAGCCCCTCCCCGTCACCTTCCCGAGAAGGACATGCAAACCCTGGCTGGTGCTTAAATGATCAGAAACCTGCAAAGGGGAGCAGGAATGGCGTTTAAATTATTCACACCAGCTCTTCTTTTTTAGGGAAGGCTGCATGAGAACGCAGATAGATCGGGCCGGCTACGCCTAAGGCCGATGACCAGGACAGATGCCGCCCTGATAAAAAAAAAAGGGGGGGGGTATATTTTTAGGATTCTGAATATGGGCTCTGAAAACTGCTGTATCTGAAGCCAGATGAAGATTATGATAGACGGCCCAGGCTAACCTGGGTCTTTGTCAGGAGCTCTTTTATATTTACGGGACAGATTAGAAAGTAAGAAGTTCTAGAACCCATTTCTGAAAATGAGGGGACCGCAAATTGCAATAGTTCCACCTAATAAATGCAGACATAGTTCAGGGCAGTAAGGTCCTGACGAAAGGACTAGGGCTCTGGGACCGCAGGGCAGGCACGCGGCCACCCCGGCCCCCTGGCATCCCCATCTTTATAGGGGTGAGGGGTGAGGATAATGAGGAAGTACTTTAGGTCTTAGGAGACGAATCACCACATTATGTAAAGGTCATAAAATGTGGCTATAATTACATTTACGTCTCCAGCACAGTGACCACGCTTCTTTGGGAAGGAACCTAAACAAATAGTTACGGTATTTGCAGGCCCTTCCCCCCGGGTCCTCACCGCTCCTCAGCCGGAGACAGAAGGACACTTGCCTAAGCTCGTGGCCAGGAGCTGGCCGAGCCAGTGGGCACCCAAGGCTTGCTCCAAGGCCTTTCCTGCTGCCCCAGGCTGCCCCCCCCCCTGGTGCCTCCCACACGGGGGACGGGATTCACCTTCCTCATGACCCGGGCCCATGGTTTGCCTGCAGCTGGACACTGAAGCGCTGAGGTGAGAGTCGGGGGGTGACCTGGCTGCCTGCCACCAGATGCACGCGGAGGTGGCGGTCCAGCCCCGGGTGCTGGCAGAGAGGCAGACGTCAGCTCTGCTACGCGCCGCCGAGTGTTTGCACCCAGTGGGGCAAAGTTCAACTCAGTGAGTGTGGGGGTATCACCCACAGGGGCTTGCTGCCTCCCCACTCCCAACCGGGGCCCCGAGCAAGTCTCAGAGCAGGGCTGATCCAGGAGGGACAGAGAGTGTGTGTCTGTGTGTGTCTGTGTCTGTGCTGCAGGAAGGCAGGGGATGGTGGGCTTACGTCTCCAATCCTAGAGTTTGCTTTTCCATCCTTCAGCTTCGTTTCCTTGGCAGATTCTGGGTTCAGCCGTGTAACTGGAAGGAGACAAGCTCCGGTCTCTGTCGCCTAACGAGGCACAGTGATCAGTACTGTCACCACGGAGCCTCTGAGAGAGGGGAGCCTCAGAATAGCCGATCTGAACAGCAGGTGGTCCTTCAGCCAGTTATGGGGAAGCCCACGGGTCTCTGCAAATGTCTTTCCTTCCCAGGGACACTTCACTGCTGTTGTTAAAACGAACCTCACTGAACCTTATTGCACACACATTACCCCCCCGCCCCCACCAAGGATGGGCTGGCAGGAGGAAATGGGTCTGGGTGGGGAACCTCCCGAGGCCCACGTAGGTGCTCGGAGGTTGCTGAGGACGGGTGGTATTACTGCTCTCTCTCACGGGCTGATGGGAGAAAAGGGCGTGTGGAGGCAAGTCATTCATTTAAAGACTCACTGCCTGCCCCGCTGTGGTGCTCCCCACCAGGGAGCCGGCGCTGGCTGCACTCCCTGCGAGAGCCACGGGCAGCGGAGAGGGCAGGACCCACTCAGAGCTGCACATCCCCTCACGTTGGTGGGACCAGGACAGGAGTGGTAGCTGGACAGCTGTCTGGACGGCTCCTCTCGTGCCAGGTCCTGGCACTGGCTCTGGGAAGCTGTGCCTCCATCTGATGCCCAGTGCCCTGCCCCACAGACCATACGTCACGCTCTCTTAGGGGAGCTTAGGGTCCATTGGAAGATGAGACCCAGGAGACACAGAGATGGTGGCCAGAGCTCACCGTTGTTACTAAAGCAGCTCTACCTCGGCAGCAGAAGCTCGGCAGCGCTTCCGCTCCGGGTGATAAAAGGACAGGCCTCTGCACCGCACTGAGAACTGCCTCCCGCAGCTCATGGCATGGTGGCGAGCAGAGAATATGGCATCCTGAGGACAGGCTGTCCCGAGGAGGGCAGGAGGCCTCCTGCCAAACAGATAAGAGGAGCAGCGAGCAAGGAAGGGGGAGAAGTAGGAGTCCCTGTTGGGAAGCAGGAGGCCTGGTGAGAGGACCTGACACCGCACAGACAGATGGAGCAGCAGCACCAGGACATTCTTCCCATCTAAGCCCCACATTTTAGGCAGAAGGCCCAGAGCGGGTAAGTGATTCACCCAGGGTCACACAGCATCTTCAGAGAGGAAAGCTGGGCCCAGACTCCCAGGCCAGGGCGCCTGGTGTGACATCACTCTTTTCTCTGACCAGCACCATTCTGGGTTCAAGATCCGCCTCTCTCAGGCTGCAGGAAATGTACTTTACCGTTGCCTGCCTGAAGCAGCAAGTTTTCCATACACAGCAGTGTTTACAGCTGGTTAATTTCCACCACCTCCTCTTCAGTTTTCAGCAACTCATACACCATGTTACACTGATGAGGCTGCCTAGTTCATCGACCTTCACAAGCATTTCCAGAATTCCCCGCTCTGCTGGGCACAAGACAGGACCAGAAGGGACTAAAACCTGTTCTTGGCTTGGAGTGTAGAGAGGAAGACAAACGCCTGTATTAAAAGACAAAGGACCGTGTGGGGGTTAAATTCCTGTTTGAAGTTGGTCAGAGCGCTTACCTCTCTGAGCCCTAGGACCTTTCCTAACCTCAGGCGAGGTAGGAATTTCCCTGCCAGCCTTCCCTTTCCTCCCGTAACCAACCTGTCACCATCACCACGCCCATCCTGGGGCCCCTGCTACGTCCTTTGTCCTACCCTGGCCCGTGCTCACCCCTCCTGTTCCAGGCATGTGCACAGGTGCCTGCAGGCCGCACCACGTCTCTCCACAGGCCAGCAGGACCTCTAGGCCCTTCCAGGGGGCCTAGCTCACTCCCCCCGTGCCCACTGGGCAACAGCATCCTCCGAGCCCCCTGGGCTGTGCACCCCCTGGGGAGTCTGGTGACCACCCCTCAGCCAGCGGGCCAGGCCCTGCTCTCCTCTCTGGAACCTGCTCTCTCAGCCCAGTCAGTCTGGACTCTTAGCAGTGCCGGCGTGATGTCCAGGGGACACCGGTCTCTGGCTTCTAGTTCTGAAACTGTGTTCTCCTCCCGAACCCTCACAGTGTGACCTTTGCACCCCAACCCTTTGGCTGGGACTTAGGACAGCCTCGGATGCATTCTCCTGATGTCTCTTGAATAGCTCCTGCCTCTCTGTGGCCTGGTTTGCTCCTCCCCTGCCCTCTTCCAATGTCCCCACTCAGTCAACCAGCCTTCCTTGCCCAGCCTGGTCCTCTTCTCTGCTCCCAACCTTTTGGGCCAGAACTGGATATTAGCATCAGCCATTAGCCAGAGCATTCCCTAAAGTCTTCCCATAGAACAGCCCCAGGAGGGGTGGCTGAACCCTAGCATTCAGCATGGCTGGGGCTGGAGGGCCCGGGCTATGAGCCCTGGGCTGGGGCCGGCGGGGGGGAGGAGGGGGGTGGAGGTCACCTTCATCCTGCCAACAGTGACATCTTGTTGCAAGAATGGCTTGAGGCTCCCAAATCCACATCCTCTCTTCTCTGCACAAACAGGCCAGGCAGCTGCACCTCTGAGCCCTGGCTGCCTCCAGCCCGTGGTTAATTGCCAGAAAATAATGAGCCCTGAGGTCATTGCCGCTTAAACAGCTGGCTCCATCTCTTCCCGTTTGGCCTGGGTGGTTTTGAGCTCCCTGCCCTCCCTCGCCTGCGCTGTAATCCTCTCACACACAGTCAAGCGGGGAGCCTCCAGCTGTGCTCTCCGCCCCCCCCCCCCCCCCCCCACTGCCTGGCAGCATCTCAATTCTCCTCTCTCCCTGCTGCCTCTCTGCCCTGAGACCACGCTGTGCCTCTCCCCCCACCCGCCCGGACACCCTGCCTCGATTTTCTGACGGCGGCTTGGTGCCCTTCTGTAACGGAGACAGAGGAGGGACGGAGACAGAGGAGGGACGCTTAGCGGAGCTCCCTTCTTTGTGGCAGAATCAGTCCAAGGGGGAAAGTCCCAAGTCCAGGTGTATAAAGTTCTTGAAACTTACCTCGAGCGTGGTGCCAGCCGGTGCCGAGCTGCCCTGTGTCATGGCCCCGGTGACAGAACCGCACCTGGGCTTAGCCTGTCCCATGCAGTGACAGAGGTCCCTAGTCCCTCTGAAGCCTCGGTTCTAATTCGTCCCGTAATGTCACCGCGAGAAACATCACCGCAGGCTTCCGGCAGAGCCCTCCGTCAGGAGCGCCGGTTTGGCTGGGAAAGTGCTGGGCCGCCCCAGCTTCGTTCTGGATCTGGATTTTGTTTCAGGAAATATCCAACTTCCAGTTCAAACGGTTCCATTCACGAATTAAAGGAAAACCCCTTTTGGTAAATGGCACAGGGGAGGTGACTGCGTCCCACTCTGTGCCCACCAACCTGGCTCCTCCTATGTTTGGGGTCCAGTTGGGCATCGTTTGAAGTGGCGCCATTCTTATCGAGGGCTCTGGGGGCAGAAGCTACAAGAGCGTCCCTTGGAATTCTCGCTCTGCTTTCTGTCCGGCCAAGACTCGGGCGGCCCCTTCTGGAAGGCCGGGGGCAGCCCTGAGAGCAGGGCCAGGCCCGGCGCAGGGGGCGCTGGGGTGGAGGGGGTAGGCTCACACCCATGCACGGGGCCTGCGGAGACAGAACAAGATGCAGGTCAGAGTGTCCATGGTCCCGGGAGCGGGCCAGCGTGAGGCCCGCCAGTCAGATCGGGTCCAAGGGTGTCAGCAGTGAGGCCACAGCCAGGAACCCCCGGCTCAGGGAGGGCTTCGGGGCCGTGCGGAGCTGAGGTTGGTGGCTAACAGCTGCGGAGCCCAGATGCGGCCGGGGCAGCGAACCCAGGCGGGGGGAGTGGGGATGAATTTGGAGCCAGCAGGGAGGTGCAGCCGTGTCCGAGAGGAGCTACGGGTCAGGCACATCCCCAAGGCCCTGGAGTGCCTGCATTAGTGGGGACACCCTCCTGGGTGGGAGTCAGCGCAGCCACACACTGTCCAGTGGGCTGGGCAGCTCCCAGGAGGGCAACCGCCTGGCCTGGGCGGCCGTGCCTGCCGCCGGCTGACGAGTGCGGCTCACCTCGTGCTGCCGCCGTGAGCTCTGGAGCAGGAAGCAGGTCAGATCACCGTGAAGCAGAACTCCCCTCCCATCAGGTCCTCCTAGGGGTCAGCAGGGCAGGAGGGGCTACCCACGGGCTCAGCCCCACCGGCAGGGCCCTGCGTGTGGCCCTGGAGGTTGCACCTTGTACAAGGAACCAGGGGAGGCTGACGTCAGCTCGCCCAGCTCACTGAGCCACGTTTTCCTCATTGGAGCGCATTTTTCTAATTCACACCAAGGTGTCAGAGGTCACCCGTCCAGAGCCAGCAAGTGGCAGAGCCTGGACTCAAAGCCAAGTCAGCTGACATCCCACCACCATCCTCCAGGCCTGTGTCAGGCGCCCAGGCTGCTCAGGCAGAGAGGACCCAGCCACAGACCTCTTGTCAGCCTCCTGCTCACATGGACAGCAATCAGTACCCCCCGAGGGCCCAGGCACACACAGCCCCCTTCGTCCGAAGCCCTCCCCATGGCGGGAAGAGTCCATGGGGCCCAGGGAACATGCCCCCTTGGAACCTGCCTCTGCCCTCCCCACTCGAGACCTCATCTGGGGGCCAGGAGGTTGGGATCCCTGTGCAGTCAGCCTGAGCCTCCGTCCAGAGCCTGCACAGGGCACCTAGGCTGGTGCCCCACCCTCCTCCACACCCTCACCCAGCGGGGACCGGGCCTGGGCCTGGGGAGGGCCCGGCAGAGCTGAGACATGCAGGCCCGGGCCCTTCCTGGTGCAGCGTAGAGCCGGGGCAGGAAGGGAGGGCCCAGGACAGTGATGGGCAGGCCTGGCACCAGTACTGAGACCGTAGGTTTCCCTGCTCACTCGGTGCTGGAAGACGATGAGCTCAATCCAATGGCTGAGGGAGAAGCGGCTGATTCACTTCACTTGAAAGCAAGCCTGCTCTTGGGTCAAAGTTCTTTGTCCGTGGAATGTGCTCTCCCCTGTGTTGCTTCAGTCCTGCCCTTGCCAGGCCCCCTGTGGGGCTCTGGGAGTCCGTGGGCAAGGCCTACGGGCCCGGGGTCTGAAATTGCCTCTGACATGGCCAGACAGCCCCTGCCCCTCTGCTATCCCCGCCCTGTCCACTCTTGGGAGCCCATGCCAGCTGTCTCCTTGCCTTCAGACCCTCCTGCCCACTTTCCTGCCATACCTGATGAACCCTGGCATTTCAGAGCTCACCCACAGATGGGCAGTGCCTGGAGGGAGGAAGAGGCATCACCAACCAGTGCCCGGGAGTAGGGGCTGTGCTCGCCCAGAAGGGACCAATTTCAGGCAACCGTATCCCCTCTTCTTCCTCCTCTGCCCCCATGTCTTTCCTTCTTCCCTACCTGTACCTGCACCATCCCCCTCACCCTGTCCCCTCGCAGTCATGTGGGCCTGACATGCATTTCTGACCTGTTGGCTCCTTCAAGAACACACCGGGATCCAGCAGTGTCCCGAGCCTTGCTGGTGGTAAAAGCAGGTGGGGTGGGGGCAGGATGAGGCCCATCACAGGCCAGAGCACGGCCAGGACACCAGCCAGCAGCGTCAGCAGGGCTGTGAAGCGTGCAGAGCCGCTGAGCGGGTGCAGTCAGGCAGTGGGGAGGGAATTTAGAACCTGCAGTGCCCTTCCCGGGTCCCTGCCTGTGCTTTTCCTGAGCCTTGGTTGCTGCAGCGTCTACATTCTAGCCATGTCCCTGAACTCAAACACCCCATGCTTCTGCTCTCCCCTCTGCCTGGCATGCACCTCCCTCCTTCTTCACCTGGCAAATGCTCACTCATCCTGAGAGATGCCACTCAGGTGTCACCTCCTCCAGGAAGCCTTCTCTGACTGCTCTCCCAAAGTTTCCAGGGCTTGCCCCATAATAGCACTTAAAACACATCATTATGATCACTTACTATCTATCCCCCTACCACCAATAAGTTTGAAGGCAATAACTGTCTTACTGATGATGCCTGGCATATAGTAAGCATTTAATAAGTATTGGATGTGTGGGCGGATTAACAAGCTGCCAGCAGACCAGTGAGTGAAGAGGTGAGTGGAGAACACCGTGCCAGCAGCCAGCAGCCAGCAGAGGTGGGTATGCCCAGAGCTGCTGGGAAGAGAGGAAGATGGTCTGGGGGTGGGGGGTCCCTGGCAGGTGCCCCACCTCCCTCACTACTTTAGGAAAGCATTTTCCTAGAGGCCCTGAAGCACCATCCGCTCCCCAGGCCCGATCCCAGGGTGACCGTCTTCTCCCCTTGCCCCTAGTATTTCTGCCTGTTGCTGGTGATCTTCCTCGTGGAGCTGGTGGCGGGGGTCCTGGCCCACGTGTACTACCAGAGGGTGAGTGGGAGGTCTTCCTTCTACGTTGCCCACAGCGCCCCCGGGAGGCCACGCGTGGGGGAGGGCGCAGGGTGCTGGGGAAGCTGAGGCACCGGCGCTCGGGTGGTCCTGTCTCCCAGGCCCCAACACTCCCCGGCACATCTGGGCCCTGCTTCTTGTCCGGGTCGCAGGAACCCTCTCCTCCATCTGTGGATGCGGATGTCTTCAACATGGGAGCCAGGAGCGGACGCTTACCTGGGGGGGGGGGGGGCGGGGGGGCTGGTTCCTCTCCCCTCCTAAGGAGAAGTCAGACATCCGAGGGGAAAGAGAGGCTTGGCCCAGGGCCCCATGCCAGACTATGAAGACAGCGCCGGCCTCGCCTGCCTGCGAGGACAAGGAGGAAGGGGCCGGTCAGGTCCGCCCCCACCGCGTGCCCTCTGAATCAGGCTTCAAGGTCACGACCAGACTGATATCCGGCTGGTAGGGACAGTGACCATTCTGGTTGTTTCAAGCCAGCACCTATAGGAGCACTGGGTGCCCACGGGATCTCATGATCAAAATGAAATTCAGCCGGTATTTAAAAGCAGCCCTGTGCCTCGGAGCTGTCTCCTCCCGCACCTGCCCCTCAGCTCCTCCCACCACCCCTCCGCCCTGACGTTAGGGCCCCAGCTTTGGCAACATCGTCTCATAACTCTGTCTGCTGGGGGCCAAGGGTCCCCTCCCGCTGGGCGGGAAAGCACCACACTGTGCCGCTGGAGGAACAGAGTGGGGTAGAGTAGCCAGTGGTTGGGCGCAGGCCTGGGGACCGGGTGGGGTGCTCTGCTGACCTACCTCCCCTCCACCCTCCAGCTGAGCAATGAACTGAAGCAGCACGTGACCCGGACGCTGTCGGAGAACTACGGGCAGCCTGGAGCCACGGAGATCACCACCTCGGTCGACCGTCTGCAGCAGGACGTAAGCCCCCAACAGGGTTGGGTCCTCTCTGTCCCTCCCGTCTGTGTGCCCGGGCCAGTTCCTTACCTCTGTCACCTCCTCTGGACAACAAGCAATGATAAGCTTTGACAAACTCGAGTCTGAGCCCAGTGCCGAGCGTCACTCCCGGCACAGAGCAGGTGCCTAACAAACACCTGTTAAGTAGACTGAATGCACCTCCCGCCCCACCCGCACCTCTCACACCAGAGACCACCTCAAATAGCCATGTTCTGTGGCCCATGTAGGGACTCTAAGGCTCAGTCCCCAAACCAGAAGGGCGAGAAATAACCAGTCTCCTGTTTTTTAATCAGCTTGATCCGGGCGGGCACATCCCTGCCCCGGGGAGGTGCAGAAGAGGCAGGGCCCAGGTCGCACTCACACCAGCCCCTCTGGTCACTGCTGAGCTGCTTGCTCCGTGGCCTCTGGGAGACCTTTTGTGTCCCTGCAGGACTCAGGGCTCTGAGGCCTCAAAGCCTGAATGGGGGCCTGGAACCTGTGGCAAGGCTGGGTCCCAAGCCCTGGGTTCTGCCTCCCTGCGTGACCAGAAAACTACCTCTGGTGGGTGTGGCCCCACACTCTCAGGACCCACCTGCCTCTACCTCCCTGCCCATCTTCTCACACACCCTCCCAGCCCCCCGGCACCAGCATAATCTCCTTGAAGGTCTTGGGTGATGTTTAAGGCAGCACACAGGTGGACTGCAGGCAAATTTTGCCTGAAATGAGACCAGCTCCCACTCCAAACAGGGGAAGGGGAGAGTCCCAGGGAGAGAAAGGGGCTGGTTACTACTCGAATAATGGTCCTGCTCCCTGGAGCCGCGCCGCTGGAGGGGCCTGTGCGTCACCTCACCTCCAGGCTCTGCCTCTCTCTGCAGTTCAAGTGCTGCGGAAGCAACAGCTCTGCCGACTGGCAGCACAGCGCCTACATCCTGTCCCGGGAGGCCGAGGGCCGCCGGGTGCCCGACAGCTGCTGCAAGACGGTGGTGGCGCGCTGCGGCCAGAGGGCCCACCCCTCCAACATCTACAAGGTGGAGGTGAGCACCTATCTCCGGCTGGGCCTGCAGAGGGCCTAGCTGGCCATCCAGAGGCCCCCAAAGGGCAGGCTCAGGGCAAACAGGTGGGGGGAGCAGGGCCCACTTAATTATTGTCCAGAAATCTGCAGTGCTGGGCCTTCAAAGGGCCGCACAAAGCAGGGGACGCGCACCTGCTACTGAGAGATTCCGGGACATCATGGCCTACCCTGGGTCACCCAAAAGCCTGCGGGCAATTGGAAGGCTGGACCAGGCCCTTTAAGTCTCGGGCCTTTCCTCAGCCAGGTGGGTACAGCACCCGGCCTGCCCTTCCCTCCCCATCCTCGCCCGCTTCTGGGTCAAGGTGAGTGTGACCTGTTGTTACCTTATAGGGAGGCTGCATCACCAAACTGGAACAGTTCCTGGCCAACCACCTGCTGCTCATGGGAGCGGTGGGCATCGGGGTGGCCTGCCTGCAGGTGAGTGAGGAGGGGGGCCGTAGAAGAGCTCTGAACGCCCTCCTGCGGGCTGTGATCCCAGACCATTGACCCTTTGCACACGCACACTCTGGCCTGCCCTCCTCTCCCCTTCCCTTTGCAGCCAAAGTTGAGTCACATGGTCACTCTCTTCCCCAGAGACAGGAAGGAAAAAGCCTGGGGCCGGGGGGCCAACTTGAACTTGTAAGGAACAGAGACCTGAGAGGAGTGTGAGTGTGGGCTCAGGTATGTGCATGCACCCCTGTGTGTGTGCACGTGCAGGTGTGTGTGCAGCCTGCTGTGTCTGTGTGGGCCCTAGGTGTGTCCGCATGCATCATGGTGGGGGTTGGAAGCATGTATATGTGTTTAGGTGTGCTAGTGCACGTGTATGCGTGTGTGCGTGTGTGTGTGTGTGCATGACATGCTCTCATTCCTCTGTGTATGTGCGTGTGCACACCTGTGGATATGTGCTCCCTGTGTACACCCAGCTCTCTGCTCTGAGCATGAGCCATGCTCTTTGCTCTGGGTCACCACCCCACCCTCCCCCAGCTGCCATCCCGGGAGTTAGTGTTACTCTCATGGGTCATTCTAGTCACAAGTCAAGATCAGAGGAGTCAGGAGTGGCACCCCCAGAGGCAAGGGCAGGCTCAGCGAGCAAGGGCCCTGCGTGCCCACCTCACCTGACACTCCTGCCTCAGCCCAGCCGGTTCTGGAGGGAGCTCAGTCCTGTCCCACCTTCCTGGGCCCGGTCTATAAGCACCGTCTAGGGGAGAGGGAGAGGGGAGAGCGGTGGCTGCCTGTCAGGGGCCCTGGGTCCAATCCTGCCTCTGCTTCTGTGCGACCTTGAGCAGTAACTTCCTGGCACCCCAATGTCATCCTCAAACTATGGATCGTTTCCCCAACTGCGTGAGGGCCACATAAGAACAAGGTGACAGGTGTGACGGCAGCAGCACCTGGCACAGGTGAGGGCCTCCATAAGTGGAAACTCGGTGGACTTCAGAGTGGCTCAGATCCTTTCTCTTGTCTGATCCCCACAACCTGAGACCCAGGCCAGGCGTGTAGCAGTGTCCTACCCATTTTACAGACCAGAAAGTTGAGACCCAGGGAAGGGACTTACCGAGGGTCTCCTCCTGAACTGCCACCCAGGTCTCCGTGGGCCTTCGCTTTCCCAAACTCCCTCCCAACACAGTTCCATGGAAAGAGAAGCAGGATGGGCGTGAGGCTAGGGAGCCTCAGTGTGGGTTCCTCCCAGGTCACGGCTGCTGGCCCGCGTCAGCCTGAGAGCCGGAGGGTCCAGCTGCAGCCTCACCTGCTGGGCCTGGCCCTCTGGAGGGAGACCGGACAACCTAGGGCTGGTTATTCGTCTCTGAACCCTGGTTCCTCATCTGTGATGTGGGGCTAATTATAGCTGGTTCGTGACCAGTGAGGATCAGCAGTATATATGTAACTACATGGCTCACTGCCGAGCAGGTAGCAGGTGCTCAGGACACGGTCCCCATCCTTGTTTTTATCACTTCCATGCAGCACATTTTTATTTCTCCCAGAAGCCCTGATTGTTTCCTGGCCAGACCAGCTTGCCCCTTCACCTCCACTCAGGAGCAGGCCCAGGGAGCCCCAGGGGGCAGTCACATGGCCCCTCGTGTACTTCCCAGGGCAGGCCTTCTGCCCCACATCCTGGACCCCAGGGGAGTTGCCATGGGGTCTGGGGAAGAGGCTGCTCTCCTGAATCAGCTGTGGTTTCTGGAAACCTGCTATTTGCCTCAGGTATCGAGGGGACCTGCTCTGCATGGACGCTGACCAGGCCGGGGCCACGCTCTGTCCATTTCTTTCTGACCTGTCTGGCCTGAGAGCCTGGAGAAGCTGAAGGTGGGGCAGTGAAGCCATGGGCAGTGAGGAGCTGCCAGTGCCCAGAGCCTAAGGTGGCCAAGTGCGCCTGTAGGAGTGATGCCCAGGAGGCCAGGTTGGCAGGGTGCCTGCAGGCCCACAGGTGCCTCCTCCCCTCCTACACCCCCACCATGAAAAGTCTTGGTCCAGCTCACTGTGGAACTACTCCTAGGGTCCCCCAGAGAGAGCTTCTCCAGGCCACCACCAGGGACCTCAAGCCCTTGTGTAGTCTCTCCCCTCCATTCCTCTGAGGCTGGCCCTGCAGCAGCCAAGCCTCAGGTTACAGCTCCCTCTGCTGGCCAGTGCTGGAACTAAGCTCCCCAAGTCCAGGTCAGCTGCCAGCCTTGAAGGAGGACTCGCACCAGGCCTGTTCCCAGGTTCGCAGTCATCCTCCCGCCGGAGCAGGCACCAGGCACCTTCCCACACATACCCAGCGTGGCACTAGGAAGACCCTCAAGACTCAGGATAGACAAGGCCAAGATGGTGTCATAATGCTTCTCTGGTCAGGACTGGAGGAAATCTAGCTTGAAGTCAGAGGTTTTCCTATTGATAGAGGAGGATTTGAGGCTCAGAGAGGGCTGTAACTGTACCCAAGGCCACACGGTTCCAAACGGAAGTTAGCCCACTCCTACTCCCACCCCAACATTCCCACACGGCAAGATAGGAACATGTTGCAGAGCCCAGAAAACTCACAAGACAGAGAGATTGGAATCTGCTGGGCATTAAGGGGAGCCGAGGCTTCCTGGGACCTCCTGGCCCTTCCTTGATGCTCTTGATGACGGCCAGGTGCCGGCTCAGAAACCTCGAAAGAAGCTGAAAGCATTCGGGCTTCTCTGTTAAAAGCCCATGTGTGCCACGTGCTGCATCCAGGCCGGCTGGCAGAAGGGGGTGCCGTGTCCCACACAGGCTGGGCCCAGGCAGCCTGTCATCTGCCATCTCCCGCTCCCGCGGTCGACGTGTGTGTTTTCTCTGCTCGCCCTGGTCTGCCGCTGAGTGTCTGTGCGGATGTCTGCATGTCCCCTGCCAGGAAGGAGACACTGAGCTCAGTCAGGGATCTGAAAGCTCAGCCCATTACTCTTCTGCACGAATCAGGGTGGGGGGGGGGTGTGTGTGCGCGCGCGCGCGCGCACACGCGCATGCATTGGTGAGATTGTGGCCCGCACACCTCCATCCTCACTGTGCCTTCCCTGGGAGGCACCCTGGGAGCACACATCTCATCAAGAGTGAGCATGCTGGGAGCTCAGCCCTCCCGTCTCCCCCGGCATGAGGTGTAGGAGAGGCAGCCGCGAGTCTCCGCTGGTCTACCTACTCCCTCCGGCTTCCCCCATTGCAGGGATGAGAAAGATTCAGATAACCACAGGGCATCATGCTGCCTGACACCTGGGTGGGATGGCTGTGACATCCATCTGCTAAAAGCCAGTGGGAGACCAAGTAACCTCTTACGCTGCCTTTCAGCTTGTGGCTCTGAGTACTTGGTGGATTAGCTCTGCTCTTGCACGGAGTCTGGAGGCTGAGGGCTGGGTTCACAGGGCCCCACCAGCCTCCCACATCGGGATGGAGAGGAGGGAGGAAGGGGAAGAAGAGGGGGCGTCCTTCACTACCTCCTTACGCCAGCCTTGCAAAGAGAGACCGAGTGCCTACCAGCCCGTAGGAGTCCGCACCTGCCTGTCCTCCCGTTGGCCAGCAGCTACTGGAAAGTTTAGGGAAGATGGGGCCTTGTTCCTATATTTGGGGAAGTGCACCTTGGGCGGTGTCCACAGGGTGGTCATGGGGCTGCCCTAGCAGTGCCCCTCCCCCACCAGTGGAGTCAGGATCCAACGGCATCATTGTCAGGAGCATGACCACAGTCGTGGCCTCCCTGGTCCAAATATCCTCGTCTTGTCCCCGAGTATCCTTGGGTGGGAGGAGGAGAGGAAGGGTAGAGAGGAAGAAGGAGGCGAAGGAAAGCAGGGGAATAAGGGTCCTCAGCAGCGTGGAGACAGGAAAGTGAGACCGGAAAAGGTGACTTCCCAGCACCTTCCCAGGTGCTCTGGGCCGATGCTCTAGCCCCTTCTTGCTCAGCTAGTGGGTGTGATGGGGGCCTGTCAGGCAGGCTCCTAGGGCCTCATTTGGTGCCACGTTCCACGCTGACTTACGGATGAGCTGGTGACAGCTCTGGGTGCCCCTCCCAGAGCCTCGGTTTCCCCACTGTGGTGGCTGGTTTTGCTCTGGTCAGAGCAGCAATGCAGACAGAGAAAGACTGCTCGGGTAGCAGTCAGCTGCTCCTGGAGAAGCTGGGCCGCAGACCAGGCGAGGACTGAGCTCATTCGCTAGTAGTGCAGAACCTCGCCCCCTCGCCCCCACATCGAGGTCCCTGGGTGATTCATTCCCATTAAAGCGTGAGAAGTACTGCTCTCGCAGAGTAGTTCTCCGAGCGTGTTCCCTGGGAGCTTGTCAGAATCGCAGAATCTCAGTTCCCCCCTCCCCCACCTCCCACGTGGGAACCTGCCCTTCATGGAGGTCCCAGCTGCGCACTCAGTGCGGGAAGCCGCGCTCTGGGCACTGCCGGCCGTACCGCGGTGGGGTCCTGACCTCTGCTCTCTCCACCTGGCAGACCTGCGGAATGGTTCTCACCTGCTGCTTGCACCGGAGGCTCCAGCTGCATGTTCACTAACGGCCCATCGTGTCCCCCTCCAACCGCCCCCCACAAGGACGGGGGTCCAAATCCCATCTACAACCCTGCGGAGCCAGCATAGCGCATCTAGAAACTCCCAGAAAGTCCCCACCCCTGGTGTCCACCCCTTCAGACCCACCAAGTGCCCAAGACCACGGTTCCTGCGGTTCCCACCTGACCGGGACCCTCCACTTCTGCGTGCTCACTGCCAGCCCAGGCGGGGACTGGCCCTGCCGGGACAGACAGAAGGCTCCAAGGACCACAGGGAGGTGAGAGGGTTGGACTCTCTGCTCCCGCCCAGCTCCTGAAACTACATTGAAGGACTACAAACCTTGACCCCTCTGGACCGGGCATTCAGCGTGACCCCCACCGGTGCTGAGCAGCCCTCCTCTCGCCGCTGCCTAGGTTTGGGGGCTTTGCTCTGGCCTCCCGGAAATGCATCATGGCGGGCAGTTAGGGTTATCTCTGCCCCCAGAAGGCCCAGGCCTCTGATCTGCCCACCCCAAGGCCTTCTCATGTGAGAGGAGTGTGTCCCCATGGCCTCGCTCCTTCCTGCAGGGCCTGGGAGCGGAGAGCATGAGGTGAGGCAGCCGGGAGCTGGGTGTGGGCAGTGGTAGATGGTGGGGCTCCGGGCAGGGAGCGAGGGGGCTGGCGGGGTGGAGGAGGCAGGGAGTTGGCCACACCAGCACATGGTGCAGCAGGAGCCTGCGCCGCCTGCAGGCCTTCCCCGGGAGAGGAGCCCTGGGAGAGAGGCCCGAGCCCCAGCCTCCGGGAATCTGCCCCCCAGGAATCTCCTGTGGAGAGCCTGATTCTCAGAACTGCCGGGGTTTTAAACCTTGGGCAGTTAATGTGGGCGAGTGTAAAACCCCTCCTGACTGGACCCAATCGCAGAGCCTGAAACGTTGGAGCCACCGAAAAGGTAAAGCTCCAGGTCGAGGGGTGCTCTGCCCTGAACCTCACGTGTCCTGGGTCACGCTCCCTGACCACGAGGCCTCTCTCTGCTCTGGAGTGAGCAGTCCCTCCTCGGGTTCTGCCTCGCTGTCTGAATTGGGCAGGGGGGTCTTCCGAAAGAACTTCCCGATGCTGAGGGAGAACTGGAAGCAAAGCCTAGAAAATGCAGTGCAGATGCTGGCAGTTTCCCTACGACAGCCACAGGGACCCCCCTCCCTACGACAGCCACAGGGACCCCCCTCCCCGCCCCTCTCCCCCGTGGCTGTGACGCGGTGCTCTAACAGGAAAAGACCCCACACCCGTTTCCACACCTCCCGGGCCCTGCTCTTCCCGGCTCCTGGGGACCCTCTTTCCATCCCCCCCTTGGTTTATGCTAAAACCAAGGCCAAGAAAGGTCACCTCCTGCCTCCCCACTGGGTCCAGTCCCCAGCGTGACTAGCTCAGCTCTGGCTGAGCCGGGTCAATCCTGGGTGAAGGGTGTTCTCTCTCCCATACACGGTCACTGCTGTCCCCAACACAGCCCTCAACTGTGCAGAAACCGCACACCCTCAGAGCACATTGCCTCCCTGCCTCCCGGCCTTCCTGCCTCCCGGCCTCCCTGCCTCCCTGCCTCACGCCTCCCGACCTCCGGGGCTGGTGGGGACCCTGGCTGGCTGAGCTCCTCCACCCAGAGGGCCTTGAGGTGGCTGAGGAAAATTCATTAGGAGGGAGACCAGCTTTGCTAGCAACCCCAGACCACATCGAGGACAAAAGAAACGGTGGTGTGGTCATCTTCCGCTGCCCTCCAGCTTCCCGGGACTCACGCAGATAAATAAAAGGTGACGGTGAGTCCAAGCTCTTTGCAGGGACAGAAGTCAGACCGACAGGTCTCACCAAGTGAGGCCGAGAGAGCGCGTGCTGGTCCTGCCCAGGGCCGAGGGAGGCGCAGTGGGGGGGTGCTGCGGCCTCAGCGGTGCTGGCCCCCAGTATTCCCAAATTAACACTTTCCTAAGTCTCTTTCATTTGTGTGCGGCCTTCTCCAGAACCCGAACCCTGAACCTGAACCCTGAACCACGCGGGACGTGAAAGGGGTTCCCACATCTGCCCTCCTGGGCACCCACATCCGTACCTCCCTTCACTTTCCTGAGGTGCCCCAGCCTGTGGAGATGGGGACGGGGCGCCAGGCCTTGTCACTGGGGAGACCCGGAGAGCTGCCTGCCTGGCCCACCTCCTGTGCTGACGAGGCAGAGGCGGGGAGCTGCGGCCCCTGCGCTGGGCCTCATCTTGTGAGCGCTACCGAGGACCCGGCTGGGCCGAGCCGCAGAGGGGCAGAGCGGCCCAGAACTTTTGGGAACTGGGACCTCCTTGTTCATGCCAACGGCCTGGGAGGTGAGGCACGGTGCAGGAAACTGAGGCCCAGGGTATGGCAGGGTCCCCAAGGGGCACGCTGAAGGCTGGAGTCAGAGCTGGGGTGCCGGTCCCGCCTGTGAGCATGCAGATCTGCACCAGGATGGCTCCCCCAGGTCCCTGCTCTGAGACCGGCAGGGCCCTGAGTCCCGGAGAGAGAAGGGGTGCCTGTTGAGAGCCATGGCAGTCCTGTGGGGGCGACAGGTGCCAGCACACAGGTCCAGAAAAGAGCCCAGCACACCCACACCCTGACCTCCCCAAGCTGCCCTTCCCTCCCTCGGCTCACGGGCAGCCCCTCCCAGAGGGAGTCGTGCACCCCAACTCCCTGGATGACCTCAGTTTGGGGAGACAGGAGTGTAACGTCCTTTAGTGAGGGGATGAAGTCTTGTTCAAAATATTTGTGATCATCCTTCTCTTTCTCCCTCCCCCTCCCAGCTCCAGGAGCTCCTCAGGCATAGCCATGCATGGGAGGGGGCGGGGGGGAAGGGTGTCCAGGGCCTTGTATTTACCGAAGGCCTACTGTGTGCTTAGAATGTGTTAGTCACGTAGACACACCATCTCGTAGGGACCAAGGTAAGAGGGTATATTCCCCCCACTCTACAGAGTCAGCAGCAGTGGCTGTTGTCACGTCACCCCTCCCCCCAGAGCCCCCAGTTCTCCATCCTAATATATAAAAACCCAGGGTCCGTAACATCCAAAACGACTGAAGGCTCGACCGAACGCCAGGCTAGGGAGCGGAGGGAGCGGGAGCTGATCAATCAGTGGCAGCGGTGACTGGCAAGCAGCTGAAAGACAGACCTCTTGGTCCCTCCTCCCAGCCCTCAAACTCCAATCAATCGGTGGTGGCGGAGGGGCTGAACTGGGGACTGGCTCCCTTAGTAGGCCTCCAGGTGCAATCTCAAGAGGACAGGACAGGCACCCACGGACCAGTGCTGCTGGCATGATCCCGACAGCACCGCTGGCCTCCTGGAACTTGGCCTCGGGCACTGCGGCCGCTGCCCCTCCCTAGACGCTCCACAAGGTCACTCAAGCCCGCCCAGCTCTGGACTAAGTGTGAGCACTGCACACGGAAGAAATATAGTAAAAAAATAAAAACCGATGACCAAGGGCTCGCCTCCACGAGCTCACGGGAGCCTCCAGCACTGGGCACCCCGACTATTTTAGGGGCTTCAGGTGAGCGGGGGACACAGAGGGGTCAGGAAACCTCCCTGGAGGTCAGGCCATAGGTCTGATCGCGGATCCATCCCTCCTGCCATCTGCCAACAGCCGCCTCCGCGGAGAATGGGGGAACAAAGGGAGGGGGCGGGTCTGCAAACCCCAGAGGGATCCAGGGTCCCAGGTGCTCTGCCCCGCCCGCTGACACTGCGGCTCTGAGGGCACTGCGGCAGCCAACCAGCCTGATCCGCCCCGCCCCCTCAAACACAGGGAGCACCCCCTCTGAGGGGAGACGCCCACCAGGCACACAGAAGGTATACAGAAGGCGCTCAGCGAGGAGCCCCCACGGGTTGTGTTTGCACCTTCATGCTGCCCCCCCGCCCCCCCCCCCCCCCCACCGCAATGCCGAAGGAAGCCTGATTCAGGAACACCCGCACGGAAAACAGCGTGTGACAAACATCATGTCCCCCAGACGCCTGACTCTGCCTCAAAAGGAGGCGCTACAGACCCGGGGCGGGAAGAGGGACTGAGACAGAAGGTCTGGGAAGAGCAGGGCTGCCCACCCTGCCCCGGCCCCTCCGTGTGTGAAGTGCCTGCATCGCCGCCCTGGACGGAGGCCTGTGAGTGAGGGAAGAACTGCGGCTGTGCCTGTGGCTGCTCGGCCTCCTGCCCTCATGGATAAGCAGGAGACATATTTACGTGCCAGAATCTGAAACCCTCTTTATCGGTAATAGAGCAAATCATGCAAGACCCACACGTGTTTCTAAACAGGACTCTGTGTGGCTGCGTGTGAACCCAGATCGAAGGCCTGCCCTCCACCCAGGAGGCTGTAAAGGCTGCTCCTCTCTTCAATGAACGCAACCTGGAGAGGTTTAAAGGGAAAGGGAGATAAAAATAAAACAAAACAGCAACAAGCTCTGAAGCCGCTGCCGCTGCCGTCGAATCCTCCGCGCAGTGACATCAGAGCCTGTCTCCCCGCGCCGGGGCTCAGACGGCCGAGCCGCTGACACCTGCCAGGCCGCCTGGCACCGGCCTCATCTACCCACGGCCACTTCCAACCTCCCCCCAGCTCCTGGAGGCGGGTGGGCTGGGGATGGAGGCTTCTGTGTTACAGCAGCCCTGTCGGTGTAGCACAGACACGCGTGGGCTTTCCGATGAGAGAGCACCCATAACATCCCTTCACGAACGTGTTTTCAACTGTCCTGAGATCACGCTCCCAGCCTTGGCGACTCTCAAACAGGGATTCCACTTGCCCGATGCAAAGACTGACTCGGGTTTCACGGAGACCGAACCCTCTGCCCGGAGCAGACATGTCCTTTCAAAAGGAAGGTCGCCCTGGCTGCAGGTCCTTGCTCTTCATCACTTTGAATATTTCTTGCCACGCCCTTCTCTACCCAGCAAAGCTCATTTGGAATTGAAAGCCAGATAAATAGCTTCATAGACAAGAAAAAGCTAAAGGAGTTCATCACTCTGATTGGAGGGGGGGGGGGGTCCCCAGCCGGTGGCCAACCACCTGCAGCCCCTCCCCCGCCTGATGGGGGCCTCTGGCCAGACCCCACCGGTGCACGAATTCGTGCACCAGGCCTCCCTCTAGTCTCTAATAAACGGCCAGGCTGACATTCAGGAGCAGCATGTCCCACAGGGTGTTGTGGAGCCGAGGCAGCCTCACACCCCCTCCCCAGTTGGGCGGGACCACGGCCGGCCCCAGCGCTGGAGCCCGGCTCTGTGCGGTTGGAAGAGAAGTGCGGCTCCTTCGGGCTGACAGCCCCTCTCCCCCCGCAGAGTGTCTCACAGGAGCACCTGGCCTACCAGAGTGTCTCAGGGGGCACCTGGCCTACCACCTCCGGAGCCAATGCTGACACCAGAGTGAGGGTGACCGCCCTCGGCACCCAGAATCCCCATGCAGGGTGTGAACACTCCTGCGGCGTGGAGACAGTGGTCTGGGGCATGGAGGCCTGGCCAGATGGCAGAAAACACCTCTCCCGCCCATGCGGCCTCATGACCACAGAGCCGCCCGGGCAGGGAGGAGGTGTCCGGCTGGTGGAGCTGACCACCTCGTGCCTGCCCTCCCTCCCCTCTGTGGCCGATACCGGGCTCGGGGTGGGCACTGTGTGAGCTGTCTCCAGCCTAGAATCTCATCAGGCTGCCGCCCTGTGCATGGCCCCAGGCCTGGCCCCGAGGAGAGGTGGGGGTGACACGCAGAGCAATGTGCCTCCAAGATCCTCATGCCCCACGGCCACTTTCGGTCTTGGGATCTGCCACTCCCGGTCCATCCACAGGGTTTCGAGGTGGGAATGTGAATTAAAAGTTACTTTCGCCACCACCCATCCTGCTATCAGCCTTGAAAACATTCTGTCCTTACTGGCCACTTTGGGCCTGGGGACAGAACTGGAGAAGGGGAGGTGGTTTGATGGCTAAGGAGAACCCCACATTTTGTGTCACCACTGGGTGGCACTCACATCTGCCAAGAATGCTAGTGATCAAATTTGAGCTTGCATGAGGGTTGCCTGAGGGTCACCTGGAGGGCTTTTAGCACAGATTACTGCCCCCTCCCCCCCCCCTGCCTTCCCTCTCCTCCTCCCTCCCTCCCTCCCCCCGCCCCCCACCGCCCCCAGCTTCAGATCAGAGGGTGGAGCCAAGGATTTGTGTCTCTAGCTAGTTCCCAGGTGATGTGGGTGCTGCTGGCCTGGAACCGCACCTGGAGAGCCACTGCTTTAGACCACAGCCCGTAACCACCTTAGTCTGTCACAGCCCCAGGGCTCAGATCCCTCCGGGCATGAAGCTTGGGTCCCCCTCTGTGAAACGGGGCGGCTGTGGGGCTGTGGGTAGCTCACCGCCAGCCAGGACCGTGCCTCCCTGCTGTGCGTTCTGCAGCACCTGCCTCACCTCCACTGGGATGGAGTGGGGCCGTCTGAGCCCGTCGGTGACCCCAGCTGGCAGAGCAGGTGCCGGGTCCTCTTCCCAGAAGGGAACAGGTCCACAGTCCAGCCCCATTTCCCACCCCCTCCAGCCCCAGCCCCATGGCACGCTCGTTGCCCCCTTCTCTCTTTCAGCACAGGGCCAGGCCTGTGCTCCTCCCGCAGCCTCCCGCGCACCCTCTTCCCTCCTGTGTGAGCACCACAGGCGCCAGCGCCAGCGCCAGGAGCATTTCCAGGCAGCCCAACGTTCCTGAGGCCAGAGGGGCTCCTGGGGATCTGGAACCGGCGGTCCTGGATATGGGCTGTCACAATGCTCTAGAGACAGGGAAGTCGCCTTACTCTATCACATATAGAGAAACTGCTCTTCTTGTAATCAGCCCCCTCCTTCGCTGCTCTCAGTGTAAGCCGCCTCGGTGCCAGGGGGCCCGATAATAAAGGAACTGCATCTGAAACTACCTGCTGTGTTCGCTGTTCTCCTCCCCTGCAGGGAATTCCCATCAGGTGTGTCGCAGAGAAGGGGAGGGAGCCTGGTAGGAGCCCCTTGACCACACTGATAGGGTCCTGCCAGCTGCCAGGTTGCAAACTGAGGACTGTTTGCACCGACCTCACCTCCCGTGAGTGTCGCTACTCCTGGTGGCGAGCAAGAGCCAGGCTCTCACAAGTGTGCTTGAGTTGTGTCCCCCTTAAATCGCCTTAGGGCAGCAGGGACTGCCACACCTCTGGCTGTGATGCCCAGCAGCCCGTTGTCAGCCTGCAGTCTGCCCGTCCTGCTGTGGGCATCACCCTGGCGGGCTGCAGCCGATGCAGGGCGTGCGGAGAGGGCAGGGCAGGGGCACTTCAAGCTGAGGCACACCTTCTACTGCTCCCTGGCCCCCACCCCCTCTCCCCCCAGAGGCCTAGTGTCTCCACCCTCCTCTCCAGACCACTAATTTGTCCTCATCCCCAAACTAGAGTAAGGCACTTTTCACCCCAATGCAAAAAGACTTCCATCTGATTCAGAGGGACTGAGCGCACCAGGGTGCCCGCCCAGTAAGGAGTGAAAGGAAGTAAATGCTTTGTCTTTTATGACATAAAACATTCATTCTATTTCATTCACTATTCTGTCCAGAAAACTTGCTTGAGGTGGGGTGGAGTCCATGAGGGAGCCTGAGGAGCACCCGGGTAAGCTGGATGCTGGGGACCCACGACAGAGGGACTAGGGGGGCAGGTGGCGGGGCGGGGGGGGGGGGGCCTCCTGGCAGGGATCCACATCCCTGGCCCTCCTCCTGTGTCTCCCGCCCCGTTGGTCAAGATCATTCACTGAACAGTCACAGTGGCAGCCTTCCCTGGCTTTGCTATCAGGCCGGGGGATGGACCCAGTCTGGGGCGCCCATGGTCACCCATCTCATGGGATCCGGATGTCTGCTCCCTGCACCATCACTGAGTATGAGTGTGTGTGTGCCTGTACACACAGGCACACAGTCAGCCTGCAGCGGGTGAGCACCCCTCCAGGCCCCTTCCTGCCGCACACAGCACTGTGGGTGCTGCCCAGGCCGTCTCATGGTCCTGGCTGCCTGTGGGGCCTGGTCGGGATGGGGCAGTGGGAGCCTCTGCGGAAGCTGTCCCCTGGTGGCTGCCACTGGCCTGTCAGCTGCCACTACTTCCTGGCAGCAGACAACACCTCTGTCAGCAGGATGGGCTGCTTCAAGCTGGGTGGGACTCTGATTCCCACTTCCTGTCCCCAACTGAGAACAGAGAGGCTGCCCATGGGGTGGGGGAGATACAGGGACAAAAGCTGAGATTCGTCTGCTGCTCTTCCTCCTCCTCCTCCTCCCCCTCCCCTTCTTTCTTCTTCTTTTAGTTTTCAATCAAGCTTTTAATGAAAAGATCATAAAATAACATTTTCTCCTGTCATAGAAAAGTAATTCACTTACTTTCTTCTTAAAAACAAATCCATGAGAAGCCCCTACTTCCGTCACTGGCCGAAACCCTGCCCAGCAGTGACCGAGCAGGAAGGATGGGCGCTGCAGGGGGACCCAGTGGGACCCTCTGGCTCAGGCCAGGGACGAAGAGGGCAGTGAATAAAGCTTGAATCTGGCCCCTTCCATCAGCCAGTCACACACCAAGGCTGGAGCAGGCCGGCCAGAGCCCCATTAGCCTAGGCCAGTGGTCGGCAAACTGTGGCTCACGAGCCACATGCGGCTCTTTGGCCCCTTGAGTGTGGCTCTTCCACAAAATACCACGGCCTGGGTGAGTCTATTTTGAAGAAGTGGCGTTAGAAGAAATTTAAGTTTAAAAAATTTGGCTCTCAAAAGAAATTTCAATTGTTGTACTGTTGATATTTGGCTCTGTTGACTAATGAGTTTGCCGACCACTAGGCCCTAGGCACTCCCTGAAGAGGTGAGGAACAGTTTCGTGAGGGGCTCATGGATCCCTGATTGGAATTTAGAGAACCTCACGCTGGGAACCAGAGGTCAGATTCAACATTCTCTCCCTGAGTTGCCAACCAGTAAAATAAGAAGGCTGAGTCCTCTCTAGAACTAGGGTCCCTTGAAAGAGAAAAAGAAATATATTACAAATCTATTGAGGTTGCAGGAATTGGGGGGGGGGGAAAGCCGGGGGGGGGAGTTAGGGCGGAGGAGGGAGACAAAGGGTAAGGGGCTTCCTGCTGCCGTCAAATGGCAGAGCATGGTCCTCTTGCCCTCCTGACGGGCCGGCCCTGCTTTGGACAATGGTGAGGCTAGGTCCCGGAACTCTGCAGCCGGAAGAAAAATCTCTGGGCAACACCCTCTACCTGCCAGACCCACCACAGACCACCAGGTGGCCTTGCTCTTCCAGTCCCTGCTCTCTGCATAGCCGAACACCAGAGGAACCTGGGCACTGCCAGGTGTGCCCCAGGGACAGTCAGCTACCCAGCAGTCCCCAGGCCCACAGGGGGAAATTCCAGCTTCAGCCGGAGGGCCTGGCTCGAGTGTGTCCTGTGGATGTTGCTTTTCTTTTTGTCGGGTTAAGGAGGCACAGTAGTCCATCTCATGGCTGTCATTAAACTCAGCATAATGAGATGGCTAAATCAATAGCCTCCCAATCTTTACTGACTGCTTTAAGAAGGGGCCATTGCAATGCCGATATTTTTGTGCCCCAATCGACATTCATTTAATCTGACTTTCCTCTTGCTTCTGTGAATTACTGTGCTCTGCAGCCAGCTCAGAGCAAAACTGGGAGACATGTCATGTACCTCTCCTTTCCATAGCTCACTCCCCTCCCAGATCACTGCTCTGGGACCCAGCTTTCAGCAGGGGCTGTACTTTTCCTTGGGGACCCTAAGCCCCAAATTTGACCACTTTCTTGCCAAGCACCTCCCTTGGCCCAGGAACAGGCTGGGTTTCTTCACAGCAAATCTGTAAAATAGGTGTCATCCTCATTCTGCAGATGACGAAACCAAGACAAATTCAATGACTACAAGGCTCCTGAGGACACCAGGTGCGGAGCGGGAATTTGCCCAGGCCCTCCAGCCCCCTCCAGCCCCCTCCAGCCCCCTCCAGCCCCCACCAGCGCCCTTCCCACCCAGACCTGGACAGTGACCGCTGATAGCACAGCCGTGGTCAGGACAAACCCAGATAACGATAACGCCTGTGAAAGCACTGTGAAGCCGAGACGCCCCAAACAGGGGAGATAACAGCACCGTGCCGGCCTCTGCCGTCTCCTGCCTGTGAGCAATGAGCCCAGGAAACACTCACCCTGCGTCTGGTGCAAACCATCAGTCAGCTCCGGTGCAGGGCGAGGGCCAGCATGCCGATGAGCAGCAAGAATGCGCTTTCCCCCCAGTAAGTCTAGTTAGTCACCGAGGCTCATCGCTTCTCCTGGGGGCCCCTCAAATCTGTTCTTTCCTCCATCCCACTGGTGTTGTCCTGAGAGCTGCATCATCGCTCCCCTAAGTCCCTGCGCAGCCTCTCTCTGAGGCCCCTGCACCCACACTGTCCCCTCAACCACCCTCCACTCTGCAGCCACAGGGATGGTTCTCAAGGGCGGGTCTGAGCCGGCACATGGGCTTCCGGCCTCTCAGCAGTTCCCTGTGCTCTTGGCTTAAAGCTCACCCCCTTCACCTGTGTGCCACCCCAATGACAGCGACAGGACACACCTCCCTCCGCTCCCTGCCACGTCAGCCCCTCCACTTCAGCTCTCAGCTCCACATCCCTAGTTGGGGTCAGCTACTCTCCAACCCAGAGAACATCAGCATCAGAGCCTGAGGGGCAACCCCGTTTACTCTCTGTGGCCCGCTCTGTGAGCCACAGGGATCAGGTCTGGGCCGTTCACCACGGTATTCAAGCTGCTTGGCACACGTTAGTGTTCAAGTCTTTGTGTGATAATGTCTGGTCTCTGCGAGCCCTGGATGGGCCGTTTTCAGGACGTTCTCATACACACCAAGCCGGCTCCTCTGTGGCTCACAAACCATCCTTTCTCACTTGCCCTTCGCTGGACACCAATGGGAGGCAGCTATCCCACCTCCTCACACAAGAATGGGGGAGCAAGAGGTCCCCCAGGGTCATCTCAGCCACCCATCCCATGGGCTGAAGAGCCCAGAACCCATCCCAGAAGGCCCTTGCCTAGTGTTAGAAGTCTCCAGGGGGGAAGAAGCCCAGCCCTGTCCCCCCACAGACATCCCCTCTCCTGCCTGGCCAGGTGGCTGCCTTTCACTGCTTAATCTGCCTGGAGCTCCGTGCTCACAGAACAGTCAGTGCATCCAGTGCCCTGGGTGCCAATGGATTTCACTCTGTCCCTCAGAGAAGAAGCACAGGGACACGGGGGCAACCCAGTAGGTGTGTCCACAGGCTGAGGGGCAGGAGTGAGAGCAAGAATGGGCAGAGGAAGTGGCTCCCACCCACATTCTGTGCCTCGGTTGGTCCTCAGAGGATAATGGAGGGTCACCCTTCCCTGAGCCATGACCATCTCCTGACCCCACAGCCACAAGGTCTCCTGGCACCTTTGACAGAGGGTCACCTCAGACGCCTCAATCAATCCTCAGCAAATCCCTCAGGTGTTGGGACACAGCAGCTGCAGGAAAGCTCCCAAGGTTGATGTGCTGGGACAATTCCATGCCAACCTGGCCTCCCCCCGAGGAGGCGGGAGCCAGACCTCCACGCACCAGGGCTGAGAGATGCGGCTCCCGCTCCCATCACACCCACGCTGCACATTCGCCTTCATTCCCGCCCCGGCCCAGCCCGGTACCTGAGCTGCAGCAATGGCCCAGGGCAGGATGAGTCTGAGCTTCTTACCCCAACTTGTCACGGTGACCACAGCAGCCAAGGAGGCCGGGGGGCTTCCCTGCAGTGAGGTGGCACAGCCAGTCATTTTCAGTGCCTCCCTCCTCCCGCTGCCCATCTCATACTGACTGGTGCTTCTGTGCCAGTGGAGCCATCTCAGAGCCACCTCAGGGAGTGCAGCCCAGGCAAAGCCACCACAAGGCCCCCTCTGCTGGCTCCGATGAGCCCAGGATCATCAGGGGGGTTGGGGAGAAACTGCACCTAAAGCTGCGTCCCTGCCCCACAGGAGGCCAGGAGTGGCTCGTCGCTGCCCCTCTCCCAGCGCAAGCGCACTAAGGCTGGTGAACTGGCCGGCCCTCTGCGTGGGGTCGGCCTCTCATACAGAGGGCCCCCACCAAACCCGCCTCAGGTCACCAGGCAAAGGAGGTGTTAGGGTTCCTCAGGCACCCACAGAGGGACCCTCCCCCCAAGCCAGCAGGTCTGTCAGCTGGGCTTGAGGGGAGATGAGGTCCTGGCTGCGGGCGTGTCTTAGACAGAGAGTGGGGCTGCCTGTCATGGTTGACCGAACGAACACACCACGAAGACACAGCCTGCTTGTGCTTTTGACACATTATCAGGTTTTATTTAAAAACATGCTAAAAACATGGTGTTCAATAAAGCCAGGACCAGGATGAAGGAAACGCAGATACGGCATCACAAGCAGAAAAGTGCATTTGAAACCAACAGGCGTGCTCCCCTGCTCTCCCGTGGGCAGGGTGTGGGCACGGGCCCAAGGCCTGGCCCCGGGGTGCCCGGTCAGGGCAGGAAGGCCAGGCCCCACCCTGGACTACTGCGTCACTGCGGGGAGAGGAGGAAATGGGAGAAGGGGGAAATGAGCCCCGGACTCTGAAAGGCTGAAGGACCAAGAGCAGACCCCACGCACCTGGCCCAGCTCCCATCCTACGCCAGGTCCCTGCTAGTTAGCACCTCCACCAGTGGTGGGCAGGGGGCCCGAGAGCCAGACAGGCGTTTCCATCCATTTGGCTGCTCTTTGGCCACTAAAACAAGGAGGGATGGCCACTTGGTTCCAAGTCAGACCAGAACGTTTGCATGAGCATCTGGGGTGGGCTCAGCAGCCTTCCTGAGTGAGCCCAGGATGCAGGCCCAGGCCCGCAGGGGGACTGCAGGGGGAGACTGTGCCCACACCTGCTGCAGCCCCCGGAGCAGGGCTCAGGCCCTGCTCACTCACCTCCCCAGGTGGCTGCAAAGAAGGGCCAGGGAAGGCATTCCCCTGATGCCGTCTGCAGAACCCTGACCTTCTGAGCCGTCTGTAAACTGCCTGCATCAGACCTGACTAAACTAACTCTGACTCTGGTGAGGGAAGCCACGCTGCAGCCTCCAACACAGTGTGGGCCAGACACGGGCTTGGAAGAGCGCTCCAGCCCATGCACAGCACCTTCTACCCAGTGTAGGCTCAGCCAATGACGGAGCCACCAAGCACAGGCTGAGGCCAGAAGGGAGTTTGGGAACTGTGACAAGGCTCTGAGGACAGATGATGGGGGGGGCGGGGGGGCTCAAAGGAGGAAGGGCCTGAAGCTCCAGAAACATAAGATTGCCAGGGAGGCCACACACCCCAAGGTGCTAGGCTTTTGCTGTTGATTTTAACAAAAATTAAAAATTGCATTGATAGGCATAAACAACCCCCCACCCCCAGCATAAACTCATTGTGCACCACGTCCCACTGTGCGACCTGAATGCTTGTTTGCTGTCTCCACAACGGCATGGTGGCAGGCCGCGAGGGGGTCTGCAGACTGGGTTCCCGGAGGCAGCCAGAGGACCCAGAGGCAGTTTTGCTCAAACGTGTGCTTACCCATCCTCCACCCCAGGCCCCACCCCCCCAGCTCTCCAGTCTGCACCAGCTCTCAGGGGGTGGCTGTACTGCCCAACCCACTCCCCACCCTCCAAAGACGTGATGCCTGAGCTCACCCAAAGTTCTGTCCTCCTGGTCCTGACTGCACTGCACTGAAGGTCAGGGGAGGAGTTGCTGGCTGGGCAGCTGAGTCCCAGCTCTTGGAACAGACAGGTGGAGGCTGGAGGGATGTGGGCCTGGTGGGAAACTAGGCCTGGAGCCAAGTGGTGTAGGAAAAGGCAGCCTCCCTGAGGCCCCACCTGGGGAAGCACCCCAGGTCCCACCTAGCTAGTGGGGAGCCTTTTCAAGCTCCATCCCACGGAGTCTTGACTTCCTTCTTTAACTGCAAAATGCTCGCTTAGACCAGCACAAGTTCTGGTGGGCGCCGAATGCCCCGCCCACCTCTC
Source organism: Cnephaeus nilssonii (assembly GCF_951640355.1). Classification (NCBI taxonomy): domain Eukaryota; kingdom Metazoa; phylum Chordata; class Mammalia; order Chiroptera; family Vespertilionidae; genus Cnephaeus; species Cnephaeus nilssonii. Next base: position 89,102,063 of record NC_137077.1, read on the forward strand.
ATCTCCCAGGCCCTGACTCAGGCGGCTTCCTCCTGGGGCTACTTATCAGGATCCAATCTGACATCTCTCAGTTTTCTGTACTTCTCCTTGGGGTCACTGGGGACGTGATTGCCACCCACCCCACCATCCATGAGCCCCGAGGAAGGAGATGAGTCCTGGGACCTGGACGGACACCTCCCCCTTCCTCCCAGCAGGAACCAGCAGCCCGGTGCACCGGCTGGAATGGTCATGGGCACCACTTCCGCCTGCCCTCCTACCCCAGGGTCCTCTGCCACAGTCTGAGCAGCAAAACCTCAGGACTGCCTCCCCTTCCAGAAGCAGCGTGAGAACGTGAGCAGCAGCTGAACGAGAGGTATGTGTCCGGGAGTTTCTAGCAGGAATGTCTGTGAAATCACTGGGGTTGGCAGATGTCATGGGAAGGCCCGCGGGGTCGGGGGGGGGGGGGGGGGGAGGAGGGCCTCCCGTGCCAGCAGAGGGCAGGAGGAGGAGGAAGGGAAGGAAAAACAACTGCTCATCCATGAAGTGGAAGGACCCACAACGGCCCCAGCTGTGTTCCTGGGAAAGCACCCGGCCGCCCCCCAGGGACCCTGCTGCTCGGGCCTCCTGCACCGGCGTGCGCAGACGCGTGGCTCCTGAGCAGGACGCTCCTCACGCTGCCGCACGTGCCTCTGTTTCACCTCCTCTTCCAGGCTCCTGTGCCACCGGCCGCCTCCTCTCAGGGCCGCTGAGTGCAGGCTGGCCCACCTCGCCCAGTGCCTCCTGACCGTTGCACAGTGGTTTGTCCTGACTGAAACCCGGCGCACGCCCTCTCTCCCACCCCTCTCCCGCCCTCAGAAAAAAATCAAACTGTTACAGAAATCAACACAGTAAAAAGTTATAAATCAGAACGCTAACCCTACACTGATCTGAGATAATATTCCTGAATAATCATAATCAGAGTAAAATAAAATAAAAAAGTTACACTGTAAGGTATAAAAAGCCTGGGCAAGGTGCTCCCTGGGTCCCGGCCGGAGGCTGCGGCCCCCGCTCTCCGAAGGGAGGCCTCTGCTGGGCAGTCTCTCCGCCAGGCGGGAGCACGCACGGCCCCCCACGCGCACAGTGTGGTGTGAGGAAGGGCGGGGTAGCCACCATCGGTGTGGCCTCCTCGAACGCGCCCCCCGGCCCACCCTGTCTTCTTTGGCAAATGCACAGATGCAGGAATCCAGCACCCCAGCACCCCAAGGTCTCCGTGCCTCCTCCCCCTGGCTCTCCACCCCAAGAAGGCTGAGGCGGGGGGTGTGGAGGGCGCTGGGGGACGTGGGTGCAGGGGGCAGCAGTCTGGAGTGCGGGCAGGCAACACAAAGCTCAAATCTCCTTCTTCCCTGGCACAGTGTCCGCGTGGGGGCTGGGCTCCCGCTGGCGCTCAGGCGTCGTACTTCTTACCAGTCCGGTGGATGTGCTGGAACAGGGTCATGGAGAAGGCCATGCCCAGAATCTGAAAGACACGGGGAACGGGCTCAGACAAAAGCCCCGCGGCTGGGGCCACCGACAGCAAATGGTACCACTGCTGGTGGGCGTAAAAAACCTGGTGGGATGAGGATCGTGGTGAACAGAGGAGGGCACCCAGCGACCAGCCCAGGGCCCACCGTGAGCTCAGCCCTCAGAGCTCTCTGTACAGAATGTCGCTGAACCTCTCTCTCCATCTCAGGGTGCTGTGAGGCCGAGAGCGCAGAGGGCTGGCCCTGCACGGAAGCTAACAGGTGGTGCGGAGGGGGAGGGGATGCGACCTGTGCTCATTCGTTCTGTTCTGGAATACACAGCGTGCTGTCGTGGGCTGCAGCAGACACGTCTTACCAGTGATGCTTAGGACGACATTAATACTCGTTTGTTATTCCCTCAACTCCTGAATCCTGAAAGGGGGTGGTGACAACAGGGAGCCGGCCTGTGTCCTCACAGTCACCACAGATAGTCGGCTTTGGGCACAGGCACAGAGCAGGTGACACTGTGCCTCTCCTGGCTCCCACACCCGAGGTGCAGGCATCCGTGGAGGAGACCATGTGGATGAGCCCCGCCCCGAGGTTCTGACCCCAGGAGGACCTGAGATGAGCCCCGCTCTCGGTACCGAATGGTGAGGGCAGCTCACATCAGAGCTCATCTGCTCAGCCTGCGAGCACTTAGATAAATCAGACACCACCTGGCCCCTGGGCCCCAGAGTTTAGGATAAGGGGGATCCCTGGTGTGGGATGTCGACCGTCTTCCCACGGACCGACCAGTGAAGTTCAAGTACTCCAAGAGGAATCAGGCATGGACCCTCCTGCTCACCAGGGATACGAGCCATGTGTAGTGGGCACAGGAGGGAGCCCAGGAAATGCTCGTCCCCAGCAAGGTCGGGGCCTCGTGCTCCCAGCCAGCTGTGTGGGCCTCATCGTCAAGAGGAGAGGCAGGGCCCTCCTCTTCCCTCTCCGTCACCTAGGCTAGGCCTTAAGGGAACAGGGTCACTAAGTGCTTACTAGGAACAGCTCACATGCCTGGCACTTCCTCTGCTTGGTGCAGCTCCCTGCCCCACGTTAGGCATGTTACACTCCCTCCCTGTTGAGAAGAGGCACGATCATCATGCTCATTACACTGATGCGGAAATTCAGGCAAACAAGCTAATCAGTGTGCCCGGTCACACATGTCTAACAGACGGTGAGGCCAGGACTGACACCTGTGGGCTCTGACCCACGCGCCCATGCTCACAGGTGTTACTAAGGACTCAGGTTTCATGCAGTTCAGCCACAAGGTCAATGTCCCTGTGAAGTGAGGACAGGTGTGTTCACCAGCAAACCCACACGCGGGCTGCACGCCATGCCAGCATCGGGCCCAAGGCCTAGGAAACGGGAGGAAGCAGCACCTCTGGGGCCTGTAGGGTTGGGCAGGCACAAGAGGCCGCAAAGCAGGACAGCGCACGGAGGTGGGGCCGCCTGAGTCAGTGCCTTAACTTGGGGGGCAGCTTTTCTCCAGCTGGGGTGCAGCGAGGCCGATGGCCCTCTCACCTGCATGATAAGGATGCACATCCCCACCGTGCCGAGAACGTGCTTGTTGTCATCAAACCACATCTTCACCTTCTCATAGCAGCCCTAGGGAGCGAGGACCACAAGGTGAAGGGCCCGGCATGACGGTCCGCACCCTTCCTGCTCAGCCCCCCACTCTTTCTCCTTCAGCCCCCGTCCTTGCTCTTTCCTCCTGTCCCTCCCTGCCCCTCAGCCTGGTCCTGCCTTTGAGCAGGCCCTGCCCTGCCCAGGGTTCCACCCACAAGGCCCCACTGCACAGCCTCATACCCCCACCCCATTACACTCCCAACTACGGGTCCAGGCCCCTCATTTTCCACCTGCCTTTTGGCTTCAGTCCTGTGTGCCCCCCACATTAAGCCAAGTCCTTGGTGCCCCGGGCCCCCCGCCTTCCCCTGTAGGTTCCTCTTGCCACGGCACAGGCTCCTGGGAGGAGGACACGGGCAGGGCCTCGGGCCTCACCGTTCTCCACAGCGGGGTGGTGCTGTTGCGCCCGCAGCCCTGGGAGTTCTCCATGCAGCAGCGGTCGGGGACCGTGTTCTCGCCCAGCACCGGGTACCAGTCTGTGTAGTCGGTGACGCCGCAGCAGCGCATCTGTGGGTGGGATGCACAGGGTCAGACACGCCACAGCCTGCCATCTCCTCCGGGCCCTCCCCATCCAGGCCAACCCGCCCCAGTGAACTGCCCCCTGGAGTTCAGCAGAGGACACAAAGGCCTCTCTTGTCTGTTGTTGGCCTCAGCTGGGCCCACAGGGGAGGTAAGTGAGAGCTCCGTCCTGGAGGCTGGAGCAGGAGACAGGAAAGCTGCCGGCCCCTCGGAGCTGGGCACTGACTCTGGCAGGATTGCTCAGCCCTCCGTCCCACCAGCACCTGCGGCTCTGTGCCCGAGGGACCGTCACAGGCTGGCGCCTGCCCCTCCCCAGCGCTTCCCACAGGGCATCAGGCTGTACTGACTTGTTCTTCTCTTAGAATCAGAGCCTCCTAGCCTGAGCCATGACCAGGGGGCATAGCTGTTGCTAAAATAAATTCTGTCACTCATTCCAAAGCTTCAGAGAAGGATCAGATGGCCTGTCCTCGATTATGGGCATCCTTCCCAGCTCCCTGTGCCCACTTAGCCACTCGCACAGCTCCCTCAGGCCTGTCCACTCCTGTGTCCAAGTCCTGCTCACCCTCCTTCACTCACCTCCTCACCCCTCCCCAGCTGCATCCCACTGGCTGGTGTCCGACCGGCAGCTCTCACTTACTATCCAGAAAGCACAGCTGCCCAACGCGGTCACCTGGGTGGGGTCTGAGGCCCAGGCCACCACGCCTCCTCCCCACCTGCTGGCCCTGCCCGTCCAGTCAGCGGGGCTGCCCGCCCTCACCTCGGCCTGGATGATGTTCCAGGCGTTCTTCAGACCCACGTTGTTCTCTGTGTTGTACAGCAGCAGGCCTTCCTTCAGGTCCTTCTTGGCGTTCTCATTTACCTGTCCGGTTGAGGCAGACAGACAGGACAGTTGGGACCAGGATGCAGCCTGCCCAGGTCAACTAGAACTGCTGGCCTCCTCTCTCCCTGGGGGTGGGGTGCCGGGGCAGGGCAGGTCCACACTCCCAGCTTCAGTCTACACCCATGGACTCAGAGGAAAGACCAGCCACACACAGGCCACTCTGCCAGCCGCCCACATCTTCCCCCATGCTGCCCCTGTCAGAGACACCCTGGGAACCAGAGTGGCAGACCAGTCATTTTGATCTTAGGGCCACCCCTCGCTGGCAAGTAGCTTGCCTCTGCTTTATCTGTCATATCCTGGAATAATAATATCTACCTCTGGGGTTGTTGTGAGAATTAAAGGAAACAATGCTTATGAAGAGCCAAGCACAAGCTGGCAAGGAGGGATCTCTCAATATTATTATTTCCTCCCTTTCACAGATGCAGAAGAACGCTTGTTTCTAATCCTAAGAATGACTCCACCTTCCAGTGTGGCTGGGTAAGTACTTCAAGACCCCACGGAACTGAGAGCGACATGGTTCCTGGGCACAGTGCACCAAGGAGCCTGCTGAGCCCTCGGAGACTGGGTGCTTGGCTACTCATTCCTGGGAGTACCAATAAGAAGTTCTCCGAATTGACAGGGAACTACCTAGTCTGGCGAGGTTGCCAGGGGTCACCCCGCCATCCTGAACCCTGCGGTGCAGCCTGGGAGCAGTCGCTCCGCCTCAGAGGCCTCTGGAAAAGAAAGGGTAGCTCCCCTTCGCTGTTAGCCCTACTCATGGTGTCCCCGGCAAAGCTCCTGCATGTTTCCAATGGGTTATCTTCAAACCCCAGCCCAGCCACTTAGTGAGTCTAAATCCCTTCTCCAAGTGGTCAACACAAGTACGCTGGAATGCTCCCAGTGACGGGGAGCTCACTATGCAAGGGGCACTGCATTGCATCCTTGGACAATTAGGGGACTCAACTTCCTAAGACTACACAGGTAATGAACCATCCCAAACTCGCCTTCCCATGCTGCCCCACCAGAACCTCTCATCTGGGCCTGGCCTGTTCTCCGGGCTCCATTTCCCTCTGGCTTGCTCCAGTTTGACCCAACCCCAAGGGCAATGAAATTCCATAAGCTCCCCCCTTCCTGAAGGCTTACCTTGTCCATGTAGACAAAGAAGAGGATAAGTAAGATCAGCTCTGCTAGGAGGATGATCAACAGGACGATGAAAAACTGGAAAGAGAAGGTGCAGGCATGGGCACATGGTGGAGGTGGTGGCCAGGAGCAGGACCAACAAGAGCAATGGCAGGGAGGCAGGGACAGGCAACAGAGAGCCAGGGCTTCCCAGGTATGGGGGGGCTACCTACTTCTGAGGAAACCCAGACAGGTAGGGGAGGGACATTAAGAGAGGAACAACTAGGGCAGGGATAGCCAATCATGAAGAAGAGGGGAGTGATTGGGCCAAGAACATTCTGGAAGCAATCTCCCTGGGCTCAGTTAGCTGATGTTCCCAGGCCTTGCCTGTCATTGTGGCCCAAATGCAGGGTGATCCAGAGTTCAGAGGGCTGGGGGTGTGGGGTCCAACTTACACTGAGGAGGAGGCACTTGTTTTCCTTGATGGCCCCCAGGCAGCCCAGGAAGCCCGTCACCATGACAATGGTGCCTATGGCGATGACGAGGTTGGCTGCAGACAGCGAAGGGAAGCTGGGGGAGAAGGTGGCAAAGTTGCCTTGGGACACGGAGAGCCAAATGCCCACTCCAAGCAGCCCACAGCCACAGAGCTGGAGAGAAAGGAAAGCGTGTTAGACTGGCATTGCTCTTGCATTCACCAGCAGGGGTCTCGAAAGACTCCATGTCCCCACCCCAACTCTGAGCCACGGGAAGGGTGAGAACAGGGCTACTGGCAAACATGATCACAGCCCCCAGTCATGTCGGCTGTGTGACCCAGCCTTCAGCCTTTCCACGTCTCAGTCTCCCTGTCTGGCAAATGGGGTTACCCTGGCTTCACTGGCCTCTAGGGTCACTCTGAGGATCCGATTACATGAGAATAAGCAAAAGCATGTGAGAAATATTGCGGGTTCTAGGTGCAGATGGGGGGCTGCAGTTACTCCACCCGGCAGGGGAGAGGTCCTGCCATTCAGGAAGGAGTCTGGGCAGGGTGCGTGGCGGTCAGGGGAAGCAATACGCACTTGCTCGGGGCAGGGAAAGAAGCTCGGAGCCCAGTTCCTCAGAGCCAGACCCCCCAGTGACTGCCCTGCGGCCCTGAGCAGAGGGCCGTTTGCCCACTGTTCTCAGAGCCTGGAGAACAAAGTTCCCACAGATGGAAAAAGAAAAGGACTCGATGGGCTGGTTGAGAGCTGACTGAGGGGCTGGCTGAGGTTTAGGACGGAGCAGCCCGTCACTGCCTTCGCCATCCATCTGGTAAGCCAGCAACCAGCCCTATGGGCCCGAAAACCGACTCTTCAACAGCACCCCTGGGGCCGCCGCCGCCACTCACTTCACCTGGGGAAGCTTCAGTTTCATTGGCTGCAAATCTCCACGTCTGCCTTATTTTACGCTCGATATAGCTGACAGCCCCCTCCCTCCCGCAGCCCAGAGGAAGTGCGCTGAATCTGAGAAGCCAATCAATCAGTCAACCGATATTTATTGAGTGCCTCTAGCATGCAGCGTCCGTGCCAGAAGAGCTACAACTGCTTTAGAGGCCTGCCTTCCCCGGGCCTCCACTCGGGCTGGGTGGGAGCTATGAAAAAGCAGCATCTGCCCCTGGCAGTATACACTGGTGCCAAATAAACGGCACAGGAGTTCAGAGGAGGCAGTCACTGTCCTGGTCCGAGACGCCAGTTGGTGAAGACAGTGCCCCAAGGATGGGGGGGCTTGGGGCAGGCGGAGGGCAAAGACGTTCCACATAGGGGCTGGGGAGCCAGACATGGATCTGACACCCGGCTCCAGCTGGTCCTGGCTGTGCCACTTGCAAATTCCTTTTATTCTGAATGAGAATAATAGCACCTACTTCCTGGGTTGCTCTGAGAATTGACGTGGAAGCAAGCATGGCAAGTGGGTGGAAGTGGCAGTTCCTGGGGCCGAAGCCGTGCTATGACCCAAGGAACCAAGCTCAGAGAGGAGACGCATATATATCGGTAAGACAGGCAGCCTGCAGACCCAAACTGAGCCCCTACTTGGTAAGTGCCAGTCCCCTTTCGAGTGCTGGGGGAGCCGGTAAACTGCACTGGCCTCATGAAGGGGGAGTTCCCACACAGAATGGGAACAAGCAAAGATCTCGCAGAGTTTCAGGCGCTGGTGAGTGCTGTGAAGAAAATCAATGTGGGCAAGGGATTAGAAAGTAACTGGGGACAGAGTGGTCAGAGAAAGGTGGCCATTGCATAGGGACCCAAATGAAGAGGGGAAGTGAGCCACACAAATACCTGGGGGAAAGTGTTCTCACAGAGGGAACGGCCCTGAGGTGTCCAAGTGGCCACAGAAGAGTGAAGGAGGTGACAAGTGGTGGGGGCCCAGTAGGCGGCGGCAGGGGACCGATGAGACAGGACCTTGCAGGCACCAGGAAAGAAAATGTGGGTGCTGTTCTTAGTGGGATGGGAGGCCTCCGGAGCTGGACAGTGACATGATTTATGTTTTCAATAGATCGCTCTGGCTGCTGTTGGGAGAACAGACCATCGGAGGCAAAGGGGGAGCCGGGACGGCAATCAGGAGGCACTGGGGCGGCCCGGCGGGCGGTGACCTGCACCAGGTGGTTACGGAGGGCTGGTCAGAAATGTCCGACTTGGGATATATTTGGAGGGTAGCGTTGACAGGGCTTGCTTGGCTTTAAAGAACCATTGGGATTTTTATAAATGGGGAAACAAAGGTGATCCAGACTGGGCATGACAAAGAAGTTGGGGAATTCCCATGTATTATTAAACAAAGACTGTTCAAGGAGCATAGGGGATGGGAGTTAGGTAAGTGGAGCGGCTGCCTGGGTCTCCCACGCTGTGGAGAGGGGTCCTGAACCTCCTACGCCCTTCAGCAGCCCTAGGGCAAGGTTCCCAAGGTGGGCACACTCAGGCGGAGCATCCATCCACCCAATGGGGGCATCCCTATGCTTTGCCAGGGGAATAACCCTTGCAACCACTAGGTGGCGCTCCAGGCTGGGTCAGAACCTCTGGGATTGCCAGTGAGGCTCAGAAACTTTCATCCAACTTGTCATTGACTTTCTTCAATCTGCTCAGTATCTATGCTGCCGTCTCAATTTTTCTTTCATTAATCATACCATGGAAATTCATGACCTTCATGTTGCAGATTTATGGTTCCTAAAGCCAGACCCTGCCGTGAATACGAGGAAACCCGCTGCTGCGGCCTCTGGCTACAGGTAGAGGAGCCTAGTAAAGAGAGCTGACTTGGGCTCCTGGACCTGCAGGACGCCCCTATTCCCGGCAGCTGGGACACCAGGGCCCCCAGGACCCTCCCCAGAGAGTGCAGCTTTCCCCAGAAGCCAGTTCTCACTGCGAGTCGGCCTGGTGGTCCCCGCTGTGCCTCCCTTCTGCATTTCCCTCCTGGGGGAATGGATGTGAGTTCAAAGAGCCTCCACCAGGGAAAGCTCAATGATTCAGAAGCTCCCAGGAGCCGGTCACTCCTCAGCACTGCTTCTCTGGATCCACACTGCATGTCCTTGATTTGGTCTGCAAGCTTCCCCAAGACCCACCAGCAGCCTCCCTCCAGCACCCGGAGCGAAACGAGCTGTGGGCCCGCCCCCCACCTGCTTCCCCCCTCACTGCCATGCCCAGACCCCACCAGGCCCCAGGCTAGGTCCCAGGTGAGATCTGCTGCCTACCGAGGGGCAACCCCACCAGCAGCCTGTACCTAAGTCCGGGCCGGGCGAAGGCATGGTCCACGCCTGCTGAGTGACTGAGACCCCTGTCACTCTTCCATCTCTCCCCAGAGGGCTGCTGATATGGACCCTGTGTCCCCACCTCAGATGACCCCGAACCAGCAGAGCCTCCAGGCAGGAAGCAGACAAACATCACGCCCCAAGTTTACAGAAAATGACACTGAGAGGGAGCAGGCGCCTGTCACACTGCCGGATGGACCTGGTTTCCTGGTGTTTGGTGCAGGCCCCTTCCACACTGCCACTCCTAGGGGACTGAGTGCATGCCCATGCGAGCCCCGGCCAAAGGGGAGCAGCAGCACAACCCCCACCGTAGCCCCCATCTCATGCCCAGACCCCAGGGTGCTCCCCTCCCTGACTCTGGCCTGTTGGTCAGCCCAGCCTGCATTGAGCTGCCTGAATCTCTGTCTAAAATGCCTCTTTCACCCGTGCTCTCCCTCTGGGGAGCACTCCTGTCCCTTCCTTCCCCTCTTCTCCCCGCCCCCCCTCACCCCAGCCCCAGCATTACCTTTGCCCTTCCCTCTCCTGGGCTCCAAGGACCCTTCTTTTGCTTCTGTAACTTGTTTCCTGAGCCCACACAGCCCAGCTGACTCACTTCTGCTACCTCAGAAACTTTCTAAATCAGCGTTCTCTTATAACTCAAAAAGTAAATAAATACATAAATAAAATGCCTCTCTATCACCTTCCCCTGTGTGACCTTCAGATTCTTGAGCTCTTTGAGGCCCAATTTCCCTTAAAGGTGGGATTTGGACAATGGAACTCAGGTCCCTTCCGGCCCGGGTTTGGCCAAGACTGAGACCCCGTGTTCTCAACGCCTAGCCCAGTGGTTCTCAACCAGGAGCAGCTTTGCTTCCTGGGACGTCTGGCAATGTCTGGAACATTTGGGGTTGACACAACTTGGGGAGAGGCCTGCTACTGGCATCCTAGTGAGTAGAAGTCAGGGGTGCTGCTAAACATCCAACAATGCACAGGACTCCCTGCCCCTCCCCCCCCCCCCCCCCCCCCCCGCCACACACACACACCAATAAAGAACTATCCAGTCCCAGTGTTAGTAGAGAAGAAACTCTGCCCCAGCCCTCCCATGCCATGTGTCCATCCTCTAGCTCTCAGTGCCCCGAGAAGACAACATCAAAGAAACAACCTCGTGTGTCCCCTCCAAGGGTGGGGCAGCTTCCTGGCTCTGAGGGTCAACACAACATGAGAGGAGAAAAATGCTGGGAAGACTCCACCCAGGAGCTAGTGAGGGATGGGGCAGGAGCACGTAACAGGCCAACATCTGGTGTGTGGCAGCGGGCAGAAGGGAGGAGTTGACAGCAGAAAAGGTTTGCTGGGCAGGAGGGCAAGAAGACAGGAAGCCAACATCCGAAGGCAGAGCAGGAGGAGCAGGGAGAGGGTGAGGCAGGAATGGGAGAGGGGAGGAGCAGGGAGGGGAGCCGCCTCATACGGAGGGTGCCAAGCACAGGAAGGAGGCAAGGTCTGCAATGGCACGGCCAAAGATCAGTGCCAGAGAGCTTAGCTGGTGGCATTCGGGGAAATTCCCTTCCAAAACCAGAGGGTTGTCTCAGCTGAGATGACCGAGCTATAGTCAGCCCAAGGCAGGAAGAGACTGGGGCGAGGCAGAGTGACTCAGGGGGCCGGGATCCAGCCCCTGTTAGCACTGAATGACCCAAGGTCACCAGCCGGGCCTGGTCAGCACCCCTCTCTAAGCAGGAGCTGGCCCAGGGACCATCCTGACAAGCCTCCCTTACCCCTTGGTCCTTCCCCGCAACAACCAAGGGCATTTCTAAATACTTTCAACTCAGGGCTCCAAATAAATCCACATCAAAACTTGAAAAAATGAGTTCTACCCTTGCATTTGCCCATGGCCTCGATCTCTGTGCAGGCTGGGATTTGGATCTGTTTGGTTCCCCGCTAAATACCCAGAGCTGGAACAGTGCCTCACCCTTGGCAATGCCTTTGGGTTTCCCTCCGACAGGACGCTCCTGCCTGAGCCCTCAGAGGCTGTCTCAGGATCTTCCCATCGCCCGTGGGCCCATCCGCCAGATGCACAGCGAGTGAGCTGAGGCCCAGTGGGGCCATGGCCACGCAGGGAACAAGCACTCCAGACTCACCTCATTTATTAAGCCTGTTGTAACTAGCCAATATCCCCATGGCATTTTCCTCATCTTCAGTTCAAAGCATATTGATTTGTAGTTTTAATACATGCTTCTGCCATGTAGCCTTATGTATTTTTCATGCAGGCATCCCATTTCTCTGGGGATGAGGCCCATAATTTCCCCTTCACACCAAACTCCTTCCTGAGCTTCTGTCCCCACTTACACATCGCTCAGAGCTCAGGGACAGCCACTCCAGTGTCCCCTCATAACTGCCACAGCCTCTCCCCCTTGTGGGGGTGGCCCTCGCCAGGGGTGACCTCCTATGCCAGGGCTGGACCCAGAGCTAAGCACACAGGGATCAACCTTCTGTGTAGACTGATGCTCACCCTCATTAAAGCACCAGCACTTCCAGGGCCAGGTTCTTATCTCTTCCCCCGCAGGTCCCAGAACATGCTACATAAATATGGATGGATGGATGGATGGACGGATGGGTGAGTGGGTGGATGGATGGATGGATGGATGGAGGGATGGATGGACGGATGCATGGATGGGTGGGTGGATGGATGGATGGATGGATGGGAGAGTGGGGAGAGCCTGAGCAGGAGACAGCCTGGGAACAGAACCAGACCCAGACACACAAACCCTCCTGCAAAAGAGGCCCCCCATTCACCCCCACTTTGTTACATCTAGAATGAATCTCAGTGCCCCAGGCTACTCGCAATTTACCCCCCTCGGCCCCTCATTGGCCTGTAAGTCTCCCGCTCCACTTGCCCAGCCCCCCTGGGGCCCATCACACCCTCTAGCTATTTTTACTGGCTGCCTCATGTGTCTGCAGAGCCCCAGCCCAGCCCCTGGCCCCCCATCCAGCCTCATCCCCTCTTTACTTTGCAGGAGCTTTTCAAACACCAGGCCTCAGCACTCCCCAATGCTCTTTATAAGCCAGAGCCAAGCACAATCTTTAATGGCATTTAATAAATTAGTGGATGAGGAAAATAAAAAAGAAAACCAAAGTGACTTTAATTTCACAGCCTGACATGTGGCTAGCAATGATCTTGCCTGGCCCGGGAGAAGCCGGCCTGCCAAGAACTTCATCACTGGGAGAAAGGACCATACGTCAGAGCCGGGAGGGGAGCTGCTACATTGCATTTCAAATGCCCGTTGCCTCCAAGGGGCCGCCGCAGCTCATTCATTGTCACAGCTGTAAAGGGGGTGGGGGTGGACACGCTTCTAATTCTGCATGGAGCAAAAGGACAGGACAGAATCACAAAGATGTCTTTGCCAAAGCCACCAGCAGGGAGGAGGATGAGAGCACAGAGGGGGGGGTGCCTCTCAGTGAGAGGTCTCCCCCTGTGTGAGCTGTCCCTGGCCCCAGGCCGTCCAACCACTCCTTGAGCACCCCCAGACTCCCAGTGCTCACCATCCCACCAGATGCTCCATTCCATTTATGCACAACTCTAACTGGTCAAGAATTCTTTCCTTTTTACTCAAGAATCTACTCTCCTATGGCTAACATGCCTCGGTTCTAGTTTTGCCCAAGAGGCCCACCCAGAACAGGTGTGGCAGGCCTTGAAATATCAGGCTGGTATCTAACATTCCTGCTCAAGTCTTCTCCTGGCCTACTAAAGGGCTCTGAGATCTTCCACCTCCTCTGAGTCACCTTCCACTGCTCATCGCTGTCCCAACCTGAAAGTTAAGAGTCCAGCTATGGAGGGACCAACACAGAGTATACACTTCCACCTCCTCTGAGTCACCTTCCACTGCTCATCGCTGTCCCAACCTGAAAGTTAAGAGTCCAGCTATGGAGGGACCAACACAGAGTATACAGATACCACTCTCCCCTCCTACACTCTGAGCGCTATACTTCTAGTAATCCAGCCTAAGCCTCCACTGCCTTGGCTGGCAGCCATAGCACAAGTTTTGCTCACATTAAGTTTGTGCATAATTTAAAACCAAATTACATGATTCCTCGGTCATTCTTTTTTTGACCCCACACTTTCTCTCAAAGCCTCCAATGTCTTCACAACTTCAGTTCACAGCCCCCAGTATCACCAGCTTGCACAGGTGATAGGGAGATCACACCCATATTTCTGAACTGAGTTTTCCTCCAAATAACCATTACATAAAGCATTTGCATATCCAAAACCCAGTTACATTCTGATGACTGCAGAATCAGGCTATTTTCCATCCAAGATAGGCCTAGGGGAGAGCATTTCAACATGGTCAAACGTAAGGGATGTCGAAGTGGGAGCTGCAAGCCTCGGAGGTTAATAAAGCTCTTAAATTCCATGTTTCCAGAGTCCACTTCTCTCCAGCGAACTTTGTAGGGGCTAACCCCTCCCCAGTTCACCAGAACACCTACCTGTTGAGAGAAGAGCCTGTTACAATACCTCTTACAGTCTACAACTCCAGAAAGTTCATGAGGATGAGAGTCTGTGATGAGGGAGGTCCCATTTGAGACTTTGAGGGCAGCCCCTTGCCACCCTCCAGTGGGTTAAGGGCCCTGGGCAGGGGGAAATGCCCAGTTTCCAGCAGCCCTGATCCCCAGAGGGCTGCACAAAGGGCCTGGTGCCCTCTGACCCCAGGGGGTGGGATGGGGGATGGGGAGTGGAGGTTGGCTCGCTGAAACACTCACTGCCCATCTGTTTGGGCTTCCTGGCCTGGCCTCAGCATGGAGGGCATCTGCCCTGACAGGGGCTCACTCTAACCGAGGGTGGGACCCAGGGTGGCACGGTTCTAGGGACAGGGATAATCCGGGCCTGTCCCTGGGCTTCAGAGGCCAAGGCAGTGGTGCCAAGATCAGGCCCGGTCCCCAAGAAGGCTGATGTGCAGACAGTGAGTGAGGGGCAAGAACTAGATATGGGAGGAGAGGTGGGTATCCACCTGTGCTCTCCCAACACAGCCCCCGGAAGCCCCGTCTTCCACAGCCATTCCTCTGTCTGGGAGAAAGGCCGGCAGAGCCACGGAGCTCACCTCCCCCACCTCCACCTGCTCCCAGGTCCCAGGCCATCTGGACTCCTCAACTCTGACAGCAGGACCCAGATCAACTTTCTCAGGTGCCAGCACCTTGCCATCTTCCCAAACTGACCCGCAGGCCTACTCCCGCTGTGGGGAAATGGAAGAGGAGGCAGAGACAGCTCAGAACCCCCCAGCAGGCTCGAGGTGTGACGGAGGCTACGGCAGGAACAAAGCCTGAGCAGCAGGCCCCAGGAGGACCACAGTGATGTGCAGCTGGATGCCAAAGAGCAGCAGATGATACAAAGCACCTGCCAGCCTTGTGAAGCAGGAGCAATCATTCACCATCCATAAACATCGATTCACGCCGCCGCCGCCCCGGGGGCAGGCCTCGACGTGGCAGACCTGCACCCCTTCCCAGTCAAGCGCACTGCAGGCCCAGGCGGGGTGGGCTGGGTGGAGGGAAGAAGGGGCACAGGGAGTACTGTACCCCAGCGTTCGCTAGCTCGGTCCAGCCCTTCCCACTCCTGCGCACTGCTGGCAACAGGAGGACGGAGGCCCTGACAGCGGGATTCTGCTCAAGGACCTTGGCAGGTCATGCACGGTGGGCATACAGCTGTGTCCCATCCCTATTCGAGAACACACAAGAGGAGATGGGGCCAAAAGGCGGAAGGGGCAGGGGAAGGACTTCCCAAGAGGGAGGCTGACAGTCTACCCCCCTCTGGTGGCTGTTCCCTGAGCTGTCGGAGGACTGCCCTCGGCTGGGAAGGCGAGGGGTGGGGGTTTGACCCTTGGAGGTGTCTTTTCCCCTTTCTACAGAACTTGTCAATACCCAACAGGAAACAGCTTGGCGCCTCAGGCCCTGTTACTGTCAGGCAGGGTGCTAGTGTGGGAAGGGGTGCTCTTGATGGTGGCGCAGCATAAGCTCTCCTTACCTGCACCCCACGGGCCAGGGCTGCCTGAGCTCCTGGGCCCACGGGAGCCATGGGGAGACAGCGGGGACCACAGTGTGAGGCACTGTCTGAACTCCCAAGGTCACTCTAAATTGGGGGCGAAGGCACCAAGGACTCAGAACAACAGCTTGTCAGAGGAGTCTGCAGAGGGATTTTCCAATCACTAGCATATTTTTCCTACCTGCGTTTGTTTTATTTTGTGTATCTGGGGAGAAAGACATTTCTGACAGCATCAAAGCACGAGTACATGAAGCCAGGGCTGCCATGGGAGAAAGGGGTGGGCTTAAGAAACCAACCTTCAAGGATCACACTGAAACTGGGGCCACGGGGGCTCCCCTGAGAACGCAGGACTGCCAGAGCCTGGGGACTGCGGCATGCTGTGCGGCTCTGGGGAGCCACTCAGCCTTCCGAGCCGTTCCCGCGCTGGAAGACTGAGGCAGGAAAAGCACCTGCCAGCATCAGGAAGACCTCAAGGACGAGTGGATTATGCCGGCCGAGCACTTTGTGGTCCTCAGAATATGAATATCGTACACGGTGTTGTGCTATTTTTCAGACTCCTTGGAAAATGCAAGGGAAACTGGACAAGGAAACCTTGATTTCGCATCACATCTTCCTAGTAAAGCGCTCAAATAATCTGTGAGACTACAATGCCTCCTACAGAATGGGGCGGAAGGCCCATCCTCCCTGTCTGAGAAAAGGAGCCCCGCCTCCAGAGGTGAAAAAAAAAGTCAGAGTGAAAACCGTGCACTGCGGGGTGCTTCTCAGTGGGGCTGCCTCCGTCCTGGCCATCACATGATGGAGGCCCTTTAATAAGTAAATGAGAATGACCTTCTGCAGGTTACGTTCAGCAAATCACACGCTGTAATTACACATACAGATATCAGGAAAGATCCCGGCTGACAACCAGGTCCCTCTCTGGCTGCAGGGCAGCTACCCCCACACACCTTTGCTACAGCCCTTGGACTTGGCCAACGCATGACTGGCCTTCTCTCTAGGGAACCCATGCCCATTATTATTTATTCCGCCAGCCAGGAGCCGTGTCCACCCACGCCAGGAGTGGAGGACGCAGGCCAGGTAAGTTCACCAACTGAAGTGACAATCTGAGATCCCTCCCCACCCTGTGCCAGGTCTGCCCATCTCTCCATCCCATTCTCCTGGTAGAACAGGAGACCATGGCCCACCCTCTACTATTTGACACAGGCCCTGCAATTCAGGTTACGCTGCTGAAAGCTGCCTGCCCACAGTCTCATCTGATGAACTTGTGCAAGGTCACAGAGCTCGTCCATGGAGGAGCCATGCCCTGCTCCCACCCCACAGCCTGACTTGCCCCCTTAACCTCTTGATGCTGCGCTGCTGGGGACAGTACAGCACCAGCGCTCGTGAGCACTGGCCACACGCCAGCACGGTCCTGAGAGCTTTGCCTCTTCTGCCTCATTTAATCCTTCCAACCCAATGACGGGGTTGGGGGCAGGTTATTTTTGCCCTCCCCGTTTTATAGATGAGAGAAAAAGGCACAGAGAGGTGCAGCAGTGAAGGAACACAGGAAACCTGACTGCAGAAACCACCATGCCCCACTGCTTAGACCTGGGTCATCCCAAATAGGCCAGAAAGGTGTGACCTAGATATGTCCCTCTTGGAGAAAGGACGGCTAGCAGGGTGTGATGGGTGTGAGCGAGCCTCTGTGGCCGGGAAGCCTACCTGTAGACCAGGAGGGCAGGGAATAAAAGTTGTGACAGAGATAGTAACAGGGGTGGTGACACAGCGCTGGTGAGGGTGACGGTGGTGACAATGATGAGAATAATACTGACGATGAATCTAGCACTTATTGAGCCCGTATTACATGCCACAAACTGTGTCAACTCCTTTCCACAAAACCACACAAGTTACTATTATTTCCCCCACTTTGCAAATGGGAAAACGAAAGGGTCAGAGATTAAGCATGTTGCCTAAGCTCACACGTGGAGTCAGTAGACCTGGGATTTTAATCCAATTTGCTGTGACTCCGAACCCTGTGCCTACTACACACAGACCCAGGAAAGCCCCACCTTGTTTTATTAATGATTTTCAACACCTTTCTAGCCTAACGTGAGTCAAGGGAGGTGGGAATGGGTGCCCAAGAGTACAGGACCCAGAAACACAGATTCCCCTGGCTGGTCAATGAGGGAACCGAGAGCCTGAACCTGGTCTACCTGGTTCCAAGGCCAGGAAGCAAGCACAGCCCCCGCTGGGAGTGGGAGCCAAGGTCCAGGTCTCAGGTGCCTGGCTGGCGACTGACGGCGGGAATGGTGGTGTTGGGGAGCAGAGAAGGTGGCAAGGACAGCGAGTGAGTGGAGGGCACCTATTTAGGGGAGGGGTGTGTGCCCAGGTGAACATGTGTTGGGGGGGGGGGGGCCAGTTTTCAACCAAGGCAATCTGCCTACCTCACTGATTTTACCGGAATTGTGAAAACGATTGGCTATTCCTCTGCAAGAAGAAGCAAGAAGGAACAAAATGAACTAATTTGGAGATTAACTGACCTTATTTTTGCACCTACATTTCCACAAAACAGGGGAGCTTGTTGAAATAATCACAACCCCGGGCCGTTCATATTCTGGAGAGCACTTTCACAGACACGGGCTCAGGCACACAGTCCCACCGACTCCTGGGGAGGTGTCAGCCCATTGTACAGATGAGGAGGTTGCAGCTCACAGGAGCAAAGCCCTCATCTCCACACGCCTGTGGGAAGCAGGGGCACAAGGACTATCCGCATCTGACCCACCGGGAACCAGAGCAACTCAAAGACTTCCGCTTTCCAGAAAGGAACGACAAGGAGGGCCTGGCTGATAACTGCTCATTAGACCTGCAGCAGGGGCCTCAGGGGTGCTGCTGAGCGGCACCAGGGTGCCATGGTGGCACACAGGAGCGAAAGACAGGGCCCCTCCTCCAGGACATCCAAGCCAGCTGGACCAGCAATTCTAGGCAAATAAGCCGCCACTCCGCAGAAGAGCATACGGGCCAGTGCCGGACGTCTGGGTCAGGGAAGGCTGGCGACCATGCTGGCCGTGGATCCAGGTACACCAGGTGCAAGTTCTCGGTTCCCTCATTACCAGCCAGGGGAGTCTGGAAAGCAATGTCTTAAGTGCTGGATTTTAAATGGGGAATTAATGGTACCTACCACACAGAGTTGTCATCAAGATTAAATGAGATTCATGAAAATAAACTTCCTAGCACGGCACGCCGTACAAAGCCATAAATGGGAGTCGTTATTAGTATTTACGGCCTGCAGTCCTCATTCACCCAGCTTGCTGAGAGCAGGCGGAGCACCTGTAACCAGGGGCTGGCGAGAGAGGTCCTGGGGCCCAGCGGTTCCCAGCCGGCAGCCACGCTCCCGCAGTGGCCGCGCAGCGCGCATCCGCCCAGACTGCTGTACTCGCTCCTCGTCCTCCCAGTCCCCAGCCACCCATCTCCCGGACGCAGCTTGCTTTCCCGACTTGCGAGCCGGCTTTCTTTTGGCAGGGAGCTGCTGCCGTCTGTGCTATGGACCGTAAAACAAGTTTTCATCAATAAATTAAGATAAGCGGAAAGCTGCCTCAGGAGGAGGCGGGCTGAGGCAGGCAGGGGCGGGGGGGGGGGCGGGGGGGAGAAGTCACTCTGTGACCCAGAAGGGACCACAGTGAATCCAAAGCAAGACTGGGGCTGACAAGCTCCTCTCCCGGGGCCCCAGGGGCCCCACTGGACCTGCGCTTCTCAGAGAGGGGGGACTCAGGTCACCATGCCTCTCTCGGGTCCCATTCCATCCTCAAGGCGGATTAGTGTCCGTCACAGGTAAAGCCAGGTCTCAGCAATACCCTAGCAGAAATAATGATCCCAATCACTGCGTTAGACTAGCTAAGTCTAACCAGACACTTGCCTGCCCAATCACTAACACAGGTAAGCAGCCTCTAAAAATAAAATCGTTCTCATAGAGCTTCCGCACGCCTCAGTGTGAACCCCTGGGCCCCCTAAATGCACCTTCCACACCTCTCCATGTCTTACTCCCAGCATCTCCCCCAACCAAAAAGTCTTCCTCTTTTCACTGTTCTCAATCCAACCCAGAGCCTCCAAGGCCCCGTTGACAACCCACCTCCTCCTCCAGGCTGGCCAACCCCACCCTGCCCCCACCTAACCCCCTGCAGCGGCTCTGACCATCATCAGCCACAGAACCTCTCCCACCTGGCCAGTCCTGACCTCTGCTGGCATGTGTCCGGCCTACAAACAGCTGAGGGGCAGGCAGCTCCCCCCACCCCCACCCCTCTGTGCATTTCCCCGGCATCAAGCTCAGTGAAGGGCACAGAGAGGCCCTTGTTTACCAACATCTAGGTATCGACTGAGTGGGCCCAAGTGAAGAGGGATGTGGGACACAGGCTAGGTAAGTTTTGGCTTAGCCACAGGCAAGCCTCCCCACCCCAGTGCAACGGTCCACAACCCCGCCAGTCCCCGACACTCGTAAATAGGCCGGAGCATATGGCAGGAGAAGGGCCATCTGTCCGTCCACCACCACACACGGAGAGGTGCGCAGCTCTGCATATGTTATGAGTTAATGGACAGAGCGGCGTGATGAACCCCAAACGGTCCAGCACACTGGCTACATGCTGGGAACAGCTGGGAATCTTGGGCGAGTCGATTCACTCCTCCGAACCTCAGTTCCCCCACCTATAAAACAAAAGGCTGAACCTCATAACACGCCAGACCACTTCTGCTCATCCTCACCCTGGCTGTGAGAGAGGTAAGATGACAGCGCCTGGTCCACTTACATGACAGCTCGGGGCTGCAGGGCCGCCCATGGGCTGGGAGGCGGGAGCCCGCCCTGCGTTGCTAAGAGTGGCCCTGGGCTGGGCCTGAGAAGTGTTGTGTGATATACCCTCATCCCCTTGTGTGGTGACATCATGATCCAAACCCCCCAGGCAAGGAAATGGGAGGCTCGGAGATGAGACTGCTCAGGGTCCCACGGTCAAGGCCAATTCAGCACCAGGCCTCAGGAGCCAAACATTTAAATACACCCAAGCAGAGGGAGCAGCGTGCTAGGTTTCAGACGACAATGATATTAATCAAGGCTGCTAATTAAACCCCACCCTGGATATAAATCAGAATCGATTTACTTCTGAGTTTGGGCGCTTCCCATATCTGGAAGGAGCAGAGTAATGGGAGGACTTTGAGCAAGTCCAGGCTGGGGGGCGGCCTTGCTCTAAATCAGATCCCAGTGGCCTTCCCCCTTCCCCTCCACACCCACTCCTACACCACACGCATGCGCGTACACACACACACACACACACACACACACACACACACACACACAAACGTGCATATGCACACGGATAAGCACTCCCTCTGCCCAGACCCAGAGGGGAAAGTGATGCCATTTTATGAAGGGCAAACAGGAGGAAATAACCTATATGTTAAATTGTGAGCTGGCAGGTGGAGCTGAGAACAAAGTTCAATGAACGGAACAGAAACATATTGACAATAGCAAAAGAAACAATTACTACGCATTTTCATACGAGATCCTGAGGAATAAATTTGCTCTTGCTTTTGCTTATTCAACAGAAAAAGAAAAAAAAAGAGCAGTAGCCAGGGATGGTGAAGAGACAGCAGAATGCAGACGCTTGCACTTTGTGGCTCATCATTTCCCTTAAGCTCTCAAAGGAGTGGGAGATACAGGCCGACACAGGGGTCAGAAGAAATAACATTGTGAGTGGGGAGATTTAGGGGTGCTGTCTCCACAAAATAGACACCCTCAAATTAGCACGGAGAGGTGCTGCTCCCATCCACTTGGCAGCTTTGCATCTTTGGAAGTAGACATCACTAAGAGAGAGAAAGAAAACATATTTTACTTGGAGATGGAACCTTTAAGGTTCGTGGCTCCAGCTGCTCAGGGGGCTACAGTCTGGCTTCATTTCAGGAGGGCTCTCTTTTGCAAAAGCGAACCTCCAAGAGAGTCCTGTGGGAAGGGGTATGATCCCACATAAGAGTTCAACAGTCTTGCACGATAACATGCGATCATGGGCATGATCTTGTGAACACTGGAAGCACGGGGCTCGGGTGGGGATCTTGCCACCTGCACCAGGCGCACCAGGATGGTGGTCGCGGTTTGACCTTCTTTTCCTTGGTGTCACATGCTCTCTGAACAGCGTCGTCTAGATCAGCGTGTCCGTCCAGTCTCCTGAAATGTGCTTCTCCACGTGTCCCCTATGTTGGGGACATGCTTCTCCACCTATTCTTCCACCCAGGACTTAAAACTTGGCTCTGTGGCCAGCGGTTAAGAGCAAGGCTCTGGAGTAAAGGCCTGGGTTCTGAACCCCAGCTTTGCCCCTTACCAGATGGAACCTTGGGCCAGGTGACCTCAGTGACACTGACTCCACATCTGTAAAATGGAGGTATTAATGCTACCTCCCCAAAATACATGTAGTACTTACCTTACAAGGTTGTTGTGAGAATTAAATAGGATAAAACGTCTAAAGCTTTTTGAACAAGATCACGGCCTAAATCAGAAATGTTCACTACCACATCATCACTGTGACCCTCATCCATCTCAAACCCTCAGCCACCTCCCTGCAAATCTCCTGCACCCACCCCTGCACTCCCACCGGGCAGTTGTTGGCCTCCTCTCTTTGGCCTGAGCACTGGGAAGCATCCCACTTGGCACCCGCCTCCGCTCGGTCACCACCACAATGGAAACGCTCTCCTGGAGCACAGAATGCCTCCTCTCCCAGGCCCTGGAGGGCTCCTGTAGCCCAGGGATACCACTAAAACCCCTCAGCATGGTGTTCACCTGAGACCCACAAGCTCCTCTCTTCATTATCATCATGCTGCTACCCCTACAGTCCAGGGTACTCGTCCCACACCTTTGGCTGCATGCATCTCCTCTGGCTCTTCCCCCAGCAGCCATGCCCTCCCTTCACCTCTTACCACTGGGAATTGCCCATCCTTCCCACAAAGGGTCTGTGACCTCCGCCGCCCTGCCTTCCACCTCTGTGCACCAGAAGCACCTGCCACCTTTCTCACAGCCCTTAAGACATTTTGCCCTACAGATGTTCATTCCTTGTTGCTTTTGCCAAAGTCACTCTCACTTCCACCTCCTCCTGTGCCTCACACAGAGCAGGCTTTCAGGAGACATTTTTTAAGTTGAACTGTGTGTGAGACAGGAAGCTCCCGCAGCATGGGACTAAGACGGTACCACTTGTTCTGTGCCGCACCCAGCTGGTACCCCGCGGAAAGGATACCTCCACTTATGCTGTCAAGGACCGTAAGGGTGAAGCAAGCCCCAATTCCATGAGTACCAACTTCACCCCATTCTTCAGTGGCACAGAAATGTTGTCATATCAAATGCAGCTACGTCCTCATCTCGACCCCAAGGCATGTGATCGCAGGGACTAAGTACCTCTTCTGTGTGGCTCGTTCATGCCATCATCTTATTGCTTTCCACAGTTATGATTAAGCACAAACTACACCAAGAACCATGTCAGCAGCGCTGAGACCTCCCAGGACCTCAGGGTGCTCTGAGGGGCTGCCCCGCCTGACTGCCTCAGGCACAAGCCGAGCAGCCCCCTCTCCGGGCTCCAGCTCACGCATCCACTTGCCTTCCATCTTATTACCTGCACTTGGATGCCTCGTGGTGTCTCACACTTGAAAGGTGCACAACGGAAATGCTGGTGCTCAAGCCACAGAACCCAGGAGTCACCAGTGACCCTTTGCCCTCCTTCGTGTCCCACATCAGCCACCAGCAATCTGCCAGTTCTCCCTCCAATCTCTATCTCAGTCCCTCCATTTCTCTCCATCACCCCTGCTACCACCATCCCTTCCTGTTTCCCAGCTGCCACTCCTGCCTTTCTAGAACCCATTCTCCACAGAGCAGCCAGAATGGTCCCAGCCCCGCCCATCATTCTCCACATTTCCAGTGGTCACCCCTTCACATGCAGAACAAACCCCAAGTCCCTTTCCATGGCCTACGAGACCCGCACCATCTGGCCTCTGCCTCCCTGTGTGTCCTTTGTCCAGAATGTTCTTCCTTAGGTAGTCACATGATTGTTCATTCCTACCTTTCAAGTTTCCCTTGCTTCCTTCCCATCTCGTATGACAATCTGTTATTACTCTGTTTGTTCATTGTTGTCTGTCTTCCTACTAGAATGTGAGCTCAGTGAGTTTAGAGTTTCCTGACTTGTTCCCTGTGCATTCCCCACCGTGCTGCACTGCGCCAGGTACATGGCCAAGGCTCCACCCGATGTGTGGAAGGGAGGGGTGAAGGGATGGAGGAGGCCAGGACTTGGAACTCTTTGGTCCCGGAGAACTTTCCTCTAGAACGGCATTTAGTGTCCATGGATTCCACTGCTCAGGCACCATCAAGATCCCGGGAGTGATAGCAGGGCGCTGAGTTGCAGCACAGAGAAAATGCTGCAGGATGGAAAGCTCTGACAAGTAAGAACAAGAAGGAACATGGGCTATGATGTCAACAGACTCACGTGAGTTAGAATCCCTGCCCTGGCTGTGCAACCTTAGGGAAGCACCTTAGCCTCTCTAGGCCTTAATTCCTCGTTTCCAAAACGGAGGCAGCAATACCAAACTCATAAGCTGCATGAGCACAGTGCCTCGTAGCGAGTGGACACTCACATACAATTCTCTTTCTCCAAGGACGTGGGGGTTCAGACCCACATTCTTTTTCTAATTACACGAGTCCATGCTCCTGCTCCCCAGAAAGTGGGATGCCAAGGTGTCACCACTACTTATGTGTCAGCCACCTCATCTAGGATCTAACCTAAAGGACAAGAGGCAGTGAGCACATCAGAACCCACTGATATCTATTGGGAGTCACCAAGGGAAGTCGCCAAGGGAAGTCTGCTCCCAGCCCCGCCCATCATTCTCCACAAGGTTTGGGAGAAGATCCTGGGAGCAGGCACTCCGGCTGCAGGGCGGGTGGAGAGGAGAGGGGGGGGGACACACAACCTGGTGTTTTTCAATACTGCTTGGGTCCTAGGGTTGCCCCAAGCTCCTTGCAGTCTTAGTGTGGGGGGGGGTGGGGGGAGGAGGATAAGAACCAACTTGCCTAACAACTTGTTTTCAGATGCGAAACAGCAGCTCAAACCCAGGGATGGGGTCAAGGCTCCCTCTGTCCTTAGTCAGTCCCTGAAGGAGATGACAATCTACAATGCCCAAGCCAGGAATGCTCACTGAGGTCTCTCCCCCTCTAGGAGGAGAGGGCACCAGGGAAATTTCGAGCCCCAGAATATCGCCTTAGCTGGGGAGGGCATGCCGTGGGCCACAGAACTCAGCTCTCAGACACAAAAGGAATCTTGCCAAAGCGCTCCCTTCCTGAACCCCCAAAGCCTGTGGGCTGGGACACCAGGGTGCAAGTCCAGCCCGAGGCAGAGTCAAGCTGCACCTGCAGATGGCTCAGCTCTCAACTAGCCCTTGGGACCCTGTACTTGCCAAGACTATCCCAGAATCCCTCCCCTCCCTGCCCCCTCAATTATTCCTTCTACACTGGCTTTTACCCTGCCATTCCCATGCTCAGGCGCTGCACCAGCTCCCACTGCCCACAGGAGGAGTCCAAACCCTCCGGCCTGACAGTCAAGGTCCCGCATGAGCTGGCTGCAGGCTCATCTCCTGCGTACCCCATCGTGAGCCATTTCCCTCCAGCACAATGGAGCGGCGCGTTCCATCGTCGCCAAGCATCCCCTTGCTCGTGCCAAGCCTGTTTGGAAGACCATCCTTCTCCTGACTCACCCCACACGACCAGCTAAGGTCTTCCTCCTTCAGAGGTATCTTGCTCTGATGAAGAGCATAAAAAACCCCGAAGAAATAAAATCCAGTGCTCTCCATTTCTGGGCGCCTGCAGCATAAGTCCCCTGTCCAAAGTCGCCTAACTTGTCACCCTTGGTGGTTAGAAAGAAGCTGTTGCAGCAGGTAAAAAGGCACTCGAATTGGGGACAGTCAGCAGGATAGTTCCCGAAACCCTGCTCAGATGCCAGCAAGAGGGGAGATGGGAGGCAGCAGCAGAGGGGCCTGGCTTTTAACAAGAGAGCTTGTTGGGGATAATGTATTCCCGAAGTGTCTCAACGGGTTTCAGCTAGTTGAGTCTATAATGGAACAAGCAGTCACTGTTGTTCTTGGATGCCACGGCTCCGTGACGGGGGAGTGAGCGCCGCAGAGACAGCAGCCATAAAGCAGAGAACAGCCCATGGGAGGTGACGCTCCGCAGGGACCAGGTTTTATAGTCCTAGAAAGAGGAGGTTCCAAGAAATCCAAGAGCGTGGACTATGAATCACAGGGGAAAGTAGAGCTGGAGCCCCAGCTCAGGGAAGGAAGGGGGAGAAAGCCAGGCCAGAATCCCAGGTACTTGAAGGGGTGGGTGGGGAGGGGGGGGGGGGGTACTGGCAGCAGGGAACTACCTACCATTGGCCCAGAGACCCATGGTAGGCAGGGCTGGAGACCTACCCTTACTCTGCACAAAGGGTGAGGCACTGGGTGACCTCAGGGGAAGCGCTCTGCTTTTACTTACAAAAGTCCCTGGGATCATGGTGGGCCAGGGTCTCCGGACTCAGGCTGTAGAGGAAGTGGACAGATGGGGACTGGTACATGTTGCCTGCTTGGCACCTTTCACCCAACTCACCCCTGATATTCAGCAATGCCGGGTTCCCTGGGCCCAAGCTACTTTTCGAGGCGAGGTCTTTCTCTCCTCATTAACTAGAGGGCAGTCCCAGAACAGTCCTCCCTGTGGGACAGCCTCGTCCGAGAGAGGGCCACACAGCAGGTCCAGTCTGCACTTCAGGAACTGGCCCTCCTTGCATGGACCCTCTGGAAGTCCAGCCCCACGTCAGCTGCGGCTCTGCTTCGGGCAATGTGGAGTGGTCATGACTTTGGGGTTCTTCTACGGTCCCCCTAGAAGAGTTAACTGGCCTCAAAGTCAAGATCAGGGGCGCCGCTAGGGAGCTTATCTGACCTCCTGAAGGGATTAGCACCCGGCTCAAGAAATGCCAATCAGCCAACAGGGCCGAATTTAACCTCGGCTATCCCTCCCAACCCTCGCCAGGGCACTCTCAAAATCGACAATTACGCTAGAGGCAGCTCTTACTACAGTTCCGTCATCAGCTATTTATAACCCATTCGCCTTCTGGGGGGAACCAGACACCTCCCATCACAGTGAGGAGTGGAGCACCAGGCCTGTGGCCTTGGCCTCAGGGACCCCTCTGTGCTGGTCTGCTCCTGCCAGGACCCTGCAGGAGCGCCTTCTCCCAGTTCCCAGTGGCCCTGCCCCATCACCTCTGAGGGACTGAGTGCCTCACTCAGCAGGGTCTTAGGCCTCCTGTGAAGACCCCAAGCCTACCAATCTCTCCTACCAGCTCAGCCATAGGACTCAAGACCTGACTGTCTTACCCCGCCAGCTGCTGGCTCCCCCAACAGCTCTCTTCCCTCTTTTTTATTATTTAATCACCTCCTTGGCTCCTGACAACCCAACAAATCTGAAGAACCAGCAAAACCACAAAAGGGGTGGGAGTAAGACACTTATGCAAATAAGCCTTGAATGGAGAACAGGTCTAGTCCTGGATGGAGGTCTCCCCACCTTCAGTAAAAGATGTGGGTGAATGAACAATAAATTGTGGTCCATCCAGACAGTGGGATATTTTTCAGCACTGAACAGAAATGAGCTATCAAGCCATGAAAAGACATGGAGGAACCTTAAATGCATATTACTAAGTGAGAGAAGCTAGTCTGAGGAGGCTGCATACTGTATGATTCCAACCATAGACGTTCTGGAAAAGGCAAGACTATGGAGACAGTAAAAAGATCAGTGGTCGCCAGGGGTTGGGAGGGATGAATAGGTGGAACACAGAGGACTTTTAGGGCAGTGAAAGTACTCTGTATGGAACTGTAATGGTGGATACATGTTATTACACATTTGTCCAAACCCACAGAATGCACACCAACAGTGAATCCTAAGGACAACTATGAACTTTTGGCTATGATGGGTCAATGTAGGATCATCCTTCGTAAAAAAAAATATACCATTCTGGTGAGAGATGTTGATAACGAGGGAGGCTATGCATGTAGTGGGGAGGGAATATATGGGAAATCTCTGTACCTTCCTCTCAATTTTGTTGGAAACCTAAATCTATTTAAAAAAAAAAAAAAAAAAAAAAAAGGTGGGTGACCAGCTAACAGCTCTGCCTTCAAGGATGTAACTGGCAAGAGCAAGATTGTTCAACTCGAGCTACTATAAGAAGCAGATGCCCACACCGCAGATACACTAAGAGGGGTCCAGCTTTGTTCCTACATGGTCTGCACCTCTACTGAGCCTGACCCTCATCTCCGGCCCAGTGAGAATGCTGACTGCCCAACACTGCCATATCCTCAAGGCTTCACTGATTTGCTTCATCTAAAGCATGTTTGTCTAAAAGATACTCACCTTATTCTAAGAGTAACTTAAAGGGAAAGGTTCCCTGACTTCCGGGGTATGGGCTAGATACCCCAAGAAGTACCTTCTGAAAGCTAGTCACTCTTCTGCAGCCAAAAAAGGGAAATCCCATGGGTGATTCTATGAAACTGAAACAGCCCTTGCTGGCCTTACCCCTTGGGGTGGCACAGGGACAACCTCACGAATATGGTGGCAAAGGGCTGAGTGGGGAGAGAGCGCTAGAGAAAAGGTTAATAATAGAGTTGGGTTGGGCGCAGCCCGTTTCCTTTTTCAGTTGCCCTGACTGGCTGCTCCCATTACGCGATGTGGCTGAGGGCACGGCGTCAGCTGCTGTGGAGACTCAAACCCAGGTCAGCCCGGGGGCCACGTCTCCTCAGGCCACCTCGGTGAAGGGTCCACGTGCCGCAGGCAGATGAGGCCCATGCACAAACTCACCGGGCTCACCTAACGCAGCCTCTCTACAAAGCCGGAGCTGGCCGGGTAGACAGCCAGGCCGGAAGCCCCAAGGTTGACTGTCCTGCACCCATCAGCCTTCCAGCCCAGCCACGTGCCTTGCCCTCATTGTCTCTCTTGACTGTAGACTGCTATTTCGGGCTCTGGGGGACAAAGGGGAGCTGATGACTGCAGCAAGAAGCCCACATGGTGGGCAGGTTGGCGACAGGGCAGCTGCTGCCCTCTCTCCAGCCTCTCCCGTCCCTTGGAAACCAACAAATACCATTCACTCAACAGTCAACATACGCATGTGCACTGGGCTCCAGGCTGGGTGCTTTAGGTATATTATTCCATCTACTCTCACACCAGTCTGAGGAGGCAGACTCTATTATCCAAGACCCATCAGTAGGGCCGGGGTCAGTTCCCAGCTTTCTGATTCCTACACCTCCACTCCCCTCAAGGACATCAGAATCATCCAAGAAAGTTCCCAACATTGCAGATGCCCACACCACACCCTGGGCCTGCTGTGCATCAGCAATCAGCATCTCTGGAGTTGTAACCACTCATCTGCCCAGCCAGGACACAGCAGAGAGAAATATCCCCAGGGACACGCTGCCCCTAGAGACCCTCATGTTGTGGCCCCTCCCCACTTCTCCTCAGGAATGAGCACCAGCATCCCACCCGCTATGACGGAGTCCTGGGAGCAGTGCCAGATTCCAATCCCCACCTGGCGCTCTGTGGACCTTTACTAAAGAGTGACTATTTTCCACCTCAGTTGATCTGGGCTGATTGGTGGCCTGTCCTCTCTGGGTTTCAGCATCATTACAGGTACACTTTGTCCATGGTGGCATTCTGTGAATTCTCCATGGGCCATGCAAGTCACAGCAGTCAAGCACTGACTGTGGCAGGTCCCCGTCCTTCGGACCATTACCTCACTGCTCCCCACACAACCTAGGAGGTGGGGTAGCACTGTCATCCCCCTTCACAGATGAGAAACCGAGGCTCAGAGATTAAGGAACTTGCCCAGAGAGAGGTGTGGCAAGTCGAATCCAAATCCAAGATCTTAAGCACCAGGCTAGATTGGATCCTTCACTGGAGCTTGTGTCTGCTCATAGTGGGCTGCGCCTGGTGGGGAGAGTGACTTTAGCCAACAGAGCAGGACAACAGGGGCTTGGTAGATGGCCCAGATGTTGAGAACCATCCTCCGAGTCCTAGGAGCACTAGGACAGGCAGGACAGATCCATGTGAGCCCCATTTTCTAGATGGGGAGAATAAACAGGGTAGTCAAGCAGTTGGCTCATACAGCTATCACAGCAACACAGAGGAATGTAGGACAAACCAGTCTCCCTACACCAGACCAGGGCCCACCATGTAGTGGTGAAAGCCTTCTTCTGGACCGCTCTAGAACAGCCCTATCTCCCACTCCTGTGCCCTCCCCACAGACAGGTGTCCACTGGCCCATCGAGGGGGGAAGTGACAAGCCCAGCAGCCCCACATGGCCCCACAAGGGAAGGGTCCTCCACTCAGCCCGAGAGGCACCTCTCTCCATTCCCTTCAGTTTAAAATAGGCCACCAGGATGCCTGCCAAGATCCAATGCTCTTGGCGAACAGGAGGGTTACACAGGGTGGGGCAAAAATAGGTTTACAGTTGTGAGAACACAAAACACAGAGTTCAGTCTTGTATTATTATTTATTAATCATTATGTTCGTATTTTCCATAGGAACAGCTGTAAACCTACGTTTGCCCGACCCTATATTTCTGGCTGCGCATCATGAAACGCTGAACTGGGGAAGGCTTCCCAAACCAACAGCTGACCCCGGCTGTGATGACAAGACGATCCTGAGAGAGTGGGCCCGGGGCCCAGCTAGCGCCCAGCTAGCGGCAGGCTCTCTGCATGAGTACAGTAGGTGGGGCTCTGGGAGCACGCCAACTGCTATACAAGGACATGGCTGGGGGGAGCCCAGGGGGCTGGGATTTCTCCCTGGCCCCAGCAAGAGCTCACACTCGTGCAGGCATGTGCGCACACCTGCCGCGGATGAACATTCCTGCATGCCATTCCCTAGCCTGGAATGGGCTTCCCCCTCTGGCTGCCATCACCATACTCTCCAAACGCCGTTCTTGTCTCACCTGCTCCAGGAAGCCTTGCCAGAGGCTCCACCTCTCTCCAGCCACACCGGCACCAAAGGACACAAAAGCCATGTTGTCCATAGGAATCGGTGTGGGAACTGCAGGTGTTTGGCCTGAGCGGGCTTTGGGATGTGGCGAGGAACACGATGCAAGTCTTAAATACAGGAAGGACTGACATGGTTCAGTGTCCGGACTTAGAGGGCAGAAGAGAGTCCCCAAGGGTTAGAACCCATGAGGTGAAAAATGATCCCTTGGTCACACTCGCCCAGAACCCAGAACTGACCGACATGGTGGCTACCACTAGAAGGCTGGGTGGAGACCCCATGCCTCCTGCAAGAACCTCTGCTTTGGGGCAGGGGCTGCCCCAGCTACTTCTTGCTCTGTGTTTCCATATTACACTAGAGGCCCGATGCACGAAATTCGTGCAAGAGTAGGCCTTCCTTCCCCTGGCTGCCGGCACCGGCTTCCCTCTGGCGGCTGGCAGGCACCCGGGACCCAGGCTTCCCTTGCAGCCCTGGCTTTGTCCGGAAGGTTGTCTGGAAGGACAACCGGAAGGATGTCTGGTCTAATTAGCATATTATGCTTTTATTATTATAGATGGGAACTTTCCGAGAGCAGGGTCCTCTTTCTGGTCAGCTCTCCCAACTCAGAGCCCAGTGGGAACTCAGCAGAGAGCCAAGTGGCTGCCCAGTTCCCAGGGGCAGCCAACTGGTGCTAATGGTCAAAGTGGGGGCAGGGAGGGGCGGGCAGGCATCCAGAAGTGGGAGGCATTGAGAACCCACTGTCCTCTGTGTCCTCCTATTCTTTTTTTATATATATTTTGTTATTGATTTCAGAGAGGAAGAAAGAAGGAGAGAGAGAGATAGAAACATCAATGATGAGAGAGAATCATTGATCGGCTGCCTCCTGCACACCCCCTACTGGGGATCGAGCCTGCAACCTGGGCATGTGCCCTTGATCAGAATCGAACTTGGGACCCTTCAGTCCCCAGGCCTCCGCTCTATCCACTGAGCCAAACTGGCTAGGGCTGTGTCCTCCTATTCTATATAATTAAAGGTATCCTTTGCAACAAAAGACTCTCCTCCCATATACACCTAGAAACTCATCAAAAGGTGAACAGTTCTAGTAGTTATCTCTGGATGACAGCATTATGAGTGATTTTAATTTATGCACTTTTTTATTTCTCTATTATTTCCAATATTCTGCAATGACCACATACTAATTCTAAACCAGAAATAAACTTTTAAAAAAGAACCAACTTCTGCCCTGGATGGTATTTCTCAGTGGTTAGAGCATCAGCCCACGCACCCAAGGGTCACGGGTTTGATTCCCCGTCAAGGGCACATACCTGGGTTGTAGGTTCGATCCCTGGCCCCAGTCAAGGCGTGTGCGGGAGGCAACCAATCGACATGGCTTGCTTACATTGATGTTTCTCTCTCACTCTCTGTGTCTGTCTTTCCTCTCTCTGTTTCCCCCTCCCTCCCTCCCATCTACTCTCTCTAAAATAAATAAATAAATAAAATCAATGGGAAAAAATAACCTTGGGTGAGGATTAACAAAAAAAATTTTGAGTTAAAAAATAAAAAGAACCAACTTTGTTCTCCCCTCTCAGATACCCCCATCATTAGTCAAGATCAGCCCCTCAAAAACCTCTACCATCCCCTTCCCCACCCCATTCCCCTGACACAGTCACACACACCAGGGGAGAGAGGCACGATGCAAGTGTATTGCATTTCTAGGTCAACTCCTTGCTAGGAAAGTAACAGCACTTGACTTCCCTGTCTTTCAGGTGGGATGCCTGTGTGACAGCATGTGGCACCCAGCAGCTGCACACTGAATGTTATTCTCCTTCTCAAGGTCCTGGAAGTGGTCTCTGCCATTTCCGGTCATGTGACCAAGGCTCCCTAACCACTCCAAGGACAGCCTTCCATCTTTAACATGCCTGCAGCCTCTTTAAGAACACTTGATGCTTCCGCAGTAGAATGAGACAGGTGTGCAAGGGGAGGCAAGCTCCAGCAGGTGTGGGGGAAGAGATGGGGCGGAGGTGCCAGTCTGGTCAGAGAGCAAACGGAGGGGCAGGAGCAGCTGGCCTGTGGTCCGCACTCTCCCTTCATCTCTCCTGGCTGAGCCCACCCCCCACTTTGCCAATTCTGAGCAATGCTCATTGAAATGCAGTCTACAGAGGGTACCTATTCCCTTTTGGGTTGTATTTTAAAGTCACAAACTAGAAACTTCTTCTAGAGACCCCTCATTGCTTTCTATGTTGTGGGGGGTGAGGCCGGTACCCTCAGGCCCTGCCGGTGTAACACTCGCTTGTTTATTATAACTGATCTGCTGTGGCTGTAACCTTCCTCAGGATGGTGTGAACCACTGTGCACGAGTGACAACCACTGCGCCAGCTCGCTATTACATGGAACTGGTGTGCTGTGGTAGGAGTGCAGGAGTGAGGAGGGTGGGGGCTTTGCTGCGGGGACTAGGTAAGTGGGTAACAGCTGGGAGTTTGGGATCATCGGTAAAAAAAAAAAAAAAAGGAAAGAAAGAAAGAAAAGAAAAACTTAAAACAAAAAGGAACCCATGATGGTATGAAGCCAGCAATCAACAATCAGAAGCTCCTTCAGAACTCTGATACTCTGATCTGGGGATGGATGGTACTGATCACACACATCATTGTGACAACTCCCAAAACATGGGGGCAGGAGAGGGGTGGGGAACAATGAGAAAGAAGGAGAAGGAGAAGAAAAGGGAGGCCAGATGAGATGAGAGGGCATGTGAACCAGAGCACAGTGACATCCCCACGTGCCACCCTGTCTGCTTTACTCCACCTTCAGTCCCTCCCGGCTGCAAGCCGCTTCTTCAGAGCAGGTCGACATGCACATCACAGTCATTACCCTGGCTGTCCTGGGCCTGGTAACCTATCATCTGCACAGAGGCCTGAGAGCCGAGCTCTGCATACCTCCAGCGCTCCGTCACAGCACCAAGAAAGGCTTCTCATGTCACAGGCACGATGCCTGAGCCAGCGAACCTGGGATGGGCCATATCTGTGGCTGCTGATAAGCTGACCTCAGCATGGACAGCGGAGCCTGGGATGGGAGCAGAGACAGGGCTTCTCGTGGTGCGTCTGAGCAGTGCGAGTGTTCCTGTGTGTGTCAGCTGTGGCAGAACCACGGGAGGGGGGAAATGGCCCTGCCCTCGAGGTGCCCCACCTCTAATGGGGAGACGCCCTCTCACACAGCAAACACACCAGACACACAAAGGCAAGTGAGAACGTGAGACATACAGTCGACGTCTAAAAAGCTGTGAACTCCTCATTCTGGGAAAACAAAGCTGAAGGGGGATTAGATCACAATTTGTAACATCAGGAAGGAGATGACAGGGCCAACACAGACCTACCCGACACATCCCGAAATAGAATCTCAGGCATCCCTGAAGCTTGAAAGAAACCCTCTGAGGACAAATAAAAGGCAGCTCAGCTTTACACAATGGGCAGAGGCAACGGACTCCCTGTCAGGCAGGTGGCACAGGATAAAAACACGGCCTAAGATCAAGACAGCTCAGGTAAATGCATGGATGACAGAACCACATGGACCATTAAAGGAAGCAGGGTTGCCGGGGCACCCGAGACCTGCACTGAGCACTGAGAGACAGGCTGCTCACCTAGCATGGGTAGCCCTGCCCAGGCACCACGTGGGAGGAGAAGGAGCAGGCGTACTGCTCAACACGGTGTGGAGGAGAGGAAGCACACAGCACTCCGAGTCAGACTTGGGAGTTCAACTCCTCACTCTATCACTCACTCAAGGGCTTCGAGCAGACTACATAACCTCTCTGGGGCTGTTTCCTCATCTGCAAAATGAAGGTAAGGATGTCTTCATGTAGGGATAATATGAGGATGAAACCAAACAACACATGAGAACCCCGGGGATAGTGCCTGTCATGTGGGAGGCGCGCAGCAAGTAGCCACTAACCATGATCCATATTCACTTGACGGATAAATCAGATGTGAATATGCCCACAGGAACATCGACTTAAATAACCAAGGTACGAGTGAAAACTATTAAGGATTGTAGGAGACAGAGAGAGTGGAAGAAGAGTTAAGAGGTTCTTCCTTGAGGAGTCAGGGAAGAAGTGGCACTTGAGATGAAAACTTCAAGGAAAAAGGGATGGGCATGTAATATAGAGATAATTGGTATGGAAAGACTCATGGACAGGGAGGAGAGTGGGAGCCATATAGCAACACAGACAGGAAGTGGAACAGAAAAGGACATCTGAGCACTTCCTGTGGGCCAACCAGGGTGCTGTGACAGGCAGGAACAGGGAACAGTGAGGGGTGTGTGTGGTCCACAGGGTGCCTGAAGTCATCAAGAGAGTGACTCAAGGTTGAGGCGCAGGTGATGGAGATGGAGGAGCATGAACTCTGCTAGTTTCTGAGGGGTGGTGGTGGTGGTGGTGGTGGTGGTGGTGGTGGAACCCTATGTGGGAATGGAGAAGAAGAATCCAGCAGCTGTGAATAGAATGAACTAAGAGAAACTGGGGACAGGGAGATCAGCAGAGAACCTAATGAGTGGGCAAGGAGTGAGCAAGTGAGTCCTGAGCTAAGAAATAGCTGTGCATATGGACAGGTGGGGCCAAGGGTAGGGGCAGACAGAGGTGTGGAGCCTGAAAGCTGGACAGGCAATGGGACCTGTTACTAAACCAAACAATTTAGGACCAACGAGGGCTTTTGAAGCAAGAAGATGAAACTAGTGTAAAGAATCAGTGGAAGATGCACATGGAGAGACCGGGAAGCAAGTGGAAATATGGAGAGGGAAGTCTGCAGATCTGGTGTCAGAAGATCCAGCTCAGCCACATTGTATCTTCAAAGTTAAATCCTTTTGGGGTATAACCAAATAAACTGTTGCTTAACCATTCTGTGCCTCCGTTTTATCATCCCCCAAAATGAATGAATTATTCCACTTCACGGCTGATTGTAAAGAGCAGACGTAATGTATGTAATGATGTAAACTCCCAAGCACTTTATAAATGTCGGATGTTATTATCAGAGTTCAAGGCTGAAACCAAGAGGCTGGACAGCGTTGACAAGGGACAAAGAGAAGAGCAAGAAGGGAAAGGACCAAGGGGGAATTCTCATGGATGTTGGGTCAGGGCAAAAGCGACCCTGGAGAAAGCAGAGAAGCAGAAGAAAAGCCAGGAGAGCATGACATCTCAAAAGTCCAAGAAAGAGAGCGGTATCTCCCAGAAAGGGCGCCTACGCTGTCAGCCCTGGCCGGCACCAGCCAGTGTCCCACAAGGAACCACTCCCCCCATCGGTCCTGAAAAGGAGGACAATTTCAAAGGTAAGTAGAGCACCTGCCAAGGGGAATCGCAGCCGCTTGGAGAAAGGAACGATACAGGGTGTGCGTGTTCCTGTGAGGGAGATCTCATTAAAATCCCAGGGAACAGACACCATCAGCAGAGGCATTCAGGGGCCATCGGCTCCCTGATTACAATGAAGGGGCTGTTGCTCTGATGTGCAGAAGCTGAGCAAATCTATGGGGGTGGGGACAGCGGCAGGAAGACAGGTTGTCTGTCATCTGACTAAGAGGCAGACTTTTAATCCATCATCCTCCACACCCTGCCATGCTCCCCACTGGGGAGCATGCCCCCAAAGGTACATACTGCTCTGTTCTGGCAAAAGACGTTGATAGGCTGGGGGACAGTCAGAGAGAGCAGGGAGGCATTTCTGCAGGACAGTGAGGAGCTCCCGCTGTGAGTCTGGGAGCCCAGCAGTGGGAAACAGCCCAGAGGGAGGTCCATAAAGAAGCAGAGTGCAGGGCTGACACTGAAATCAAGTGTGCAGGCACCAGGATGCCAGCTCACCTGGATCGGAACCTTCCAGGCCAGCCTGTCCTCAAACCAGACAGTCAACACAAAGGAAAGATGGCGGTAGAGAATGAAGTTGGCCATGTCTGCTCAGTGGGTGCCCGGGCGCTCCTCTGTGGACTGGAACACCTCATGTCCCTCGTGGTCTCTTTCCCCTCCATGTCTGTTTCTGGGAGGCTTTGTGACCTTGCCGGTCATTTTGGCTTGACACTCTCTAAGGGCTTCCTGTGCTTTCGCCTGCTCCGAAGACAGAGAGCTGAAGCAGAAAGGACTCCAGAGGGCTTCTGGTCCCATCTCCTGCCTCCAAGCTGGCCTATACTCCGACATCACAGATGGCTGGCAACCCTCCCTTTTCTTCAGGGGGCGAGTGGGCCAGCAAATCCATCAGCCGTAACCAGAGTAAGTGAATCGCCCCTCTCTTACTATGCCTGTGGTAAACGCCACAAGACTGTTTCAAATCATTTCTGCAAGAGCTTTCACTGCTCACGGCCAGGCCTTGGAGAGTCGGTCATTCCCAAGATGCCTTCTCAATAAACGCAATGGCGTTCAACATACACATTGACTGAGCATCTTCTATGAGCCCAGCATGTGAGCACTCCTCTTCTCTTTCCTGGGCAAACCCATACCCTTCCTTCCATCATTCCCCTAGGGCCGTGGTCGGCAAACTGCGGCTCGCGAGCCACATGCGGCTCTTTGGCCCCTTGAGTGTGGCTCTTCCACAAAATACCACGGCCTTGCCGAAACCGGTTTGGCTCAGTGGATAGAGCGTCAGCCTGCGGACTCAAGGGTCCCAGGTTCGATTCCGGTCAAGGGCATGTACCTTGGTTGCGGGCACATCCCCAGTAGGGGGTGTGCAAGAGGCAGCTGATCGATGTTTCTCTCTCATCGATGTTTCTAACTCTCTATCCCTCTCTCTTCCTCTCTGTAAAAAATCAATAAAATATATATTTTTTTTAAAATACCACAGCCTGGGCGAGTCTATTTTGAAGAAGTGGCATTAGAAGAAGTTTAAGTTTAAAAAATTTGGCTCGCAAAAGAAATTTCAATCGTTGTACTGTTGATATTTGGCTCGGTTGACTAATGAGTTTGCCGACCACTGGCCTAGGGCCATGCTCTTTTCAGACTGCCCTTCACCCAAGAGCCATAAGCACACCGCAGACTAGCTCTCTGGAAGATGCCGCACTGTGCCCAGGGCTCACACCACCCACAGACCAGGTTCAG
Organism: Cnephaeus nilssonii; assembly: GCF_951640355.1. Classification (NCBI taxonomy): domain Eukaryota; kingdom Metazoa; phylum Chordata; class Mammalia; order Chiroptera; family Vespertilionidae; genus Cnephaeus; species Cnephaeus nilssonii. The sequence goes on from NC_137077.1 coordinate 89,139,483, forward strand.
CCTCTTTTCCCGTGCCCTTGAGAGCAGAGATGACTCTCACCAGCCCCGGGGCCCCCTCTGAGAGCTACCAGGAGGGCTGGGCTGATAGGATGGCCCAGAGCACTCAGAGAGGGAAGGTAGGGAAGATGCCAGGGTTGTTCTGAACAGCCAGCAACTGCAGTTTTGCTCTGCCCTGCCCGACACGAGACTATTAGGCCCAGGAATTGGAGGGTCATGGTCAGGAAGGATGCAGGTGCACTGACCCAGAGAACACGGTTTGGAACAATCAGGCTACTGTTCCCTGGCACTGAGAAGGGAATGGACTCAGGATCCCAAACATTTCAAGTGGGAAATTTTGCCAGAGGTCCATCTGCCTCCTTCCCTCTCTGCTGCAGGGAGCATCTCAGCGGGTAAATGGGGATCGAGCCCTCTGCCACGTGCAGCCCAGTCCTCCGCCCAAGGCAGCTGCAGTGAGATCATCCTGGGTTGGGGGCCTGGAGCTGGGAGCAAGAGGGGAAAGGATGCCCAGCAGAGTCATCAGAGCAGGAACCTGGCGCACCTCCACCAATCACAAAGTGCACAAACAAGACAGCACCGATCCTGACCCGGCCATGCTTCACAGCCCTACCTGCTGCACCTGGGTGCCATGAGCTAAGGATGTTTGGGGGATGGAGGGTGCAGCCTAGGCCTCCATCACCACTCTTCTGACGGTTTGGGCGCCTCAGGTTCCACCAACGTAGTGCAAGGAAGCAAAGGGGACAGGGCAGGGGGACAGGCAGCCTCTCCCTCCTCAGTCACAGGCAGCTGGGCCCCGGGAGGTGGGCACCGTCACATGGCAAATCAAGGACAGACCCAGGCCATCTTACTCCCTTTCCCTCCGACACAGCGAGGCTTCACTCCCCTTGCTTCCCTCCTTTGGAACATGCAAATGAGGTTTGAGAAAAAGAAAACTGAAAAACATGTCTCTCTCTTGGCAAGAGTTAGCTTTCCCTTTCCATTTTCCGGGTGGAAGGCCAGAAGCAGCTTCAAGGACATCCATCTGTCCTTCCTGTGCCCCTGGGCACCTCCCTTTGGCTGTGGCCCGAGAACAGGAAATGGGCCTGGCACCTTCCAGGACTGTTCCACCGGCTGGCAGGTGCGAGAAACATGCCCTGGTCCAGGCATCTGCTCGCTCACTTGGCCGCCCCAGGACGGTCCGACCAGAGTGGTGCTGAGTTCCAGAACCAGGCACTGCCAGCGAGAGGCAGAGGAGCAGTGCCTGCCTGGAACTGGAGGTGGGTATGGATGGTCCCTAGGACTCAAGAGGTCTGTTCTCCTTCCTCCACCCCAGGTGAGCTGGGCTGCAGCACACAGATGCCTAGGGAGACTGCCCATGGAATCCAGAAGCTAAGGCAGCCCCAGGGAGAGAGGCTGAAGCTCCAACAGCATGGTGCTGGATCCTGAGAGGCAAGCTGGGCCTCTGTCCTCAGGAAGGGGAGGAAGAGCCAGCCACTCTCACCAGGAGAAGGTTCCAGAGCCTGGGGGCAGGGGAAACAGAGTGGACCATATACCCTCCTTTCTCTGCTGTCGACCTCCAGCTGGATTGGCTCCTGCTAATGCTTTCTCCCCCACTCCCCGGCTCTCACGGCCATGACTAAAGAGACCATCAACCAGATGGCCCCCTCCAGGGCAGCGGCTGGGGGCTCACCATCTGGTGGGACCTGCTGCCACTGAAGCTCCCTGCCTGCACTGCAGGGACCAGTTGAGCATGGGGTGACGCAAGAGCCCGCTCTCCCAAAGTGGACCTTGCCAGGCACTCCTCAGACGCCCCAGCACGCTCTTCCATCTCTGTACCTTTGTGCCATCTGGGGAGGCCTGGGACCCAGCTCTAGGCTGAAGGCTGCACAGAATCAGGACCTGGCCTCCTCCCCAGCCAGGCAGAGAGGCAGCAGATAGGGCTTTCACACACCTAACTTCCTGAGAGAGCCACGGGCTTTGTGGGAAAGGTTAAGGAAGGGAGGTTCAGGGAGAGAAAGACAGGCCCAGGGTGAGAATGAGACCTGCCTGGGCTTGCTCATCCATGGCGACCTGTGGCGGACAGTCTCAAGGAAAAGGGTCAAGAAAGTTGAGTCACAGCTAAAGACACCTCCATGCCTCCAGGCAGACTGCTGGGGTTGAAAATAGCATCATGTGAGTATCCACCACCTTGGAGTACACTGTTTGGGGCAAAGTGCCCCAGATGTGACTTGTTGCTAAGGCTTATACCCAGCAGTGCACAGTAGGCAAGTTGAGAGGGTACAGTCTTGCCCAGGGCCCAGACATGGCAAATGGAGGCCAGAGCACTTATACTGACAGCCAAGGCCTGGCCAGAAAGACTTGGTTCCCAGAGTGCAGATCCAGAGGGTGTGTAAGGGGAGACAAGCCCAGGATGGCTGGCAGGGGTGGCTCAATCAGAAAAGCCTTCCTACTCCCCATCGCAGACCACGGAGCAGGCTCTCTGCTAGCCTAAGAACCTGTATCAGAGAAGACAGGAAACCAACGGGGTCTCCATGTCCCTCCTCAGCTAACCCTGGGCAAGGTGGTCCAGAGAGACGGAGCCAGAGGAGGGAGTCAGGGCCTGAAGCCTGGCTGCTCCCCGCTTGCTGACGCCTTGACTGAAGCTGCCTTGGCTGTGATTTGGTTCTACACTAAGTGGCTTAGCCAAAGGCCCTATCTCCTCAGCTCAGGGCTCAGCCGTCGGGGGTGAGGGGAGCAGGGCGGCCTTGTGGGAAGTGTGGGCCTTGAGCCAGAGTTGGTGCGACTCGAGCTCCTGTGAAAGCCACGCAAGTTACTGAGCTTCTCGGAACCTCCTTGTGCAAAAGAAAGGACAACAGTGGTACCGCCACCTGGGGGTGCAGCGGGAGCTCAGAGGTGGCAGGAGTAGGGGCCCACAGCTGTGCCTGGCCCACAGGTGATGCTCCACAAACGGTGATGTGACCGCAGCGGGGGAGCATGATGGACAGGACCAACAGAAAATGAGACGTGGAACTCAGCCACTGTGCAGTGACTCAGTATGGAAAAGAGGGTGAAAGAGCTCGTGGAAAACTAGGGTTGTCTGTATCGGGTGGCCTTTTCTACTTTGGGTGTTAAGGCCCATCCTGAGCCCGCATCTCCCCAGGAGTCCACCCGCACCCTAAATTCCTCAGGCTGTGCTAGGAGGCCCGGGGATGCTGCGTCCTCCTATAGAGTTCCTGTTTGCATGCCCTGCCCCTACGAATAGGCTCATGCTTCACGCTATGTGACAGGGATGTGTGCAGGGTGTAGAGAGCAGCCACCACAGAGGGACATGCAACACCCAACAATCAGTGTCGCTGGAAATCCTTTTAAGAAAGAAGCCAGCAAAAAGGGTCCTTGAAGATCATATATATAGTCGGGGGAGGGGGGCCAGGGAGAATTCACCCATGACCTCAGGTACATGTGAGGTGGAGCTGGGTTCCCCCACTCCAAGTGGGCAAGCCTGGCGGAGCCCTGGAGCCCCTTGCTTGTCCTCCACGTTCTCTGTGCAGAGTCCTATGTGACTGCTGAGCATACAGAGAAGGACGGGGACAGTCCCTGTCCTTCGGAGCCGGCAGGGAAGGGAAGAAGAAGACACCTGGCCATCAGGGGCTCTGCCCAGAAGTGACTGTGGGAGCCCACGTCCCACTCCTGGGAGCTGCCTTACCGAGCTAGTGGTTAAGAATGCGTGATTCACGGCTGGAGGTGTGTGGGAGAGGAAGCTTCGTGCCCAGGGGCAGGCTGGGTGCAATGCCTGGGCACCAGGCAGAAAGCACACCCAGGCCTCAGGCCTTGGCCACACCCACCCAAATCCGGGGAGGAGTGGCAGAGTCCTTCCCCACCCTGGCTCAGGCTTTGAATGAGCAGCAACTAAATGCTGGGACCAACCTCATATGCAGGCTCTCCCTCCCTGCTGAGAAGCAGTCCTGCTGAGGGCAAATTAATAATAATACCAGTCCCAGGAGACCCAGGAAGCTGAGAAGGAGACCCCTGAATGGCCTGGGGTCACCAGAGGTGGCAGGGAGGCAGTAAGAGGGCATGCTCTGTCCTTTGGTCAGAAGAGGGAGGAGTTCTAGTCATTAGGAGAACAGGGAACTTCTCCTTCCCCCAGAGTCAGCAGCCCCCCACATGCTAGAGCCCGGACTCGGAGCAGCTGCCTGGCAGGATGGTGAGGAGGGGGCAGGGGAGAGGACTCTGCCCTCCGATGCTCTTCACTCAGGACACGGCACCGGCTAGCAGCATTCCATTCTATACTGAGCCCAGTGACACACCAGAGCCCAGGCTGGCAGTGCCCGGCCACCTCCCAGCCCCACTGGGCACACCCGAAAGGCCAGGTCACAGGCACGGAGCCCACCCTCCCACACTGACCGTGATTGGGATAAGAGCACTGCGCAAAGTCAGGGCTCCGGGCCCAACCTCACCATCTTACTGGAAAGAAACCGAGGCTCGGACAGAAATCACTTGTTTAAAAATTGCACAGCTCATTTTTCTAGGGCCATTTTGTTTGGTCACCTTTTGTGATGTCCTTCCAGTCATATGCATATACATGCATATTTTTGTACATACACTGTAGTAAACTCTTTCCTCAGTTAAAATTATACCGGGTGATGACAGTTACATGACTACATGTGTTTGTCAAAACTCAGAACTATATTCCAGAAAGAGTACATTTTACAGTATATAAAGTATATTATATTGCATTTTCCTCCACGTCATTTCATCATTTCCCAAACTCACCCACAGACATACCATGCTTTATTTAACTGTTTTCCTAATGTAAGATAGTTATTTTCAATTCCCCTTTATTATAAGTTGCTCTTTAGTGAGAACCAACAAATAAAATTTTAACAGTGTTTTTGATTATTTTCTTCAGATGGATTCTTAGAAGTGCAGTCATTGGTCAGAGGGCCATTTTTAAGCTCTCAATACCTGCAAAATTGTTCGTGTGAAGGTTGTGACACTAGACACTCCGGTGCTGTATTATAGGGTTGTATTATGTTAGCAATTATCAGTTTAAAAATCTGTGTACATTTGAAAGGCAAGAAAATAGCATACTGCTATTGTCATAATTTAGATTTCTTTCATTACTAGTGATGTTATGTTTTCTTTCTCATGTTTATTGATCACTAATAATTCTTCTTACACAAACCTAATTACAGCATCAGCCAGCAAGCCGCAACTCTCAAACGTCCACACCATTTTAGTGTTATTGTTATAGTATATCAAATACACATTAAATCAAATGAGTTAATATTATGCTCATATTTAACACCACAGTACTGAGACAGGCGTGGGGTAGCATAAGGTACACCAGATTTAAAGCCAAACAACCCGGAGTTTGCATGCCTACATCTCAGCATACCAGCTGTGTGACCTTGGGAAAGTTACTTAACCTCTCTTAGCCTCAGTTTCCTCTGCTGTGGAATTACAAAATACAACCATAGAAACTAACTTTCTATGGACCCAATGACCCTGGCTTTTCCTCCCCAGGAGACAAGAAAAAAAATCAGTGTCACTGTGAGATTCAAAAGGCAGCAGGAAGCTAAATGGGTCATCTCTCTCCTGCTTAGGGGGTTCCAGTCCTTGTGTAGAGGACTCGGTGCAGATGGAACAGAGAGAGCAGCAGGAAGGAGAGATGGCTAGGTGGTTAGCGGGACAGTGGGCCTGGAGAAAGGCTGGTGCTCTTGGTGGAGGCTGGGGCCGCCTGCAGCTACAGCTACTGAGAGAGGAAAGCCATCAGAGAAATTCCAAGACTCAGCCTCATGGCTTAAATCCCTCTCCCCGCCTTCGCTAAGGGCTGGCAGTGGGGAGTGTGTGTTCTGCAAATGTGAGAGCTTATTAACGCCAGGAAGCCCACAGCCTCCCTCCTGCTCCACCTGCCACCAAGAAAGGTCATCCCTGGGAGCCACAAGCAGACACGTCCAACCAGCCAGAACATAAGCAGGTAGGAAACGGGCCACCAGCCCACTGGAGCAAGAGAAGATCCAAGTCAAATACCTCCTTTAAACCAGCCTTTTAATGGGCAAGGGAGACTCCTCTCCCAGTCAGAACACTGGGCTACTCCCAAAGCCATGATGTGGCCAGGTAAAAGCAGTTCTGATGCATCTGCCTAGGAGGTAGTGTAACAACAGACAAAAATAAGAGCTTTGGGGTCCTGAGACCTGCATTCAAATCCCGGTTTCCTTGCTGCCCAGCTGTGTGAGCTTGGGCATGTTACCAACCTCTCTGAGCCTCCATCCCACATCCATAACATGGGGATGCTGACACAATCGTCCTCAGAAGGTTCTGTGAGGATTAAGTGAGGTAAAGCATACGAAGTGCCTATAATAATGCCTGATACATAGCAAGGACTCAACTGATAGAAGCTATTGTTGGTGTTCACCAGCGGGGACAGGGCAGTGCAGATTATAGGAAACGCCCTCTGGGCCTGAGCTCTGACTCCCTGTGGCCTGTCCACTTTCCAGATGGCCACCATCCTCCCAGGGCTGCTCCTCTGGGATGAGCAGGCCTCACACTCTCCCACCTCGTCCACACAACTCACACTCACCTTGGCCTGCAGCGGGGCCTTCTGAATCCAAACACACCCCTGAAAAGGTTCAAAATGTAGCCCTGGGTGAAAAGACAGGAGGTCTGGCCTCCACTTTAAAACATTCCAGAAGAAAGAAAAAGGGGTGGAAGCAGATGAAATAAAGGAACGGTAGAATGCTGAAGCTGAGTGATGGTTACTGAGGGTTTGTTCCTTTTTTCTCTCTGTGTGTGTTTTCCACAATGAGAAGTTAGAAGGAGAAAAGGAGCTATTTCATAGTACCCACCCCCACTTTCTGAGACCTCTTCCCTGAACCTAGGTCTTGGGGAAGCCCTCTCTCTTCCAAACCTATAATCCGGGTCTTGCCTTTGTTTCATTTCAAAATGTCCAAACCCCCAGCTGCCCTCCTTACCCCCACTCAGCTCCTTCCTTCTCTCCCTCCAAAGCCTCCTCCCTATCAGATACTGTCAGAGCTCCCAATGACCCTCCAAGAAGGCCAAGTGCAAGGTAGCAGACCTGGAACCAGGACGGACACTTGGGTTTCAGCCCAGCCATGCCACTATCTGTGCTGACCTGTGCAACAGACCTCTCTCTTCAGATCAAATGAAAACTCAGCAGAGCCAGCAGAGAGTTTCAGCAGTCACTATTGCTACTTCTAAAAGGCAAAAAAAAAAAAAAAAAAAAAAAAAAAAAGTGCCCCTCTCTCTGTGAGCCTGTTCAGGGCATTAGGCTAGGACAGTAAAGTTATGGTAAGGTGATTCCCATGGCAGACACTGCCCACTTATAGAGGGTTGGGGAAATGGGCATACAGGTGCCATGATCATCATATTAACGAGGATGAAAATGAAAGCCGAGAGGGGTTGGGGGTGCACTCCTGTACACAGGTATGCAGCTGTGTGCCTCACACAGATGATAAGCCTAAAGCAATGAAGGCTGTCAAATTAGTTGTGAGCAGGGCACCTGATAAAGATTAGAATAAATGTGTACATGATCCTAGAAAAATTTTGTACTCAGATTGTTTCACATGTGAGTTTAAGTTCTTTCTCCATTCTAAAGCCAAATCTGGCCCTAGCCGGTTTGGCTCAGTAAATAGAGCATTAGCCTGTGGCCTGAAGGGTTCCGAGTTTAATTCTGGTCAGGGCACATGCCAGGGTTGCAGGCTCGATCCCCAGTAGGAGGCGTGCAGAAGGCAGCCAAACAATGATTCTCTCTCACCATTGATGTTTCTCTCTCTCCCTCTCCCTTCCTCTCTGAAATCAATAAAAATATTTTTTTAAAAAAATAAGTAAATAAAAACAAACAAAGCCAAATCTGGAAACCACAGATAATATGTAAAGGGCATAGGCTATAAAAAGCAGGAAAAATAAATGTGTAACTCCAACCTAGAGGGAAGGCTCAAGAGGCCTCAGCTCTGTATCACAAGATTAGCAAGAAATGGTTAGGCTGAAATAGTGTTTAAGGTTTATGTGGTATAAACGTATAATTTTAGTGATCCCTGCTTCATCCACCTTTTTTGAGGAACTGATTAACTGGTCCTGATCACACCAGATAAGAGAGTTATTAATTAAAATACTGTGTTCTGGGTGCTTGTTACATGTAAGCCCTTTGCAAAACTCTGAATGTATAATCATCTCATTTAATTCCTACAAGAACCCTTTGAAGTATTCTCTCATCCAAGAGATGCCCACCCCCCAAAAGAAAGCCTGAGGCAGAGAGGCAGCATTCCCAGTAAGGATGTCACCCCCCTCACTCCCCATCCCAGCTGCCCTCTGGGCCTGAGCTTTCTTCCTCTTTTCGCTCCAGGATTACAGGTCAGGCCTGGAAAACAGGACAAATCAGGAGCCCTTGGTCAATTTCCAGCCACATCCTGCCATGCGGGTGACTGTGGAGGAGCCCCCCTACCCCTCTCTGGGCTGAGCAGACAGCTACTTGACTCTCTCTGGGTGTACCATGCCCTGGGGAAACCAGAGAGAAAACAGCAGGAAACCCTGAGGATGAAGGCACAACATAAGCACAAGGGGTCAGTCCCACCGCCCACCAACATTACTGTGTACAGCCTGCATGCCCAAGGTGGCCCAAGTTCACCAGGACCTAACACCTACTGGTCCATTGGCTGTGTGGTCAAAATGGCTTTGGCTGACTTCTCCCAGGGTATGTGCACTGCCCCACCAGGGACTGGGGTTGTAGGTGGTAATAATCTTCACTCCCATCTTTTGAGTGAGGAAATAAGGGCATGGGACTTTGCCCCAAAACAGGGGATAAAGGATAGTTGGTTTGGGGATCTAAACCAGCACTCCCATCCAGGGCTCTCCCTATGAGACATGGAGGAGCTGACATATTTTTCTGGGGAAGAGTACCATTTGGGGTTTGGCTTTTCTGCTAGCAAAGGAGAAAGCCAGCCCTGATAACTCAATGACACACAAAGGGCACTGTGGGAACAAACAAAAGCCACAAACCACAATTCAGCACAAAGCAGGCTGGCCCTTGGCAGCTGCAGACTGTGCTCAGCCCAACATGTCTGAGGGCGGGGCAGGAGGGGACTCAGCGATGCCCAGGGAAAGTCTGTCATGCCCGCCAGGTTGAGGGAGCACAGCAAAGTGAGAACAGCAAAGGATGCAGCCTCAGGACCAGCGCTCCAGGCTCGATTCAGTTACTGCTAGCCATCAGCCTGGGGCAGATCAACCGGTCTTTCCGACCCTCCACTTTCTTACCTATAAAATGAGAATAATGTATCTTCCCTACAGGAGAGATAAAAGTGCTTTGTAAGCTGCAGGCAGCATGCAAAAATAAGGGAACATTCTAGTCTTCTTCTTGAGGATGAGAGGCGGAGGGAAGAGGAAGGAGTGAAGAGGAGAGGAACTCATAGAAAGGATCTCCAAGGAGGCTGAGGTTTTGGAACTCAACCTGCTGGCTTTACAGCCCAGCCCTTTCATCATCGTAGGAAACCTAACCTGCAACAAATGTACACTGAGTTCATACACATGATTAAAAAGGTTTGCAAAATTCACACAGTGAAATGAGCTGCAGATGGCGGCAGGACTGCCCTTCCACAGCAGGCAACAGCGGGCTGTGTGGACTCGGGGACAGCTGGAGGGGAGCCATGCTAGTGCCCACTTTCGACTTTAGAAGGGAGGGGGCATGCCAACCCTGCCCTCTCTGTGACTGGAGACAGAGATTTCCTGAAACTGAAACCCTAAGCCATAAACTGTCATTCGTCCCAGAGAGATCAATCAGATCTTCAATCCCAACTAAAGAGGGCAGGCCAAGCACAGAGAGAGAGAGTGGGCTGAGATGACTAGCTCCTTCCACGGAGCCTGGGTCAGGCGGGACACAGCCAGGGCAGCTCAGGCAGCCCAGTGCTGGGAGCGCTCTTGGAGAGGGAGGAAGAAAGGGGTTTAGAATATCTGAGGTGTCCCCCAGCTCTGAGGCCAACAGGTTTCCCTGGTATGAGGAGAAGGGGTGAGAAATGCAGGGACCAGACCTCTTCGCAGCATGCTCTCTGTGGCACATTACCTAAGTGGGCATCAGCCGGCCGTCTTTGATAGTGAGCCACCAGGAGGCAGGATCCAGAACTCTGTGTCATTGGCTTCCAATTAGAGCAGACAACATAGGACACTTTTAAAATGTGATGAAGAGGACCATGTTGGTCAGGATAATACAATGAGCCTTTGGCCCCAATTCAAGATGCGCCCTGGCTTCTGATACATCCCACTGCCTCCGCCAATCTCTCTCCCCAGGCCCCTCCACCCAGGCTTCAGCTGCAGCCGCACCTGCTCCAGGAAGCCCTCCTGATGAGTCACCCTCCCTGCACTGCTCATGTGCCTCAGCTGCTGCTCCCCAATCACTTCATGGGTCTGTCAGACCACCAGATGCTCCCGCGGGCAGGGGCCCATCTCTATGACATTTCTCAAGTGTCCCTGCAGTCCAGAGAACCCAGAGAGTGCCCAGCGACGATGCCCAGGACCAGATCTGAGCCTGCAAGCTCTTGACAAATTCAGAAGGAGCTGTGACCCTGTGCATCGTTACCCACCTCCTGCCTCCTGCTGCGCGTGGAGAGAGTCATCAGTCTGCTACCAAACCCGTCAAGGTCTGCACTCATGGATGATTCCCCTGCAAAGGCTGGGAAGCACAGACCCAGGCTTACTAGTCTCTTCTCTACCCCACCCTCCATTTTTCCGGTCCCTTGAAAGCCCCAACTAATCTCTCAGTAAATACCACAGACTGTGTCAGGTTCAGGCCCCGCCAATTGCATGCCAGACACTCTTCTCATACTTTATTTGCTGAGAGAAGCAACATGGCGGTGGTGAAGAGCACAGGTGCCAGGTGGGTTGAACTGGCTCTGTCACCACCAACTGCGGGACCTGGGCAAGCTACCTAACCTCTCCTGGTTGAAGCTGCCTCTGCCGTAAAATGGAGGCCCATGCTACCTCTCTCTCCGGTGTGTTGCTGAAATGATGTTTGTAAGGTGTTTACAAATTATCTGGCACTTTTAGAAAGCACTCAATAAATGGCAATTAAGATTACAATATTGCATCAATCCCTCGAGGTAAATATTACTACTGTCTTCTCCCTACCAATGAGGAGGGTGTAGCTCAGAGGTATCAGGCAACTGGTTCAGAGTCACAGAGCTGGAGCGAAGGAGACAGAGATGGGTACTCAAACCCAGAAATTCTGACTTCGGGTGCACGGTTCTTGCAACACCCTGGGCTTGCAGAGACAGCAGGGTGTGCCCTCAATCCTGGGGAAGTTCATAGCCTGAAATCGGGGACTGAGCAGCTGGGACTCTGGGTCAGGTACCTCCACCCTTCCCTGACTTCAGCAACTCCCCAGGAATCTGGAAAATGAGGCACAACCTTAGCAAATCTTTATTTGAGAGGACTGGCTGGTCTCCCCCAAATTAAATGCTGCTGCAGCAACTAGGCCTCCCCCACTCAAAACAAAAAAACAAAAAAAAACCTTAATCCAATTAACACCTGTTCTCCCCACTCAAGCAAACTGGGAAGGTGCCATGGCTGGAGCCAAACATCGGCCTTCACACATTCCAGCTCCATGGGAAGCAATAGTTTTCAATACCCTGGCCACACGGCAAACCCAGCTTATAGGGCACCACCTTCCAGCAATCGCCTGAGGGTGGGAGATGGGATGCAATGGGCACTTCTCAAAAAACAACCCACTCAATGGAGAAAATCACATGCATGCACCCATCACATCCAATCTTGTCAACCCACTGAGACCTAGTTACATTAGATATGCCCTCAAGGCGAGTAGGCACTTTTACAAACATGATCTCCTTTGGTCTGCTGGACCACCCTGGGGAAAGGCATACTTTTGCCCCATTTTTTACAGATGAGGAAACAAAAAAACATTAGGAGTTTTCATCATCACACAGATAGAAAAGAAAACGCTACAATGCAAACCCCACGTCTTCAGGTTCCAGGACAGGGACTCGTACATTCCTTCATTCGCCCTTCATTCCACTCATTCCTTCATTCATGCACTCACCTCTTTTTTCCCCCTAAACTGCTATAGTTTGTGACCCTCTGAGTCATTTATCTACTACTAGTACTACCTTCTCCTGCTGCCTGAGAAACCTAGGAGGCAGCAGCAATGGTTTTCTTTCTTGCAGAGCTGCCAGGATTTCCCTTCTCCCAGCCTTAGCAGCAGAGCCTACAGAGCAACCAGCACCAGATCCTGAGTGAGCGTGGGGCGCAGCCCAGAACACTGCACACTCTGCTGACTGCAGCCCTGGCCTAGCATGTGCCCCTCGACCGCACAGTGTAGCTAAAAGCCTGGTAAAAAAGAAGCCTGACCCTCCCAGCAATACGGCTCTGGGAGTGTTATTTTGGGTGGGGGCATGGAGTAAGAACTGGGAAAGGAGGCAGACTGTCACCTCGCTGGTACATGTGGCTGGAGTGGATCCAGCCAATTAGTCGATTAACGATAGTATTTATTGTGCCCAGTGCTGGGGGCGAGGGCACAGGGGAGCAGGAGACAAAGGCCCTCAAGGGTCTGGTTGCAAGAAAGAGACACACACATGCGGAAACGGAACCATATGATCAGGCAGGAAGCCCTAGAGTCTACAACACAGACACCAAGTGCCACTGAGAAATTCAGAGCAAGGAAAGGTACCTGCAAATGAGGGGGGAAAGACTTCATTCAGGCCACAGAATATAAGGTAGCCATCAAGTATAGCCAGAATTTAACTCTGGGATTATATTAGACTAGGAGCCCATCACGCTATTCGAAATTGCGCGGCAACGCCCACCCTCCAATCGCCCGTCTGGCCCTGCCTCGCTCCCCGGCCCTTGAAGCAGCCACGCCGCTGCTGATCAGGCCCTCCCCCAGCGCGGAGGCCCCTGCCGCCCCACCCCCAATGCTGCATGCGCAACCTCCTCCTGTCTGGTGGACACGTTATGGCATCCCGGTTCATTAGCATATTTCTCTATTTTATAGATAGATAGATAGATAGATTATTCAAACTACCTTCTCAACACCATGGCTAATACAGAAGACTACCTGGATCCTTCCCAATCTTAACTAAATATTTCATCTTTTTTTATAGGCACTTGGCAGAAGCTGCAGGATGGGAAAGCAGAGCTGTAAATTAGATCTGTGAGAACATCTCAGCCCCAGATGCACACGTGGTCCCACACTCCATTCATCCCTGCTCTGTTCTGAAGCAACACCACTATTCTCCACAGCTGCTGTGGGCTCAGGCCTGGGGCTGCTAGAAAACACCCACTCATGCTACTCAGCTTTGGGATTATCCCGGCAAAGACATGGCTGCTTATCAGGCTAGAACAGGTGCAGCCTTCCCACCACTAGTCAGAGAAAAGCACACCTGACCTAGCCCAGCCAGCAGGATGACTCATCTCTTGCTTCTGATCTGATGTACTTCTTAAAAGAACTGTCCTTGCCCACAATCCTGCAATTCCGCTCCCAGGGAGATGCCCTGGAGAAACACTTACACATAGGCAGTAAAGAAGAGCGCACAGTCAGGAATGATCCCAGCAGCTTTGTCCATGATAGCCAAAAATGGGTAACAAAGGACAAACTGCATATATTCACACAATGAAATACTAGAAGTAGGGAAAAGGAGTGAACTATAGCTACAAACATAACATGGACCAATTTTAGAAACACTGAGTAAAAGAAATGAAAGCTACAAAAAGCTGCTTAGAGCACAATACCATCTCATACAGCTCAAAGGCACACAAAACTACAAGACATGTTGTTTAGGGGTATATATGAGTGGCAACATTACAAAACCAAGGCAAAATAATAATAAAAACACAATCAGGAGAGGGGTCCCCTCTGGAGGGAGGTCATGGGCGCAGGGACAAGCAATGATAGAAGTGACTTATTGCTAAGGATCTGCCTTAGGTAGGGTTTTGAGTTCTATTATCTTTGATAACTTACATGCATCTTCTGTACTTATCAAATACTTCTTAATAAAATAAAATGCTTACGAATTTGTTAAATTAATAATTTAATGTGGCTGTGGAAGTGAAAGAATTCAGTGAAGATGAACTGCTGATGGTTACTCAGAGATTGGAAGCAATGGGTGATGGGTGGAGTTGGGGAGAAGAGACTGCCCCGGCTCAGCCAGCCAGTTTGAGGTTGAGAATGTGGGTTACCAGCCTGCTTTCCTGGGCTCCTCCCCTCTGTTTTCCTCCCCATCTCCCTGTATCAAGGTGAAGGCATCTGAAAAGCTTGGGAAGAAGCAGGGGCGTATAGGCTGGAGAGGACAAGACTGGATGGGATGAGAAGCTGTTATCACATGAGAAGGCTGGTCACAAAGAAGAGGAAGGACAATCTTTCCAGGGAGCAGACCGGGGCCAATGAGAAAGAATGGCCTACAGCTAAGCCGTCCAGGTGGAGTGAGTGGCCCCAGGACGCAGGTGACCACTTGGCGAAGCTGGAGTTGGGCTGTCTGCATCTCATAAGGGAGAGGGGCCAGGGGCCACTATAGCGCATGAACCACAGCCACTCCAAGGACCAGGGAGGGCTGGCTGTGTCAGTATCACCTGGGGTGCTTGTTAAACAAACTGATCCCCACTCTCCACTCCTGACCAACAAAGGGCATCTCCCAAGGGTGAGACTTGCAAGTCTAGAGTTCTGCAAGCTTCCCAGGTGATTCTGATGCATAGCTAGACTCAAAACCACCAGATTTGCCCAGCCAGTGTTGCTCAGTGGTTGGGTGGCAACCCATGAATCAGCACATGCCTGGCTATGGGCTCTAACCCCAGTAGGGGGCATGCAGGAGGCAGATGATCAATGATTCTCTCTCATCATTAATGTTTTTATCCTTCTCTAACTCTCCCTTCCTCTCTCTGAAATCAATAAAAACATATTAAAAATAAATAAAAGTTTAAAAAAAACACCAGATTTAATGTCCTTTAAGTTTTCAAGATCCTGTGGCCCAATGGCGGGAGCAGGAAGGGAAAGCATCAGGGCAGGGAACATGCTGCAGGCTCTCAGCACCTCTGATGATCCCACTCAAATCCCTCCTGTGGAGCCCTCACCCCCATTTCCGCTAAACTGGACTCATATTCCCTGGTTATTGGAAGCATTTTAAAAGTAAACAAACAAGTCAATCTCGTGATAAAAATAAAAAAAGTCTTATAATGGGTCCTGGAGATCAGGGAGGAAATGTTGGGAGAGGAGACCATACGCATTTCTACGGTTTACCATTACATGGGTGAGGAGCAGGTACTTGGTTATATAGGGCACCCTGGTAGCTAGAAAATCCCTGCCTACTTCACTTCTAAAGCTGGACATTCTCAGGCCTGTAAGAATCATGCCAAAAACAAAGATCCAGGAGTGCAGCTCGGGACCTGACAGAAGTGACTTCTGGAGAAGCGGGGACTGAGGTCCTACAGACTCCTGGTCCCCTCCCAGGGTGCACATAATCTTGCTGTTGCATTTGAGATAGGCAAGATGCTCCCAGGGCGAGGAGAGAAGATGCTCTGGCCTGAGTCAGCCCCATGGAGAGCCAGCCCCAGGCTCAGGGAGCTCAGAGTGCCGGGAGTGGAGCGGCCAACTCTGCTGGCCTGGCACGCATGAGACAGCGGGTAAAAAGGCAGTGGTGGGAGGAATCTTGGAGGCCAGACGGCCCCCAAAGTGAAAGGCCCTTCCCGGAGCCAACAAGAAACCTGACCCGGGAGATCATCTGAAGGCGCCGCCCGCCCACGGCCTGGAGCGAACCCCATCCAGGCTCCCAAGCGAACATCTGTTGCCCTGGCACCGAGGCTGGCCAATTCCATGTGAATGTCCACCCGCCCTGCCTCTCCCGGCTCCAGCCTTTGCTCCTTGAGGTTGACCGCTTTAGGGTGGGCCTGGCATGGGTAGATCAGGTTGTAATGAGGGGCTTGGCATCTCTCCCTGGTGAAGTAAAGCCAGGAACTTCATCCCAGCCAAGGCCAGAGCCAGGCCTAGGCTGGGAGCGCCGTCTTCACGGACTCCCCATTTCAGAGCACGTTTGGTGCCCACAGTGGCAGCAGCAGAATCAGACTCTTTCACCGGGAGGAATCCTGTGGGTCCGTATGCTGATGGGAAGCCTGAGGCCCAGTCAGGGGAGGTGTCTGGCCCTAGGTCAAAGAGCTAGGGAACCTGGGACTGTTCCTGCTTCTCTCACTCCCATCTGCCTCTCTCATTTCTGCACCTGCTGTTCTGTTGCCTTCTTCAGGGATAAGAGGCTCCACAGGACAGGGAGAGAAAGCATGTATGGCATTCCCTGGCAAGAAATTAAAATTACTTTTAAAACCCCACAATCCTTACATACCCAGGCACACACTCTCTTGACCAAGCACCATCCTCAGTTCGAGGCATCCTTCACCTCCCCAGCAGGAGGCTGATATAGGTCATGCTGGGCCCTAACAGCACAACCCCAACCCCACCCCAACTTTGCAGCTCCAGGCTGGGAGGGACACACCGAAGCCAGATTGGTTTGGGGCCTCCACATGGGAGTCAGGGAAGCCTTGCAATGTCCTTAAGGGGTCTCCAGGGTAACCAAGGAACAGGCAAGCCTTCAAACAAATTGGTCTTCCCCAGGCAGCTGAGGACCAGGGGCAGTGGCTGAACAGGGAAGAGAATGGGGGAGTGCTGGAGATGGAAGGGGAGAGCTGGGGAGCAGTTAGCAGGACAGGCGGGAAGGGATATACAGACCAGCCAAGGAAAAAACCTTACATTGTGAGGCAGAGTCCCAGGAACTGAGCAATCACTGTTCCATCCCCATTCTAGAAGACAGTACCCCGAAGTGTTGAAGAGCATTCATTAGGCACCTACTGCTTGCAGAGGCAGGTGTAAGGTAAGTGCCATACTGTCCTCTAGGAACGTTCAATTCCAGGGCACAAAGGCAAAGTCCCAGTGAGGGCTACACTGCAACAGAAAGACTACCCAGACCCTCCCCAAGCACAAGAGGCAAATTCGTCTGGCCCAGGGGATCTGGGACTGGCTCTGACTCCCCCCACAGCAGCGGGATTCTGAAATGTCTTTGCAAAAGAAGCTGGTGCGGCAGGGCCTGCCTGCCAGACAGGAGGCTGCTGGGCTGGAACTGTGAGACGGGCAAGGGCTTCATCTGCATTCAGCCCAGGCAGTACCTGGCAGAGGGAGATGTCACCACAAGTCTGCTTCCCCTCTCCCTCTGAGTTCAGCAAAACCCAGCTTGGAAACAGCATTCAGCTCCACCTCGAGGCCACCCCACCCAGCACCCACCCCCGCCCAGCTTGTGCCCAGGGCTTTCAGTTTGGCCCTGGCCTCACTACATAGACAGGTCCTGGCGAGAGCAAGCTCCAGATAGGAGCTGCAGAGGGCTGTTAGGCCAGACGTTAGGAGAAAGTGTCTGACCGCTGGAGAGGAAAAGCAGAAGGATAAACTGGATTTGTTGGGAGAAGACTAGTCAGGGGCCAAAAGAAGAGCAAGACAGCCTGTGGGTGCTTTCTCCATTCCCAAGGTTCCAGAGTTTATAGATGGAAGCAGAGAAGACAGAGTGAGGGCTACAAGCCCTGTTCAGGTTCAGAGTCAGAGGCACAATCAAGGGCCAAGCCATGACGCCACAGCGTGAAGAGACCCAGGACGTCATCTTCCTGGTTTTACTGGCTGTCCCTTGTTGGGAGGGTGGGCGAAGATTCCGGCCCCTGCCACCCCCAGGTCTGAGATGGGACCAACTCCTGCCTCCAGGTCCACACACCTGAGGATGCCCAGTGCAACGTGAGCTAATACGTACACATCCCGATCCCTGGAACCTGTGGATGTGACCTTCTTTGGAAAAAAGGTCTTTGCATACAAGATTAAGTTAAGGATCTTGAGATCATCCTGGATGACCAGGATGCCATTGTGAGAGTCCTATAACAGAGAGGCAGAGGGAAGTCAGACACAGAGACTGTTAGGTGAAGGGAAGGCCGAGGCTGGGAGGCTGAAAGATGGATAAAGAGATTGGAGTGATGCAGCCACAAGCCAAGGTACACTGAGCCACCAGAATCTGGAAGAGGCGAGGAAGGACTCTTCCCTAGAGTCACCAGAGGGACTGAAGTCCTGTCAACACCTGAATACGTTTCTGTTGTTTTAACCACCAAATTTGTGGTGATTTGTTACAGCAGCCACTGGGAGCCAATGCACCCTGGAAGTGAGCTGAGGCAAGTTTCCACCAAGAAACCCTCATGGGCACCAACCAGTGCCTGGCCTGTGAGGCTCTGCCACCTGGGAACAGGGGCCACTCCCTCCAGGCCTGCCTGACAATGGGGGTGGGGGACCTCTGGAACCCAGCTGCTTAGGTATTACCTGCTTGACCTTGTCCTCCAACATCTCTGAGCTTCAGGGATTGTATTTGTACTCTGTCCCAAAGTGGTTGTGAGAAGAAAATTTTTGTTTTAATGCCTGTAAAGCATTTAGCAAAGTACCTGACATATAGTAATCACTCAATAAATGCTAGTTTCTCTTGTAACATCCTTGAAAGGAGCAAGGGGGGCCAAACGAGAAATATATAGGAAGGTATTTGCTGAACCACACAGGAATGCCAGTTGCTAGGTTTTATAACTCGGCTGAAGTTCTTTGCCACCCAGCCCACACGAGTGGACTGATCATCCTGTTTATGAAGCTTCTCCCTGCGCCTGTCCTCAAGCCTCTCATGGGGACAAGGCCCTACCTGAGAGCGAACACCCGTGTCCCCCTACCTCACACAGGTCTGGCACAGGGAGAACAGGACCCACTGGAGCAAAGGGGCAAGTGGTGTGAAATGACACGCGATAAGGAGGCCCCCAACAAGGCAGCCTGCTGCACACCCTTCCCCCCGCCCACTGTCCCTTCAGGCATCTGACCTTGGTGTCTCAGGGAGCCCAGGGGAGCACAGGCCATGGGAACCAGGCACAAGATGGGCTGGCTGCCCCAGAGCTGCTCAGAGGCCAGCCCTGTCAGGAGCTGAAGCAGCTCTCCAAAGCCTCCCCAGCAGTGCCAAACAGCCCAGACTGCATATCCTTGGGGGACACATTCAGCCCCAGAAAAACCCGGGACACGTGCATGGCAGACAACTTCTAATGCTGCTCTGGGGCTCTCAGTCTCCCTGTGTTGGTTGAAATTACTGTTGGCTTCAGCTCTTGCATTTAATTTTCACCACTAAACAATTATTTGGATTTTCCCACTGTGGTGTTTCTTGCTGGTGTGCTGAAGGCCAGACACAAGGCGGTACAGGGTCCAGCATATCCCCAGGCCTCTGCCTGGGGATTAGGACTCAGTGTTGACCCTGCGACCACCCAGACATCCTGGTAAGGTCCTGGGTCTCTGCACCTCAGTATCTCACCAGTGAATGGGGAAAGGACCCGGCCCCTCTCTATTGTCAAGTCTATTGTGTGGAAACCATCTAAGCTCCTTGGAAAGGATTCAGGTCACACCTTAGGAGCCCTAAAATCTGAAAATACTGGGAGGCATGAGGCTCTCCATCTCTAGGAAGAGAGCAGACAGCATTCTACCCAGTGGGGAGAAATAGACCAGATAACCCCCCAAGAACCCTCATGGCCAAGGATTCAGGGGTGGGCCCTCCGAAGGGGTGAATCTCCTCAGGTGTGAATCTCACCTTTCAAGAGCTGATCATTCCCTAAGAAATATCCTGGCCAGTCTCCTTGAATGTGTGGACAAATTGGGAACATTCCTCCTTTCAAAGCCCAAAGACCAAGAATGGAAGGTTATCTTCTCTGGCCTTTAAATAAGCTTCTCCCCCTATGGGCAATTATGAGAATAAAAGAAGGACCTTCCTCTCTGACCCTGCCATCCCTCTCCCACTACCACCTTCTCATCACATGCTCATTTCCTCCTCCCGTGCGCAGCCAGAGCAACCTCCGTGCCCTCCTCTCCCGTTTCCACTGCGCCTGGCGCCCAGGAGAGATGCAGCACCGCGCCGACCCTCCTGCCTTGTGGCAGGTCTGCCGTGTGCTTTGCTGCGGTCGGAAGAAAGGAGAGCAGCCCCCAGCTGGCTCCCAGCTGGACCCAGCAGGTGGAACGAGCACAAGGGCACCGTCTCTCTGGGTCCCCTGGGTGGGCTGCTTCTTCCAGCTGAGAAAGAACTATCCTCCTTTCCTGGGAATTCAACCGGTGGCCCGGGGCTACGGAGCGGCCCTGGTCAGAGCCCCTCTGATGAGCATAACCTTTATAAAGAAAGCCCCCCTGGCTTCCAGAGACTTAAGCTAATTACTGAGGCCTGTCTTCCTGTTATGATGGAGGGAAGGGGGCTGTTTTCCCACCTTTTTAAAGCTCCGGAACCAAGCATGAGTCAGGCAATGTGCAGGGATGCATTGCTCATCTTCCCATGAGGATGCAACAACGGCCAACATCCCACAGGGACCGGCCTTGCTTGCAGCTGCCAGCAAACTGCCCCAGCCCCAGTGTCTGCACACATGTGACTCCTGCTGTGCTCTGAAACACCATGTCCCATCTTCAGTGTGACATCCTGCCCACCATCTTGCCCTCACAAGTGCTACTGACTCCCCAGCCTGCGCCTGCCCTCCCTCCCAGCCCCCTTTGGGCAGGCTGCAGGCTGGGGAGCGCCCAGGGACACCAGAAGACAAAGCCCTGCCTGGCCTGCAGTCACTCATCTCCGCTCACCTGGGCAGAGAAAGCATTCCCAGGGTTCCCACCTTACGGCTGGGGCCCTCTCCTAGGTGCTCCTACAGTTTCCTGTGTTTACCCCCATCACAGCTCTTACCACACCATGTTTGGAACTGACTCCTTATCTGTCTCTTTCCACTGGAACGGGAGCTCTCGACCACAGGGGCTGTGTCCCCTCAGGGCACCTCTGTGCCCCACACAGACCAGGTAAAAGGTGACACTTACACTGTAGTGACTGAGTGAACAGCTGGATGATTTCTGAAGTCCTGACCACCACCTGGAGACAAGCCCACTCCCCGTGGCCGCCTGGTACCCCTGACCACCGCCCTGCTCCCCCAGCAGCCGCCCCACGCTCGGGAGGGCTGTCTAAGGCAGACCTGCTTTCACCAAACAGGAAGCGCACTGCTGGAGCAAGGCTGACAGAACCGGGGAATCTGTCAGGGGGCCTGCACTGACGTCAAACCAGACCCGACAGCTGTCATTCCCCCAGCCCGTCACGCGGCCATCCTGGCGCAATCCGTGTCTGAGAGTGAGCAGGCACTCGGCGTCATCTGAGAGGCTGAGCTGTTCAGTCACGCACACGGATCCTGCCTCTCTGGGCACAGCCTCCCCAGAGAAAGGGTCCAGGGACCACTTCTCCTCAGCTCAGCCGCCATGGTGCGGGAAACAGCCGGGACAGCAGCTGGGACCTGCGGTTCCAGTCCTGCCTCTGCCACCAACTGCTGTGATCTGCTGGCCAAGTCCCTTTCCTTCTGAGTTCTAGCTTCCTCGTGTGTAAACAGAGAGGGCTCTGAACTCCACTCCCCAGCTCAGGAAAAGGCCCAGCAGAGAAGCACAGTCCTCGGTGAGGCCATGCCACTCCCCAACAGAAAGCCTCACTGTCCCATCCATAAGTCAGCAAGGGTCCCAGGGGTGCTCCCAACACCGTGCTGCCTGACACCAGCCATACAGAGAGACAAAGGGACCAGGTACACACATTCAGCTATGGGAGGGTGAGTAGGTTAAACCGGAAGCAGTAGAGATTCTGGTTAGACAGAAGAAGGAACTTCTTATCAATTATAAAACATTTCTCTTTTTTACAGAGCTATGTATGAGTCCTACCTGAAGAAGCACAGATCCAGCTGAAGATAGAGAAATGGGTTAGGTAGCAGTTTTCAACCTTGACTACATATAAGAATCTCCTGGAGAGCTAGCAATACCTACATGCCCAACTCATACTGCAGACCAATTAAACCAGAATTTCTGAAGATGGGATCCAGCATTAGTATTTTGTTTTAAATATACTGTGCGACTCCAGTGTGCAGAGCAACTAGAGAACCGCCCGGATGCCTGGCTGCCCGTCAGCCCCTCGGCAAATCATTCTCCTAACAAGCTACTGCTGTTGCTGCCACAAATTATGCTCCAACATTAAAATGCCTGGACTCCCATTCTTTCAACCAGTACTGAAACCAGCACCTAAGCAGCGTTCCCCCAATTTATAGGTGAGAAAATGAAAGAAATGATCCTAGGAACTGCTGGGAAGGCAGGGAGCACAGTGATGATCTGGCTCCCATGCACGCTTTTTTACTCTAAGGCAAGACAGACAGACACACACATAGATGCACACACAGGCATACACACAGGCACACACATAGGCACACAAACACACAGGCATGCACACGAAAGCACAAACACAGAGAGTCACACATACTACATTGAAGTTCTTAGGGCTGTCCGAAGTGTCATGGCAGCAAATTGCAAAAAAAAAAAACACACACAGTGAAAGCCAGGGGGTTTGGAGCAGACAGTGAAACAAATGAGGTCCCTGCCCCACACCTCCACTTTAACACAACTGTCATCAGCCCTACTCCTGACAAATCTCCATCCAGGGCTGGCCTTGCTGGGGGAGGGCTTGTCAGTAAGCTGTGTTCAAATTAGCCAGGTAGAGGACATGGAATTTCACTGTAACGGTTCATGTTTGTTCCAAGGATGACAATTACAGCACATTTCTCACGTTAATGTCGTCCAACTACCCGTGTACCACAATTACTCCGCATTGATTTTAAAACCGACTTAGCACAATAGCGGCTTCTAATTTGTAAGCAAAACCGCGGTGGCATAAATCAAACTGTTAGAGGGAACGTCACTGCTGCATGCTAATGGAGCATTAATAGACAGGGGAGGGCAGCTCGGGCACTGGCCCCAGGCAGGTCCGTCCCCCATCAGTGGGCCAGAGCTCCCTGCCCACATTCCTCCCCTCCACCCACCTTAGCCTCCTCATGCCTTCGGTGGCAGTAGCTCCCTGGGTCTAGTTGGCCAGAGCTGTGGTTTTGTCCTTCTGTAAAACCCATCATGAGGAGAGGAGGTCAGCTGGTTCTGGGGGGTGATTTAAAGAGAGAATAATAGCCCTAGCTGGTTCGGCTCAGTGGATAGAGCGTTGGCCTTTGGACCAAACGGTCCTGGGCTCGATTCCAGTCAAGGGCACATGTCTGGGTTGCGGCCTCGATCCCTATTAGGGGGCATGAAGGAGGCAGCCGATCAATAATTCTCTCGTCATTGATGTTTCTATCTCTCTCTCCCTCTCCCTTCCTCTCTGAAATCAATAAAAATATATTAAAAATAAAATAAAGAGAGAATAATAAATTGTAGGAAAACAGAACTTGGAAGCAAACACTGGTGAACCTGAGGGTCTGGTCCTCATTGCAAATTAATGTTTCTTGAGGACCCACTAGAGAAAGAACCCCGATTTGGCATGCTCTTAGTAAGAACCTGGCCTATACAGCCAGGGCACAGGTGAGCCATCCACCACACGGGACTCCACAGAATGAGCTGATCAGGATCACCTCTGGGCAGCATCAGGCTCAGGAGAGGCAGCCAAGTGTAGGGAACAGAGATGCAGCCAAGAGCCACAACCCCTGTGACTCCATTCAGACACAGCTCCGTGGGGTGCTGGGGTGGCCTATTAGCCTGGCCTGGGGAAAGGCCCTGGAACTGGAGGCTTGTGCTGGTAATGCCCAGGAAGCACTTGCTACGCACCCCCTTTGCCACCATCACAGTCCAACCCAGGCAGGGTGGCCAAGCCTACCAGTTGCTGCTGTTCCTGACTCTGAACTACAAGCTATGCCCAAGGCCAAACCAGCCTCACCAGGAAGTGGGGATCCCCATTCACATATCGATACTCCTCTTCCCCAGGGCAGTATGGCCATGCCCTCTCTGCTGCACCAGGGCAGGGCCAAGACCAATGCTGTGCCTTGGGCATAGAAGTTCAATAAACATTTATGGAAGAACTGCCAAGGAAATACAGCAGAGAACCCTGCACAGTTCTAAGGAAATGTGTTCGTAACAGAGCACCTAAGACAACTGCTCACTTTCTTTCCAATACACTCTCATTCATTGTTCCTCAAAGAACATACTTTACAATGTCGAAAGAAAAGCTTCAATTAAGTGCTTAGGTATCTTTAATATTTCCCTTTAATACAAAATAATGTCTCAATATGACAAGGCGGTCTAGTCATGATAAGACAAGGACTATTTCATCCTTATTTTTGGCAGTCCCAGCATAAGTAGGTATTTGAGTGAGTGAGTGAGTGAGTGAGTGAGTGAGTGAGTGAATGAGGAAAGATATGAGTAGAGGATGGGGTAAGAAACATAGAAAGTGGTCCTAACAAGAGGATATCCTTCCGTCCACCTGCAGCTGGGGAGCCCTAGATGGTGGTGAACACCCCACATCCCTGGGGCTTCTCTCCCCTCCTCCAACCACCAAGAGCCAACAAACTTGCAAAAGGTCAGCCTGATGCCAAATCTCGGGGGCTCTCCTGCCCCAGAGCCATAAAAGGCAACTTGAAATACCCCTTCGCATCTTTGGAAACGAGCAATGGGTGGAGGATGGCTCCAAGTTGGGAACCACCTCACAGGAAAAGGCCAGCATGTTCTTCATCCGAGACCTATGACAAGCGGGGCCCTGTCCTTTGAAGATGAGAACCCAGACATGGCCCCACCCTTCCCACCTGAGGCCCCTCTGCTAGCAGACTAGTGTGCTTGTCCCCAGGTGGCAGGGAGCAGTCCCACAGCCTACGAGGAACACCCTCCATTGGCCAGGACAGCAGAGTGAAGTCTCTGGGCCCTCCATCAGTCCCAGGAAGACACATCAATATCAGATTCTTCCATAGCACCCACCTCCCCACTCCCCAGCAGACGGCCCTTGTTCAGCCTGATCAGCAAACTCTATATGCTCCAAAGAGGCACCTCAGCCAACATTTTCTGAGCTACTCTGTGCCGCAGACGGTGCACATGCCAGCAGAGAGACAGAGCAAGGTTCAGCCCCCAGGCAAGGGCACCCGCCACCAGGGTTCCCACCCGTAAGACTGGTATCCCGCGAGCCAGGTGCTGCCCGCCCACCCCAGACCCACTGGAGGACATCTAGGATGATACCCCAGGCTTTACTCCAAGTCACATTACCAGCCTGAACAGTAAAGGGTTAGGAGCATGGAAGGCTCTGGAATCAGCCAGAGAAGGTTGCAATACAGGCCAAGTGCTCAGACCAGGGCCCAGTATAGTGTAAACTCCCAGAAATGGGAGCTGCTGTGGGTAACTAGAATTCACCTCTTCCAAGAAACCTCCTAGATTTATTCCCTATTTTTATTGTCCTTTCCACCTTCCCTCTATATCACCCTACTCATTTGCATTCCTAAATTCAAGAGGGAGATGTGCAAACAAATCTTTATCGTCTTAAAAGGGGGTCTCAGTTTAAAGAGCTGCCTGCCTGGTGGATCCTTTGCTCCTGGCCATTGAGCGTGGCACTGTGGCTGAGTAAACGTAGCCCCTCTGGGAGGTGCTACTCAAGAGGAACATAATCATAACGACAAACTAAGCAGCAGCCTCCCTTCCTGGAGTACTGTGCTGAGACATTCCCTGCAGACCGCATTCCACGACCCAGAGGTAGCGCACAGAGGAAACAAAGTAATCCTGCTAGATGACAGAATCAAACCCAAGAATGTCTGACTCTGAGCTCATGCTCACAGCCACCACCAAAGCTACGACACTCTCCACCCCAGCCCGCTAACAGGAGGGGAAAACACCTGTGAAACCCCTGTCTCCAGAATATCACTCTCCATTTAGGGCCTCTGCTTCACAACAACAGGATCTGAACAGCCAGCAAGGGCGGCTGTCCATCTGGCTGAATGGCCCGGACAGCCAACATGTCCACCCTGGCTCCCTGTACCTCCAGACCCCACCTTTGGGCACCCCAGCTATATCCCAGGGCATGAATTGCCAGGGAATGAAGGAAGAAAGAGAAATATCAGGTTGTTTTTTTAATGACCCAGATTCCAGCCAGATGCATTTGTTATTGGCAGCAGAGAGCCAGCCGAGCTAGAAACACAGGCAGCTGGTGATGTCTTAATCACAGCGGAGAGGAAGAGACTGGGCAGGCTCAGCCCCGGTACTGGCTACCTGAGGCGTTCTGCCGGTGGCGTCTGCCCGCCCTGCCAGCTGTCCCTGTGCCTTCTCCCTCCTTTCCCCTCCTTCCCTCTCCTCTCCTCCTTCCCGCTCCTCAGGACCTGCTTTTGTCTCTCACTCCACCACTGCCAAGGCCCTAAAGCAGGGCACCCAGTCTCCCACAAACATTCCTCAGCCCTGCTCGCAATGCCAGGTGGGGAAGTCACTGCCCATCATAGTCCTGATCCTGCCCATCCAGGTCCCTGGCTGGTCTGGGTAATGCAAGCCCCAGGGCCCTCCTCCGGCCCTCCTTTTGATAACTCAGTAGGAGGTTTCAACCCTAGTTTAAACACTGAACCCCTAGAGAGCATCCTAAGAGCATAGAACACCCCTTTTATTTCCGTCCCTGTCTCCACCTGAGATCTCAAAGCACTCAGCTCTGGGAGCTCACAGTCAGTCCTTCCCTCCCTGCCCTGAAGGAAGCTGGGGGACAGAGGGAGGCACAAAACGACTGGCTGGCATTCTGCGGAAGAGAAAGTCAAAACAAAGCCTCGAGAAATGAGGACCCAGCTGAGGACATGGGGGCCGAGAACAGAAAGCAGGCCCCCACACCTTAATGCTGAACACATGTTCCCCATGTCACCCTGCCAAGGAGCACGCTGTGCTAGCCCAGCAGGCATCGTCTGCCCATACAACCCTCACTGGGCCCCAACACACCTACCGTGTGCCATACAATGGCTGAACCCTCTTCATAGTGTTTCAGCAACTCCTTGAATCTACCGAGAAAGTAGCAATTATCCCATTTTACAGATGAAGTGGTCAAGGTTCAGAATTAAGCACCTTGTAAGGTTCATACAAACAGTAAGCAGCGATGCCAGTAGTCAAGCCCACCTGTCTGTTTCTAAAGCCAGGGCTCTTCCCACCGTTTTACCTTTCACTTGCCGAACCAGCAGCTAGAGCAGCCCTGACAGACAGAAGTTGTGGGTAACCAGACGCTGGGGCAGGGGTGAAGAGAGAGGCGCAGAGGTGCAGGCAGGAGACAGCGGAAGCCGAAGGAATGCAGTCTGTGCATTCTGATTTTCTTCTCCCCGCCCTCCCCAAAGGAAGAAGTCTTTTCCACTTTGCTGGGGCAAGTGAAAGGTAGAGAGATGTGTCTGCATAACTGTGAGGTCTGGAACAACGTTCACCTCCCACTCCTCTCAAAGACCAGGCCCTTCACTCACACAGGGCCCCTCACTGTTGCCTCGATGACACAGAGAGATCGACAGCAGAGAAACCGGGTGCAGAAGATAGTGGGGGTGCTCCCCCTCCCAGCTTCCTTCTCCATCATCTAGAATGCACAGCCTAAGTCCAACTCCAAGTCAGTGGCATCTCCACCAAGGCCAGAGCTCCCAAGTCTGCCTTCACTCCTCAGTACCCACAGTCAAGGTCAGGGGCCTCGGGCCAGGGGCCATGCAGAAGGCTCGTCTCCCCAGTTATCCCCTAAACATGAGGTGAAGAGAACCCAAAAGGGAGAGGGGCATGAAGAGAAGTCTGGGAACACCATACAGAGGAGCAGACAGACAAAGAAAAATAACTCGAGTAAATTAAACAGCAAGGCAGCAGGTTGCCTCTTGAGAGGTCTCTCAGTTCTCTCCCTCTCGCTCTCCTTCCAGCCCTTCCGCCAACCAGGGTTCAGAGGCCCATCCTGACAGCCCAGCCACCCCTAGGACAGAGTGGGCCCTTGGGGTACTGGCCTGGCCTGGAATCAAGGGCCCAGGGAGCCCGCGGCAGGCCCAGAAGCCCCTCAGAAGCAAGGGGTTGTCTGTGTCTAAAGGCTGGAGGCCAGGGCCTCGGCAAAGGAGGGTCACTTTTCCCCAGGACGGGGGCCTGCACTTCTGAGGAGAAACTGGCCCAGCATGGACTTTCTTAGGAAGCAAGGAAAGGGCACTGGCTCAGCCCTTAGGGATCCACACAGCCTGGCAGCCAAGGCCCCCCCTGCCCACACCTAATGTAAATGGGTCCATGCCCATATGGGCACACTGGGTTCCAGTGGGTCCACTACAGCCAAGGAGGCTATATTTATTGCCCATGTGACCTGAACCCTCAACGTAACACCTTCCCCCTCCACAACTCAGTCTGCCTAAAAGCAAAATAAGGCTAATGACAGTCTGGCAAAGCTCTCTGAGATGTTCAGACACAGATATAAAATACTGGTCACGCAAACGGCTGAAGCTGGCTCCTCCTGTCCAGAGAGACTCACCTAAGCCAGTCTGAGTACCCAGGGTGGGTTTGGACATCTCTGCGGGAAGGAAAGGGTCTCCCGTCTCCTCACATCTATCCACAGGGATCTAGGCAAGTGTGAGAGCTCTGCTCAATGCCCTGCCCCCAAAACCTACTTTCACATCTCCGTGGTTGAAGCAGAAACCAGAAGGCTCTGTCCATCAGAGGATGATCGGCCTAGCTCGAGCGTCCCCACAGGGCAGACAAACCCAAGCAAGCAAATCTGCTCAAACTCCTGTCAGTCAAATGCCGACGCACAGGCTTGAAGACCAGCCCCTGGCCTGGCGAGGGAGGGCCTGCCCAGGAGGGTCCTCCCAGCACAGGATTCTGGGAGGCAGCCCAGGCCAGAGCGGCATGAGGAAGGGCAGGGTAATGGACAGGCAGACAGTGAGTGGGTCAGATGGGTCAGCCACTGGGAAAATGGGGCCAGCTCTCCATACCCTGGACGTCTCAGTAAACCCCCTGACAGAGGAATGAGCCTGAACAAGCCAGGAAGGTCGTGGGATGGATCTGTAGAGGCATCTGTAGTTCCTACTGGGCCAACCGCTTTTCTCCCGCTGACCCACCGCAGAGCCTCGGGAATGTCGGAGGGGCTGCTGGAGTTAAAGGAGCAGTCACCTCCCACCACCACACTTCCTGGACAGTCATAAGTGGGGTTCTGGCAGGCAGCCTGCAGGAACCATAATCATGTACTTATACACTTACGGTGGCTGCCTGTGTGGAGAAATACCTGAGGGAGCAAACTCTGTGCAGCTTCATGGCCCACTCAGCAACAGGAAGGCGGGAAGATGGGGGCCGAAACAGACAGACACAGAGAACAGCAGGAAGTGAAAGAAGGGAAAACAAGATAGTAATCCCAGCTTATGAGCATCACCCTTTACAGACATCAGAGAACTTTCTTGAACAACATCTCAGTGTATCCTCCTGCCAATTTTCCCAGATTGGCCAGCTATGTATTAAAGGTTTATTCCCATTTTACAGATGAGAAACTGAAGTCAAACATCCTCACAGGAAGGCAGAGCTGTGAGGGGAACCCACACTCTCAGTAAAACCTTCTCCACACTCCCCCCTGGTCCTTCTCACAAAGTCAGAGCAAGGCAGAGGCAGGGGCTCTAAGAGGACAGGGAGACCCCGCCAGCAACAGCGGGGAGCCTGGCGTGAACACCACTGCCCGTGGACATGCATGTGCTTTCCCGTTGGTGACCCCACCCCTGATGCTGATCCTCAGGGCCACACAGAGGGGGCAGGGTAGGTTCCTGAATTCACAATGAAAAGGCCATTGAAGGGGAAGCTCAGAGCCATGGGTTTAGTAGGGTTTGGAGGAGGTTGTTTGCTTATCTGTTTGGTTTCTCAAGGGGTGGCAGCTGGGAGTACCAGCGGATGAGGAAGGTGGCTAGGCCTGCCCCAGACAGGTGGGAGGCAAAGTGGTGCCAGGGAGCAGCAAAGACACCGTTCAAGGGCTTTGGCGAAAGCAGGAAGCAAAAGGAAAGCTCTTCCTAAGGATGAGTGTGGAGGGCGGAATTGGAACAATTCATAATTAAGACTTCTAACAATAGGCAGGAGCCAGGCAGTTGTGTCAAACAAGGTGCTGAGCTCCTCTCCCCAGAGCATTAATAAAGCAGCCGCCCCCTCATTACCTGCTTCCAAGGTGACAGCCATCCCAGGCAGGGGAGGGGCAGGAAAACCAGCTCACTGAGTGGCTGAGTGCTAGCCATGACTTCCATCTCTTCCTGCCCTGAAGTGAGAACGGGGGTAACAGGGAAGATTCTCTCCCTGCCACTGAGCAAGGAATCTGAGGTCTAGAGTCGAAGCCCACAGGGAAACGTCCACGAACCCCGGAGCTCCCGTGCCAGCACCCAGCCCTGCAGCAAAGCAGCTGCCGCCTCCCAGGGCTGTGAGCCTCCAGGCCGAGCAGCATCTGGGGCAGTTTTGTGAGGTTCAGGCAGTGAGTTCCCCAGCACACCGAGGACTCACCCAGCCCTGCCCAATGGGTCCTCGCTCACCCTGAGCCTCAGTTTCCCACTTATGAAACGCAATCATTGCTGGTCCCTCACTTTACCAAGGACACTATGAGGATGATAAAGTACCTCAAGAATCATCAGCTCCTTCAAAACACAAAGGGAAAAAAAGAAGTGTATAAAAATGACAGGATGTCAGAGCACAAAGGGATGAGCTGGTCCTAGTCTATCATTGTCCAGATGCGAAAACTTAGGTCCAGAGAGGAAAAGTAACTTGCTCAGGGTCACCCAGCAAATTAGCAGCACAGCTGGGACTAGAACTCAGGTCTCTGTGACCCATCCCCTGCTCTTTTCCACTCTGCCACGCTGATCCCAGACACAAATGAGTTAACTGGTGTATACCTTACATGAAAAGTGTGACAAATGCACTTCTAGAACAGGGGGAGGGGTGGCGGGGTGGGGGGTGGGGAGACACACACATAGACTATGTGGCTGGGCACACCCGGATGTCACAGGCTACTGGAGGGGCTGTCCAGCACACACTGGCCCACCCAACCCTAACGGGGTGTGAGGAGCCCCCATCTAAGGGGAAGAGAACAAACCAGCACTGCCGAGAACCTGTCAGTCTTCCTCCCACAGCTCCTGAGTCAGACCCAGCCCTCTCCAGAGCAGAGTGGCTCTTTGTGAAGCATGCTCCTTTCACACAGACTCCCCTCCTCCCAGCAGGCAGGCTGAGAAAGGGGCAGAGGAAGGGGGGCTCGAGGGGAGGGGAGGCAAGGGGGCTCAATTCTCTTTGGCTGCCATAAATGGTAATAAATCCAGCACCTTGTGCGCTCAGCTCTTCTGACTGCACCCATGTCCACCCCCTCCTGTGGGTCCCCCAACCTCATCCCCACCAGCCCCCAGGGCCCCAGAGAAGCAGTCAGGATGGGTGTCCTAAATGGCTGAGACATCACAGAGCTCTTGCCAGGAGCCCAGGCTCATCGGCCTGACAAGCTGCCACCCTGATTTGGGTCTGAGGAGTTCCTGGCCACAGGCAGGGGGAGCTTCCTTGAGTGGGTGGGGGTACAGTCAGCCCTCGGAACATGACCGACCTCCCAGACACACACTGGGGGCTGCTGCTCACTGCAGGGAGCACAGAGAGCTCGGGATCCTTCCCACCACCCCCTTAGCTCCCCTGCAATCGGACAGCTCAGGCCATATCGCCACGCTCCCCGACCTCATGGTATTACCCAGACCTTCCACCTGGCAGTCACTAACACCTGCCAGGTCAAGGGGTCCTTGCCAGCCAGCACACTGCTCTGCTGAAGCAGTTCCTTTCCCACCACTATCTGGTATAGGCCCTTTGGCATTAGCTCCTTTCTCTGGTCTCTAATATCACCTTGTTCTGCCTGCCTCCTCCTCCTCCACCCTGCCCGCTCCTTCGGCTAGTCCAGAACCCTTCGCCTGACTGGCCTCCTCCATGAAGCCTGCTCTGCTCAGAAGACAGATGGCAGGTGCTGGACACCCCGAATGTCCTCCATGGTCAGCAAGAGCACTCAGCACCGTGAGGGGTACGACAGGTACTCAGCACCGCTCTCCCCTTCCATACCAGAGAGACATCCCCCCTGTCGTGCACACCTACTCCTCCAGGCTCATCTCATTCATCGGGTCAGCACACGCGGCAGCAGCGAGCAAGAGTGAAGGTCCTGCCCGGGTTCTCATCCTACAGACCTCAGGCTCCCTGCTCACCATGCCTCCCACCTTCAGTTGGGCCTGGAAGGCACCCCTCCTCCTCTCTACATGCTAGATCCCATTCCCCCTTCGAGGATCAGCTCCTGTCCTGCCTCTTGCACTGAACTTTTTCCACCCAGCTGGCCCTACGCCTGAACCACTGGTGCTCCCAGAGTTCGCACTTCCTGAAAGCCAAGGCAAACGGGGAAACACACCAGATCATGTAATACTCCACACTGTTTCCGAGTGCCTACTACATGTGCGAGGCACTCTGACAGCAGCGTTCTCACCTAAGCCCCACTACCTTCAGATGGAGGATGAGGAACCAGGGACCGGACACCGAGGATTGTCTGTAAAATGCACTACCCCTCTGGCCAACTGCACACATGGGCTCTCTCTGGTTGCTACACTGCCTTCCTGCACACTTGCCTGAACAGCAAGACGGAAAGTTCCTTGAGAGCAGGGACATAGTTCATTCTTGTTTACCCTACAGCGTGTAGCAGGGGGTCAGCAAACCACAGGCCACCTCAGGACTCACTGGATAATCACTGGGAACATATTTTGGGAATTCAGAGACTCAGGGCTGAGGAACGTCAAGAAACTCCAGGGCAGAGGACACATACATCCTAGACCAGCGGTCACCAACCGGTGGTCCGCAGACCCCTGGTGGTCTGTGAGGTCCGAAAGGTTGGCAATTGCTGCCCTAGACCCGGGGTCAGCAAACTGCGGCTCGCGAGCCACATGCGGCTCTTTGGCCCCATGAGTGTGGCTCTTCCACAAAATAACACGGACTGGGCGAGTCTATTTTGAAGAAGTGGCGTTAGAAGAAGTTTAAGTTTAAAAAATTTGGCTCTCAAAAGAAATTTCAATCATTGCACTGTTGATATTTGGCTCTGTTGACTAGAGTTTGCCGACCACTGCCCTAGACCATCGGTTGGCCCTGTCAGCAGACCCATGGCAGTCACTGGGATGGTGAGAAGCGGTGAGTGTGGCTTGCCAGGAGATGCCCCAAAGGGTGTCCTGGGTCTGGGGCAACCTGCCCCTGAGCAACTCAGACATACGTAGATGGTATGGCAGGCACTGAGCAGATCAGAGGAGCCCCGAGGCTGCTGAATTCACCCGCAGAGGCGGTCAGGGTGGCCCTGGAAACACAGCCAGAACTGCCGGGTTGGGCTGCTTTGCTTCCCTGGGTCATAGCCTCCCCATCTGCTCCTGACGGCTCTCTCCAGGAGGTAGGGAGAATGTGCCTCAGGGGATGGACAAATCCCAGCAGTGGCATCTGGCATCTGGGGGCTAAAACACTTAAGCAGATATCTCCTGTTTCTGCCCTTCCCCCTTCTTTTGGCATCAGCACCCCTGTTTTTCTTTAGGGAATTCTCCTCCTCCCGGTGCATCCAGCTTGTCCCATCAATCAAGGTGCTCTGCTCTCCCCTCGCCACAGGTGGGCACGTGACCAGCCAGGCCCTCTTCTAGGAAGCCAACTCTTGAGTAGTGAGAGCCACGGGCCAAAACAGCAGGAGGTGATGCATCCTGACAGAGTAATGTGACCAAGCTCATCATTAGGCCCTGACGCCTAGAGGCCCAGAGCAGCCTGGCTCCTGTCCCTGTGTGTGGCCTGTTGCTCAGCTTTCTGTTCTAGCCTCTGAGCTAACCTTGTATCCTTCATAGATACTGAAAGATCCACAGGAAAACAAGGGTGTGGATCAGAAAAGCAGGGAAAAGAAAGCTGGGCCAGCAAAAACAAGAGATGTCTGCTAAAGTGATTTGTCCCCCACATACCAAACAACACTGCTGAGCTTTTTTCATAAATTAAGAGATAAATAGGTAGTTATAACAGGGTGTCCCCAAAAATGTATACACACTTTAACAGCTGATAGCTCAATTTTGAAAATGAAATGTATTTTAATAAACACTGCCTTTATAATTATTCAAAGTGTGTGTATACATTTTGGGGGGGACACCTATATATCTGTGCTCCTAAGTTAGCTATGGTTGGTATATAGTGCTTGCAATCTAAGAGACTAGCTTATCAGGAATCCATCTAGGAAATGAGATGCTTAAAATGAGGATGCAGCTTACACCCAAGGGTCACACACACTGGGAGAGAATCTAGCTAAATATACATATTCATATGTATGTATAAATATATACATACATACTTAGACTATTAATGTGCTTTAAATGTCTATATATTCATGCATACATACACACATACTTATATATAAATACAGTATGTATGTTTATAGACATTGTGCACACATATACATACAAATATACATAAGTGTGTATGTGGGGAGCAGAGAGCTCTAAGAACTTACAATTTGGATACCTAAAGGGAAGATGCAAATGCATAACCAGGCAGCGAAAGATAAAGATCACAGAAGAAAAAAAAAGAAACACCCTCAGGAACTTACCCCGCCCTCTGTGTTACCCACAGAATCTTCACAAAGAGACAGACACATACCATCTGACCCTAGCCCTTCTGGCTCTGGCTGGCAAACGGGTCTACTCTGTAACCACAGGGTCTTGTACCCTGAGATTTTTGAAAGGGCATTCCCTGCCCTGGGGGAGGAACTGCACCCACCACTGCCCCACTTAAGCACAGGCCCCATGGAGCCCCTAGTTAGGCACAAGGATGGAAGCTGCCACATGACCAAGCAGGGCTTTGTTTAGGGAGTTCTGTACTGATCTGGCTGGCCTCATCGATCATCATGGAGTGATTGAGTTACAACCACCTACACCAAGAGTCTACCCAAAACTAGACCACAGGGCAACATGGTCAACCAAGTGCCAGGACGCCAAACTCCACAGCTCCTCAGATCTCTGGAAATGAATGCAAGGAGGTGATGGCATTTTCCAAAGTGCTGGGGGAGAGTGCTGTACGTGGCTAAAAGGAACCACTGGGCAGGCGGCACCCACAAGGGGTTTGCTGGACTAAGGAGAGATGGACACAAAGCCTCCTTCCAAGGCAGTGAGTGTGGGTGGCTGCAGGGGTCCTGTTTGGTTAGGCAGGATATTCCAGTTGGAGGCCAGTATGGCTCCCCAATAGCATGGCACCTTTCCTGTAGAAAAACTCCAATCATTATTTAAAGGGTGTCACCTGCAAGGAGCATCTCATTATTAGCCTGCCCGAAGCCCTGCCCCCTTACCTAGCACTCCTGTGCAATTCAAGTCAGGCCATAATCAACACACATTTCCTGAGCTCCTATTATGAGCAAGCAAGGCAAAGACGAAGGGCTCTAACACTCACCTCTTCCTGCTCATGGCATGGGTGACGATGCCTCTAGCCTCAGTGTCATCATCTACATGTAGATATCACTGTTCACCCACAGTATCTGAGAGGACTTCAAACGCCCAGAGGACTGGGTGTTCACTGATCTGAGGAAGTCCCTGATGATCACTAGGGGTCACCTCCTAACCCACTTCTGTTTGGGGCTGGGGCTGGGGGGAGGAAGGCACAAATTACCAACAGAGTCATATACAAATATGCATAACTCGGGTCCTGTTATCCCAGGCTATACTGCACTAAACTGGTAGTACAGATCCAAGAAAAGTACAGTCTAAAGTCAGCAGGGGAAGGAGCTGGGTCAGGATGACTTTCCAGAGATGGTCACAGAAAAATATGGCTTGGGGGTTTGACTGACCTGGGTTCAAATCCAGCTCTGTCACTTTCCAGCTCAATAATTTGGGGCAAAATATCTAACCTCTCAGAGCTTCCATCTCCTTGGTAGCAAAATGAAAAGAATACCCTGTCTCCTCCTCAGGTGCTGTGGAGAGTGGATGAGGTAACAGGGTGACCCGGGGAAGTGCCTAGTACTGAGCCTGACCACCTGCCCCTATGGCTCTCAGCATCACCACACCTGGTGGGGGCTGGCTGGAAGGGCTGCTGGCCTCCCCCGGGCCTCCAGCCTGAACTCAGAAGGGAGAGGGGTGGTGGGAAAGGATGGAAGAGCAAAAGTCTCTACATAACAAAAGATGTGTAAGACCTTGGGGCTGTGGGGGGGTGGGGGGCATTAAAAAATTTTACAGAAAGACATTAAAGAAGGCCTAATATATGGAGTGTACCATATCCATGAACATAAATACATAATTAGAATACCATTTATATTCATGAATGGAAATACAAAGATAGCAATTCTCCCCAAGGCAATCAATAGATCTAACGCAAAGCCAATCAAAATACCAACAGGGTTTGGGCAAGGAGCAGGGAAATTAATTGTTTGATCAATTTACTTTTAGTGAAACTAAACAAACTGATTCCAAAACTTATGCAAAAGAACAAAGGGCGAAGAACAGCCAAAAGATTCTTGGAAAGCCTAAGAGGAGAGGATTTGCCCTATCAGATGTGGAACTTATTTTAAAGCTGTAGTAATTAAGACAGTGTGGTATAGGGATAGACAAGCAGTGCATTGGGAAAGACACAGGAGGCATTACATATCAGTGGGGAAAGGAGAACTAGCCATCAATGGAGCTAAGACAACTGCTTTGTACTTGAGGGGAAAAGAAATCAGGGCCCTGCCTCACATCATGCACAAATATAAATCCCAGATATATTAAGGACTTAAATGTAAAAAGAAAAACTTTCAGAAATAAGTATAGGAACTCATCTTTAATCATTCAAATTCATTCAACAATTCATGAGTGCCTAGTATGTTGTGACAAGCACTGTCCTATTGCCAGGATATAAAGACACCCATGAGATATTATGTATTTGTTAAATAATACATAATACATAAACCTAACAAAGAAAAGAGACTGAAAATTTGGCTACGTTAAAATAAAAAGTTTCTGTTTGCCAAAGGACCCTATGAAGAAAGTGAAAAGGCAAGCTATAAACTGTGTTTGTGGTACACTTAATAGACAACAGATTAGTATTCAAAACATACCGTATTTTCCGGCGTATAAGACGACTGGGCGTATAGAAGATTTTCCTGGATTAAAAAATCGTCTTATACGCTGGAAAATACGGTAAATAAAATCCTAAAAATTAGTAGGAAAAAGTAAACAACTCAATAGAAAAATTGAACAAAAACATAAACAGGCATTCACAGAAGAGAAAAGAATCTTACCTAATAATAGACAAACATGTAAATTGACTGTACCTCTGCTACACCCACAGCCCATCAGAGTGAGTACGCAAATTAACCCAACAAAGATGGCGGGTTAATTTGCATATGCAGGCGCTGAGCGGCCAGGAGGGGCAGAACACCTGCTATGGGGGGAGGGGGTGGCGGCGGCGGAGGGAGCTACAGGAGCAGTGCATCGGACAGAAGCGAGGACTTGCCAACTTCCGGGCGGCTGGGAATGAAGCCAGGGGAAGGAAGGCCTATTCTTGCACGAATATCGTGCAACAGGCCTCTAGTGATTAATAAGCCTATGAAAAGATGTTCACTAATAATCAGAGAAATGCTAATTAAAAACACAATATAGCAATTTCACACCCACTGTATTGAAAAACGCCCAAAACTTTCCATTTTCAACCAACATTCCACTGGTGGAAATGTCAACTGATATATCCATTTTGGAAAACAATATGGAATTATCTAGTAATGCTGAAATGCATACATCCTAAATCTCAGCAACACCATTCTTTGCTATATACCCCAGAGCAGTTCTCTTCAGAGTGCAGTCCATGGAAATGCTTAACACTTAGGAACTTTTTGTAGCAATTTGATGTCACCAGAACAGCCAAGTTCATGATCAATGAACTCATCTGGATGTGGGTGAGTCACTGCTTTGCGCTGTGTACCAGTCATGCTCAGCAGAGACACACCTGAGAGTTGTAAGTAAAAAGCTAGTCCTTCACAGATGCTTTTAGAAACACTGTCCTAGAAAACCCTTGCATGTGTACACCAGGAGACTAGTCCAAGAATGTTCACAGAAACAAGTTCAAAAAGAAGGAATAGCCCGGAACCCAGGAACCAAGAGGCCACCGGTTCATTTCCAGTCAGGGCACATGCCAGGGTTGCAGACTCAATCCCCAATAGGGGCTGTGCAGGAAGCAGTTGATTGATGATGTTCCTCTCTCATCGATGTTTCTATCTCTCTATCCCTCTCCCTTCCGCTCTA
This sequence comes from Cnephaeus nilssonii, assembly GCF_951640355.1. Lineage (NCBI taxonomy): Eukaryota > Metazoa > Chordata > Mammalia > Chiroptera > Vespertilionidae > Cnephaeus > Cnephaeus nilssonii. The sequence continues at coordinate 89,177,514 of NC_137077.1, forward strand.
AAAATCAATTTTAAAAAAACATATTTAAAAAGAAGGAATAGGCCTACTGGTTTGGCTCAGTGGATAGAGTGTCGGCCTGTGGACTAAAGGGTCCCTGGTTCGATTCCGGTCAAGGGCATGTACCTTAGTTGCGGGCACATCCCCAGCAGGGAGTGTGCAGGAGGCAGCTGATCGATGTTTCTCTCTCATCGATGTTTCTAACTCTCTCCCCTTTCCCTTCCTCTCTGTAAAAAAATCAATAAAATATTTTTTTTAAAAAAAGAAGAAGGAGTAATAACCCAAATGCTCATGACCAGAAGAATACACTGCAGCACACTCGTATGGAGTACCACCGAGCAGTGATAACAAGTGCACTGTGGCCACACAGATGCACATGGATGAATCAATAAACGTAACTGAATTTTTTAAAAAATTCTGAATGATTCCATCAACCAAAGGTTTAAAACAAACGAAGGCAAATGGTGTGGTGTTGAAGGATGCCTACATATGTGGAAACTATTATAAAGAAATGTACTTAACAAAATTTAAGGTTCTCCCTAGAGAAGATGTTGGAGCTAGGGAGGAATACACAGGGGCTTCATGAGTGTGGCTAACGTTTTATGTCTTAAACTTCGTAGTGGGTACATGTTCATCACGTACTTTTTTAAACTATAGGAATTTACATGATATATTCTACAATTTGAAAAAATTTTAAGTGACCGTTTTCCTGGTTTGTCAAGTGACCTGGACCTGGAGCCCCATGTGCCCTGTCTTTTTGTCAGCTACTCAGTTTCCCCCCACCCCAGTCCAACACTGAGTGTGCCAGGGGCATGACCTGCCCTTGGAGTACCCAGGGCAGAGGGCTATGGGGACCCTGCAATATGCCCATCAGCCTAACTGGCCTGTTTCTGGCCTAGTTCATTGCACCAATAAAGGGAGGCAGGGGAAGGGTGTGGACTGCCCCCGACAGGGACGGCCACAGGTGAGTATACAGCATGGCAGGTACAGCTGCTGGCCCTGGGCTCTGAGACCATTCCCCGCCCCCACTGACCTTTACCTCCATCTTCCAAAAGATCCGCCTAGACCTCCACTTCTCCCTTCTCCTATGTATCCGTAAGACCAGAGGAATTCAGAACCATCGCCAGCCTAAAGGGGCATCTGGGGTTGTTTCCAGGGCTCCACAGCACTGCCCAGCACGGTCACTGCAGCCCCGGGGCATCTAACTCACCTTTGGAAGGGCTACCTGCTCAAATGCTCTCACTGCAGGAAGTGCAGTGACAATAGCTGCTAGTCACTGAGTCTAACCTGCCAGGCCTCCTGCTAAGCAGTGTCCCTACATAAGGCATGTATTACCTCCTCTGGGCCTCTTCATAGCCCTGAAAGATGACTGATTCTGCCATACGAGAGGAAACCAAGGCACCAAGAGGTTAAGGAAACCTTCGAAACTAGGCCTCTTTCCTGGAGACTGACTCAGGCCAGTGGGAGGAGAGGGAAGGGAGCATGGCCTCTGCTCATGTAAACAGCTGCCTGTTGAGTTGAATCTACACCCTAGTGAAGATCCCCTGGAGCAGGGAAAGCTCTCTGAAGGCAGAGCCATGTCTCTGTCCTCCTTGGCCAGTCACTCACCCATCCCACCCACCCCAGCCACTCAAACAGGGCCTTCATGCAAGGTACTAATGCAGTAAGCAACACAACTCAAGGGAGAAGGCCTGGAATTTCAGCCCTCACCTGAAGTCCTAGTTAGAGAAAAGGTAGCGGGTAAAAGCCATATGTCTACCCTGGGCTACTCCCCCAGCTGCAGACCTGCTCACCTTCCGACCATGTGCCATTGTTAACATCCCTGCCCCAACCCCCACCACTTCTGCTAGCAGATTAGCTTTCAAATGTGAGCAGGGACAAAGCTGGCTCAGAAGACTTAACTCTGCCCGATGGGTTTAGCTCAGCTTCAAAGCTTCCTAACTGGAACCAAATAAGCAGGCAGATCGCAGCTAGAAGAGAGAGGCTGGAAGGGGGAGCGAACGGGGGAGGGGAGCTTTCTGTAAGCTGGATTACCTACAGCAACAGCCTACAGCCTGAGGGGCATCGCAAGACCTGTCATGGTGGTCACTGCCAGAAAAACAACTCTCCCTTTCCTCAGAGACTGGAGACAAACGGCAGAGCATCCCCAGGCACTGGTCACACGTCACAGCAGAGCCACCTCATCCTCAGAGCCCATGCAAGCTCACCACCCCAGGAAGTCCCTCCCCACTGGCACCATCCGGACGGATTCCCCACCCCCTCCCACTTGTTTCTCTGTGCTCAGCCCACTGCACACATGCAAGGGGCCCTGCCCTCCTATTGGACTGCAGGCTCTCCCCCAGCACAGGCTCTGGGTGGACTTGTGTCTACCTCTCCACCTTTCTTCCTTGCCCAGACCCCCATCCTCATCTATCCAGCAAACTCCTATTCATCCTTCAAACTCCAGGTGTCACTTGCTCTACTCTGTTATCTCTGTATCTTGTCTCTATTAAGCAGTATTAATTACTCCATTAAGTAGCTCTGCCAGCACCTACTGCTCAGAACTGTTTATGTTTCTGACTCCTCCATGGAACTCAGAGCCACTCAAGGGCCTGTGACAGCTGGTACTCAATAAATGCATGAGTATGCACTAGCCACAGAGTATCCGATCAGCCCTTTCAATAGAAGAAACAGAAAAGACACATAATTCACTAATTCTTTTTCCCAAGCTAGGAAACTAACTCCTAACAGGAACGCAGCTTGTTTTTTCCCTCCCATTTCTGATGGGAGCAAACATTTGAAGAGCGGGCCGAAACCAGTTTGGCTCAGTGGATAGAGCGTCGGCCTGCGGACTCAAGGGTCCCAGGTTCGATTCCGGTCAAGGGCATGTACCTTGGTTGCGGGCACATCCCCAGTGGGGGGTGTGCAAGAGGCAGCTGATCGATGTTTCTCTCTCATCGATGTTTCTGTCTATCCCTCTCTCTTCCTCTCTGTAAAAAATCAATGAAATATATTTTTTAAAAAACAAAAAACACTTGAAGAGCGGGAGTCGGCCATCATTTCGGGGTGAGGAAAGAAAAGGAGAAGCTGATTCAGGCCACCCAGGTGCTGGGTCCAGCCTGCTGCTGCCCCTCCTCAGAATGCTGGGGAAGGTGAGGTGGCCGTGCTCTCACCCCTCCCCTGCAGCCCTGTGTTCAAAGGCTTGGTGGAGGACGAGCCAGATGACCTCTCCATTCCACGACTTCCTGGCCCAAGAAAGCTGATCTGCTCTGTGTGAGCCCAGTCAGCCCGTCCTCACCAACTGGAGCCTCCAGTGCACTCAGCGGGCATTCAGTAAATAGTTGTGGCATGAGTGAACGGACTCAACTGGGTCCCCAGCAGCCCAGTATGCCCCAGAACTGGCTGCCACGGGCAGGCAGGCACATGGAGGTAGGGCAGGGGGAGGGCGAGCCCCAACCCAAGGTGAGCCCTCCCTCCCCACCCCCCTGTAGACTCCTCCCAGCCCACCATCCTCAGAGGAGGTGGATGGTGTTTTCTGTGCTCCTCACCGCCCAGTGGAATGGAGGACAGACCTGTGTCCCTTTCCTCAAGGCAGTGACAGGGCTCACCCTGTTTCTGCTGGGACTTTCTATTCTCTACCCTCTTCCTCCCCACCCACTCTTGATTGACACCAATGCTGGCTTTGACATGATTTAAAAATAGATATTAAGACAAAGAAGTTTAATTTTTAATGCTTTGGAAAGGAAGTGAACAGAGGGCCAGCATTCCCTCATAGCCATGTTCCACGGTCTCAGAGCATTAGCCAGGACCTTCCCCTGTGCCCATCCCCCCAGGCGGAGCCATGCCTGACCCACCAGAACATCTACTTGTAGCAGCCATGGGGCGGCTGGGGGGAACAGCCCAATGACTCATTACACCTGGGCACTTCGGGAAGCCCCTGAATGCCTCTTGCTGCCAAGCTTAGCCTGGATCTCCTGTTTGGAGAGGCCAAGCCTCAACCTGCCATGCCCCCTTAGTCCATTCACCACTTCCATTCCCAGACAGAAGCCACCCCACAGCTTCCTTAGGACACCCCAAGCCGTCTAGCACCAACTGTGTACAGACCCCTGTCCTGGCACCACAGACCTCAGAGGCACATACATGCAGCCACGCCAGTACCAAACACATGCCTCAAACGTGGCTGGAGAGCTTTAACCAAACTGCCTGCTCCCAGAGGGGCCGAGCCACAGAGGTCTGACCCCACTTAGGGGAGGTTAATCAGGGCCCCCACCCGGTCCCCTGGCTGTGGCAGCCCTGTGCCAACCTTTCCCCTGCTCCAGCAGGCACACTGAACACTGCCTCCTTAGCTCACTGGCCTTTATTAAGGAGAACTCCACAAGGAATAGACTCTCCATTGGGGCCAGAATGTCACTGCTCCGACAACCTTGACTTAAAGTGATGGGACAGCTCTGCTAGCAAGCATGAAAAGTGACCATTATCTGGAGTGGCAATTACTGGTATGCCAGCAACCCCAGCCCCACCCCCACCCCTCCATATCAGACAGCAACTTGACTTGGGTTGGGAGAAGCTGGGCTGGGATCCGATTTGCTCTCTGGAGAAGGGGACATAGGCCCCCAGCACTCAGAGCCCATGCTATACGCTCCCTCCCCTTCTCAGAGTAAAGAGCTCTGGGCCCCCTTTGTTGGGGCTTAGATTCACTTAATCTCTACCTGGAGGGTTCCACCAAATGGCCCTGGGAGGACTCGGAGATGGGCTGACTGAGGGGAATAGTGCTGGGAGAAATAACTGGGGCCGGGCCCTTCAGGATGGGGAAACTTCTGTCCCAATTAGGGCTTCTATTTCCTTTCCTCCGAGAAGCCAGCATCCTCTGGGCTGTGAGAATCAGAATGAGGTATGCAGGAGATAAGAGGAGGTGGGCTCCGTCAGGCATTACCACCGACTGCCCCCTCCTCAACCCCTGCCATCAACATCAGGCCCTCCAAAATGCTGCCCTGAGGGCTAACATGGTTAGGACCATCTGGTTGAAGTCGGCAGTGGCAGGAGCAACCTGGACCCCCCACCCCCACCCCGAAGCAGGCAGGCACCCAGCAGCCTGTAAGGCACCTGCCCTTTTCTCGGTAAGGAAGAGGAATGCTGGCAGAATAGCTCTGCCTCCCACCCTGTCCTCGCTCATGTCACCCAAGGCCTCACCAGTACCAACACCCTAGAAGCTCCACCCAGTGGCAAGGGACCAGGGACTCTCATGCCTGAGAGAGGCTGCAGAGCAAGGCACTGCAGCGTAAGAACCCCGCCGGCAGGCTGAGGAGGCTGGGGGCAGGTGGCAGCAGTGGGTTTGGAGAACTACCAGGTAGGCTCCGGGATCTAAGGAAGATCTCTGTCTATGTATTGCAGGCCTCACATTCAACTCTAATGCCTCAGAAAAGCCTCCTTTTGGGATCTGGGCCATGAGACTAGAAAAAGTGATGGCTACATAATTCCTGACCATTGCTCTGGGTCCTGGAGGAGTTGACTCTCACCAGCCCTGCATCCCTCCTCACTCTACCCCGTCCCCTTCCCTCTCTGTGCACTAGAAAGAGCAGAGGTCTCCCAGAGGTCCTGTCCCACCTGCCTGAGGCCCGAGCACTTTCTCTTCTCACCTGGCTCTTTCCTCCACTCCTTCTCCCATATCAGGCCGAATCACCTGGCCACAGGAAGTCATCATGCAAGTGGAGCTCAGTGACCCGCCGTGCCCCAATCCTGGCTAACACCCTGCAGCACCTGCTCTCCCACCTCCCAACAAACACTCTTACACACAGGCATCCAGTTCTCTTTTGCTAAGTTTTCCATTTTTCCTAAGGTCTATGTCTTATTTCATCATCGCATATGCTACTAGCACAAAAGACCTGGACCTTTGAGACTCAATTTTTCCCAGCTCATAGTATGTCATCGGAATTCTGTAACGTCAGAAAAGTCAGAGATTAGGAGAGAATCACTCCTTGCCTGGTAAGAGAGTGGTGGTTTTATTAGGAGAGAAAGCAAGTCTTTTCACTATGGACCAAGAAGCCCTCTCCATCGACCAGCTCATTAACCTCTGCCAAGATTTTCAGGGATGATGAGAGAGCCTCTTGTCACCCCACAGCTGAGGTGCGCTGCTAGGAGAGCCTTCATCTTGGACGAGTCCCTACCAAGTGGGACTCGGGAATCCTGCAGCACAATTAACATGGAGATTTATTGTTCTGGCCTTCAATTCATTTTCTCACAAACATATAACAAATGCCTACTAAGTGCGGAGCACAGACCACTGGGCTATACTATGTGAGGAGGTCCCTAAACCAAGTTGACACCACCCTAGAGAAAGAAGCTGCAGCAGTTATACCCACTCTGGCCAGCAGGTGGCGGGGTGGGGGTGGGAGGAGCAGGGAGCTACTGGCCGAGAAAGACACTGAGTGAGCATCCCAGGAGGGTCTTTCTAGTAAGTGTTAGGATATGCAGAGTGGGGCAAGACAGGAAGGCAGGCTGACTGTAGGCAAGAACAAAGAGGGAAGCTGTAGACAATGAAAGGGCAGCATTGCTGTAATTCATAGGCACCAGAGGAATACACACCCGTGTTTGGCTGACTCTATTGCTGGCAAGTGAGTCAGAGGACCAGGAGCACTTGCCCAATGGTGGCCACAAAATCATTCCTCACATTCCAGTGGTTCTGCCCCTGTGTCCACAAAACCTCACCAAAGGATAGGTAACACGGTGACTGGAGGGCCCCAGACCATGGAGCTATCTGGGAAAATTCAGCTCAAACAACCTCAAACCAGGCTCCTCTGAAGACAAGCAGCAGCCTGTGCATGAGGCAGGGAAGGGGCTCCCTCCCCATAGAGAAGGCAAGGATACAGGATGCCCCATACCTAAGGAAGGGAGTGCATGAGGGAGACCATCTTGACAGCCCCCCCCCAATCCCCCCCGCATTGGGCTGGAAAGGACACCTAGTCCTTAAGGAATGAATGATGCAATTTAGCCAAGGTCACAAAAGAAGCTAACACAGAACCAAGAACCCAGGCTTCTTCCCACCCAACCTGAGTTTTTCCATCCTACACAACCAAAAAGTTTTTCAGTTACAGCTAATCACTTCCCACAAGCGTTGAACACAAAACACAACTGCTTCTACCTGGCTTCACTGTGAATGACTTTCTCCTGCCCCCAGTCCTCCTCCTGGACCACAGGCAGCTGACAGCCTCTAGTCCCTCTAGTCGCAGGAGGACGGGCCCTGGGGCAGAGCCAAACATCTGTGTTGACTTCGTCTGGGCTCTGGTGAAGAAAGGCGGGAGCAGCACTTGGGATGGAGGAACAATTAGATCCGAGGTTAAGAAGTTTTCATGTCTACCTAACTAGTATTTCTTATGACAAGTGTGCAAGCTGCACTCACACGTCCTCCAGAATCAGAGGTTGGAGAATGTTTCCAAGCTGCCCCACCCACTGATACCTTCTCTAGAAAACAACCTCTCACCCAGAATGGAGCACTCCTGATTACCGCCCCCCCCCCCTTTGTCCCCTCTAGTCTCTAGGGTTCTCAGAGCTGGGAGGGCTGGCGGTCCAAGGTGGAGCACATGGCCGCCCGCTCCCCCTGCAATCCCTCAAAAGCAGCTGCCTGCCACCCGATGGCAGCATCCCTCCCACACCCTCCTTTTTCACAGGAGCCCTCACTCAGAGGCATATCTGCAGTCTAGCAAGGGAGTCCCTCAACTTTGGACAGGGGCTATTCCTCCTTTTCCTGGAGTTCACTGACAGGAGTGGGAGGATATGAACTCTACCACTCCCCTATCTCGTGCCTATAAAATGCTGCAGACAGTATTTTTGCATATTCAGGAGGAATAGAAGAAGAAACTCAGAAGACTATTCCCACTTGTGCCAGTCTTCAACGCAGGGTCACAGCTGTTAAAAATTCTGGCCCCGCACCTATTTCTGCAGCTTATCCAGTTAGAGGCACTTCCAGAACGGGTTTCTTACAGGGGAAGGAGGTGGAGGCAAACTTTGCCAGCCTCCTAGGAGTACAGTTAGTCTCTCCTGGAAGAAAGGCAAGTTTGGAGCCTCCATTCAGCCAAAGAGAGAGAAAAGAAGAGGAAGATACATGGACGAGGGGACATAACGATCTTAGGGGGAAAAACCACTTACCGTTGTGCGGAGAGCAGAGCAATGCAGCACCAAAAAGGAAGAGGGTATAGAAGAGGAGAGAAGGCAAAGGGAGGGATAAGCGCAAGGACTTACCCAGAATATCAAATTGAAGAGGAACATCATGTATTTCAAACAGCAGAGGCAGCCCCTGGCCATGTTGCACTTCTTAAATTCTAGGAGGAAAACAAAGGACAGGTCCAGGTAAAACACCACGTACTTGCTGCCTTTCGGAGCATTGTACTTGTCCGTCTTGACTCCAGTCTCCGCGCGGCTCTGGCCCCCGGAGCCCGCGGTGCCATAGAAGGCGCCGGCAGTGAAGCCGCGGCCGAATGGGCGACCCGAGGTGGACGGCTTGGCAAAGTCCGAGTCCTTGCTGTCCAAAGATGGACTCCGGTGGATCGAAGAATCCTCGCTACTCGACTTCTCCATGCTCGAGGCGTTCCCGTGGGGCGCAAGGGGCGGGGGGCATCGCTTCCTGAGAGGGACGGAGGGGGCGCCCCAGTCGGGCGCAGGCGGCAGGAGGCCCGGTGGAGCCTTGCACGCCTCCTCTCTGTACCGGGGCACACTCCGGACCGGACCCCGTAGCACAGGGGCCGCTGCCCTACTCCCAGCCGGCTAGCCCGGGAGGGCTCTGCGGCTCGGCTTTCTGCGCGCTCGCGAATGCTCTCCGGGAACCGGCTGGCCTGCGTAACTTAGCAGACGTCTTTGGGAAGGCTGCAATTTGACTTCTCTTTCCAGAGCGTCAGCTCGCCTCCCCGTGCACTGACCACTCCACGCAAGGCACCAGGGCTCCGGGATCCAGGTTCCCAGGGCACACGCCTCGCCCTACCCAGCCCCAGCACGGAGCCCCGACCACTTTGTGGGCGCTCCACCTCCTTTCGCTCCGCGACTTTGCGGAGCTGCTCGCCAGCCCAGGGCTGGGCGGGCGCGCCGCAAACAGTGCGGGGGGGGATCCGCCGCAGCTACCACCGCTGGGCTTTCCCAGTGAAATCCCAGCCCCGACTCCCGACTCCGAAATCGCCCCGAGCCCCCTCGCCTGGCCCTCAGCCCCGCCCCCTGTTTTGCATTCAACCAATGAGCGCGAGGTCTGCCAGGGGCGGGGGAGGGGAGCCTCCGCCTCCCCCTCCCCAATGACACCATATCTTTAATAGGATTAACGTTCTGGTGTGTGCCTACACCCGTGCGCCTTGAACCCTCATTAAATGTCAAGGGCTCTGGAGCTGGGGGTGAACCAGAACCTCCACGGAAGGCACTGGTCTCTTCTACCGCAGACAAGGGGCGGCAGAAGAGGGGAAGGACTGGAGGTACCAATGACCCAAAGAAACCGGAGGAAAGGGCCGAGGACTGGAGGGGTAAAGAAGCGCGGCCACTGTCGCCCAGGCTGCCTCCCCTGTGCACACGGGCCTGCCAGACCTGGGACACACGGACTCCCAGCTACACACACACACACACACACACACCACGCTTTTGCACACGTGGGTCTGGCTACAACGCTGAGAGAAGGGACCACAGGTGCTGCGTGAGGTGTGGGAAAGGCGCTTGGGGCCTCCGCGGGTCTCGCCGCCCTCCCCGCCCCCTCCGCGTGCACATGCGTGTGTGTGCGCGCGCGCGCGCGCGCCGGCCCTGAGGCTCCGGGAGGCTCCGGCAGCTGCGGGAGTGCCCCTCCCCCGCCCCACGTTGCGGGGTGGGACACTGCGCCGGCTGGGACCCTCGCCAGCCTGAGGAGAGGTGGCCGAGGTGGGGTCCTGCCGGTGCCAAGGATGATGTAGGAGTGCTCTTGGATGCAGGCTGGACCCTCTCCCAGGAAGAGTGCACGTAAGGGACTGGAGAGGGAAACCGCAGGAAGGAGGCTCTCGCTAAGGGCTTGGGAACGTGCAGAGGAGCCTTCATTCTACCGGGAAACACTGCGCTGGGGCAGCGTCCTCTGGGCTTAGGCAGAATTCTGCACTGCTGACCTGGGCTACCAGTTGGCAAACCAAGAAGACTAAAAACTTTGGGGTAGGAGGAGCCCACCTCTCTCTTCTGCCACCAGCACGAGAGTGCTGAGAGCACCTGAGGGCAGGACCAAGTACTAGGAGGCTTAATATCCCCAGCACCTAACACCAGGCTTAGGGGGGGTGCGGGGGAGGCGGGGCGCGATAGGGGGAGCTACACTGGGATGGCTGGATAGAGAATTCATGCTCCCCCATGGGATATGAGTGTGAAATGGCCTCCCGGATCCCATCAAACACTTCCTCTATACCTGCTTCAACGTGCTGAGCTCAGGGCCAGGCCCCTGAGGAAAGTGATGTAGGTGTGCTGCCCCCTGCCACTCACACACACTATCTAGTCAGAAAGACAGGACGTTCATCACCAAGGCCACGGGCTGTGGCCGAAGAGAGGGGGGACATTGGCTCAGACCAGAGGGGCTTCAAACCCTATCACAGGCTGGCTGTGGTGGTCCTGCACCATCCAGCCTGCACCCTCACTGGCTCCCAGGCAGGTCTACATGCTAGGATGCAACTCCTCAGACTCTTTACAGGGGCCTGCAGTGGCATTACTATTCTGAGCCCTATCCCCACTCAGACAGCAGTGCTCCCAGCAAGGAAACCTGGTGTATGTCACAACCGTGACACCATGCGTGTCTCCTGGTTGGACACTCGGCCCGTGGGTGCTGTCTACAGATGAGGGGCAGATGCCTGGCTGGTCCTCAGGGAGCCCACAGCCACCTGACTGAAATGGTTAATACCTTTTGTTCTCTTCAGCAGGCTCCTGAGGGTTCATGGCCGCTGCTTCATTCTAACAACATTACTTCTTTGAAGCAGGAAAGATCATTTACCAGCGGGACTCGAGTCCGGAGACCTGTTCTTCACTCTTAGCTCAGTTTGTAGCTGTGTGATCAAGGGCAAGTTTGCTTTTCCGGGCTCCTGTTTCCTCCTCTTTAAAATGATGCCCGGCTTGTGTGGCTCAGTGGTTGAGCATTGACCTATAAACCAGGAGGTCATGGTTCGACTGGTCAGGGCACATGCCCAGGCTCCATCCCCAGTAGGGGGCATGCAGGAGGCAGCCAATCAATGATCTTCTCTCATCATTGATGTTTCTATCCCTCTCTCCCACTCCCTTCCTCTCTGAAATCAATAAAAATATATTTTAAAATGGGGATTAATAGAGCCTAACCCCAGAGGGGTCCTGAGAATAAAGTGAGTTGGCGCATGTGGGAACATGCTCAGGAGAGTTGGAAGGTACAGACTGGCCTTCAGGATCTCTGAGCATTTGAACAAGGCAGAGCTGCCCCCGCCCCCAGCACCCCCACCCCTTTTTTAATAACAAAAAAGTGAAGCAAGTACAGACTTCCCAGAGGGAAGGAAGAGCAGTGAATACATGAAACCAACATGCAACATCTCTGCTGACTGGCAACTAGGGAGATGTGGGCTTCAGAGTAAATGCCAAGCTCTTCCTGCCTCTCGCTGGGTTTCTCAGGCTCGCAGTGCCAGCGAGATCCGTCTTTGGTCTCTCACTCACCCACACACTCAGAGCTGATGGGCCAACACAGATCCCCTTTTGGACCTGTGCTGGTGATTTCTGTATTTGACGACGTGTGCGGCTCATGAAGTATTCTGCCCCTCTAAACCTCAAGGCAGCCTCCCCCAGAATTTACGTTGGACACAAAGTGACACTTGCTATCCTAAGGAATGTGTGAGATGGGCTGCCATGGAAGAAGAAGGAAGATTCGCCTCACCCCGATATTTAAACGACAAAACTGAGATCTTCAGCAATATAGAAGACACTGCACTTGCTCAGCAAACTATCGACCTACAGTGCCAAGAGCCAAGGCTGCAGAGGTCCCCAGCAGGGGGCCCCCATCCAGAGCCGTCTGCGTGCGGATTCACTTGGCAGGGGATGGTGAGGAAATGAAACTTGGCCAGGATTCAGGAAGGAAAGTAACAATGATGGTGAAAAGGGTGGGATAGGAAAGAACTAAAGGTAGTTTTGCTTGTATAGTTCTGCATAGCGCAGTAAGGAAAATAAACAAATAAATAGGGTTTGGCTGCTGTGGACGGGATCACACTCAGACGGAGGGATGACTTGCTCAGGACAGTCTACCAGAGACGGCTGGTGGACCTCTTTCTCTGTGTAGAGGCCTGATCCTCCCTTCTTCAGACCCCCTAGTTCTCTGTTGAGGATGCAATTACATCCTCAAGCTCTGCTCTGGACACTGGGCTTCTCAAAAGAGGCAGGGGCTGTGTCTTAATCATTTCTCACCCCCAGGGCGTGCCCCAGTGACCACCACAGGATAGGGACTCAGAGGGAAAAGGACGACCACCATGCCTAAGCCCTGCATTCCCTCCAAGTTCATTCATCAAAGGATGGGACCCATGCCAGAAATCTATGGAATTGTTCCTGGAAAGCAGGATATCTGAGGGCATCAGAACCCAGGAAATCTAAATGCCCAGCAACAGATGACTAAGTGTAACGGCCATGTAGTCAACTGTTTGTTCACAGCCACATCCCTAGTGCACAGCCTGACTGGAGAAATGGAAAGACAGACAAGTAAACATTTATGAATCAGGAGCCATTTTAGAGGAAGAGTCAAGAAAGGTAGGAGGTGGGGAAAAAGAAGACGGAGACAAGACAGAGGACAAGCTGCTCTGGATCCCCTTCGCATCCTGCGGGCCACACCTTTTGGAGGAACTGTCAGGGCACTGCAGGCCTGCCTCCAGCTGAACCACCGGTGAACTCGTGCACACTCCCTGGAGCTGCAGCCATGTTGCAAAATCCAAGAGCTGGTTGTGGTCAGCCCTGTCAGAGGTCTCTCCCGGCTACCGATAAAACAAGACTGTGAAGAGAACCTCAGCTGTGTGTCCACACCCCACAAATGACAGGTAAGCATGCTGGTCTGCACATGTACCAGTGAGACCGGACAGTTAGCTGAGCTCCGAGGAAACAGGGTCACAGCTATGGGCCAGCCATACTACTCCGTACCAGCCAGGCGTACTAAAAATGAGGCTTCTAGATCATGAGGAGCCAGCTGAGAGGTGTGGATGGATTGTCACAAAGCCAATACCACTCAGCACACACCACGTGCCCTGGAAACTGCTGCTTAGATGCCTCCAGTGATCCCTGTCCATAAGTTCTGGCAAAATAAATGTCATGGAAACACTTTAGGGTTAGGTACAGGTGTGTGTGTGTGTGTGTGTGTGTGTGTGTGTGTGTGTGTCCAAATCCCATCCGGAGTTACCCAAATGCTGGGTAACCTGGAATGAGCACTTACCTGCTCTGTACCTCAGTTTCCCCACCATAAATGGAGATAATGCACACCTTCCCAAGCAGTATGTAAGAAAATAGAGATGAGAGGTCTGGGGGAGGACAAAGAGGGTAAAGGGGATCAAATATATGGTGACGGAAGAAGATTAGACTTTGGGTAGTGAGCACACAGTGCAATATTCATGATGAATTATGAAGTTCTACACCTGAAACTTGTGTGATTAACCAGTGTTACCCCAATAAATTTAATTTTAAAAAATTTAAATAGCGATGAAAGTAATACACATAGCATGTCTGAAAATGAATGTAATACACATAGCATGTCTGAAAATGTTCAATGAATTAAGGCACTATTATCAATATTAAAAATAATTATTATTATACTAAATGTGATCCCAGTACCCTAATTAATAATGTAGTTGAACAGAAAAAGATACAAGTTAACACATAATCAATACAAAATGTCTGTGGCTCATATTCTAAGGGTAAACACGCAGCTTCTTCTCCTCATCTCCTTTCTCAGTCATAGTCTCTCAGTCCTGGACCCTCTTCCTCTGCCCGACATTCCTGCATCTGACCATCCCTTCTAGTGCCTTGCACATGCTGAGGACACCTAAATGGTTACCTGGGCCTGACCTGTCTTCTGAGCCCCAAGCACGAGTATCCAGCTCCTACTTGGCATCCCCACTTGGCCATCTCAGAGGCAGCTCCAATTTCCCAGGCCCCAGAGGAACTGACCTTGCCCCAGCCCTGCCCCCCACACACACATACCATGGCAGTGCCCTCCCCTTAGCAATAAACAGCATAAGCACCCATCCCATTCTTACACCAGAAACCCAAGATCCACCCTTAACTCCCAGTTGTCACTTGCCCCACCTCCAACCAAACATAAGCCCTGTCCAGTGAGTCGCCTCCCACTTGTCCCTACCCCCACAGGACAAGGCAGGTCTGCCTTGGTCCAGCCCTCCATCATCTCGCACTTGGCTCCTGCAGCAGCCTCCAACAGAGCTCTCATTCCTGCTCCTGCCCTCAGTCCTCTGCACAGAGCAGCCGACACCATCTTCTCACTCAGGTTGCTCTCCTACTTTAATCCCATCAGTATCTTCCCATTTTACTGAGATTATGATCGTGTGTGTGTGTGTGTGTGTGTGTGTGTGTGTGTGTGTGTGTGTGTGTTTGCTACTCTATTTATGTATTACAACCCAAATTCCTAAAACAACCTCAAAGGTCCGGCATGATTGGCCCCTGGCTACCTCTCCAGCCCCACTTCCAACTATTCTCTCATTATGCTCCAACCAGTGAACTCTCAGAGCTCTTTCTCTCCTCAGAGGCTTTGTCCATGCTGTTCCCTATTCCTAAAATGCTCTTCCACAACCCACTGTCTGACTTAGTTCTACTCATCCATGAGCTCTTGTAAATTCTTGGTTTGAGCATCGTCCTAATATGCCAAGGTTGTGGGTTCAATCCCCTATCAGTGCACATATAAGAAGCAACCAATGAATGCACAAATAAATGAAACAACAAATCAATGTTTCTCTCTCTCATATAAAAAAAAAAAAGAGGAGGAAGAGGAGGAGGAGAAGAAGAAACAAAGGAGGGAGGGCGGGAGGGCAGGCAAGAAAGTAAGAAAGAAAGCAAGAAAGTCTAAAAATTATCTCCTGAGTTTCTGACTGTCCCCCTACCATCTAAATGAACCCCCCCTCCACCAATATATAATCTGATAGCACCATTTGCCTCTCTCTCATAGCACTCATCCTAATTTGAAAGTAAAGTTGACCCCTAAAAAAAAAAAAGGGTTTGAGCCGTGTGGGTCCACTTACACATGGATTTTTTTCCCAGTAAATACTGTAAATGTATTTTCCTTGTGATTCTCCTAATAACATTTTCTTTTCTCTAGCTTACTTTATTGCAAGAATACAGTATATAATACATATAACATACAAAATATATGTTATATGTATTATATACTGTATTATATAATACAGTATAACAGACTGTTTATATTATCAGTAATGCTTCCTATTAATAGTAGGATATGATATTAGTTGTTACGTTTTAGGGGAGTCAAAAGTTACATGTGGATTTTCGCTTACGTGGGGGATCTATATCCCTAACCCCTGCGTTGTTCAAGGGTCAACTGTACACATTTACTTGAGTGACAATTTGCTGATTCTCCTAACAGACCATAAACCCTGGGGCAGCAGGACTGGGTCTCGTTCACTCACTACTGTGCAGCCAGTACAATGCCTGATCAGAAGCAGGGGCACAATGATACCTGAACAAGTAAACAGGAGCTCAAAGGAGGGTGTGCATGTGTGCAGGGGCAAGCCAGCATCATTAGGAAGGGCTTCATGAGCTTCCAGTTGTATCGTCACCTCGGGCCTAAGGAACAAAGCCTCAGGACACCAATTACCTGTGTGATCTCTAGCTCCTCACCCACAAAACAAGGAGGTTGAACTAGCTGTTCTCTAAGGCTGCTGCTACCCCTAAAATTCCCACCCTGTGAAATGGGACCCAACTTGGCTCTTGGAAAATGGGTAGGACTGGACAGGCAGAGGGCAGGAGGAAGTGCATCCTGGTAGGGGATAGCTAGGTAAAGCCAGAGTTCCCAGGATGTCTGGGGAAGGCATGTCCACCCAGCCAGCCAAAATGACGCTTCACAGAGAGTGAACTCGAAGGGAAGGTGAGGTTGGAGCAGAGGTGACCCTGGATGCAATTAAAAACCCTGGATGCCTATTAAAAACCAGCCAGTATGCTAAGTGGTTAGAGTATCAGCTGTGCACCGAAGGGTCGCAGATTCGATTTCCAGTCAAGGGTACGTACCTGGGTTGCAGGTTCAATCCCTAGCCCCGGTAGGGGCACGTGTAGGAGGCAACCAAAAGATGTTTCTTCTCTCTCTCTCTCTCTCTCTCTCTCTCTCTCTCTCTCTCTCTCTCTTCCCCCCCCCCCCCCCTCTCCCTACCTCCCTCCTTTCCACTCTCTCTAAAAATCAATGAAAAAATATCCTCGGGTGAGGATTAACAATGACAAAAACAAAAAAACGATCACAGGTGCTTCCCCACCCCCTACTCCTCTCATCAGCCCCATCCCCCACACCTTACTTAGCCTATGCTCCACCAAAATGCACACACTTCCAAGTCTTCCTCACCTCCTGGCCTTCCCACTTGCTCTTTCCTCTGCCGGGACCACCTTTCTCCACACATTCTGACTGGCTGACTTCCACAGTCCCGGCAGCATCAGTATTGCTCTTACTTCTTCTGTGATGTCTGGGGAGGCAGCTTGGAGCCTCAACTTGGAGCACCAACACACCCTGAGCCCAGCCCATCACAGTGCTGCCTGTTCACCGACCGCCCTGCCCCCTGCCCCCTGCCCCCTGCCCCCTGCCCCCTGCCCCCTGCCCCAAGACTGTGAGGTCCTTGAGAGCAAGGGCTGTGTCCATCGTCTTTGTATCACAACCCTTGGCATAGTGCCTGTCACACAGGAGCTCTTAAATCACCACAAACACATGAATGAAGCATTGGGGGGCTTTGTGAGAGACTTTGTGCAAAGAGCAAGACCTGCCACTCCCAAAGGACAACAGTCTCCTCTGTTGACAGGATGGGAGGGAGCGGCAGCGGCTGAGCCCTGGAAGCACAGGATGGTAGCCCACCCTGTGAGTTGCCCACCCTGGGCTCTCAGGCCCTTTTTCCAGGAATGTCCCTGGAAACCAGCCCCATCTTTCATCCCAAGCCCAATCAGCATCCCCGTCAGATCCCTAAGAGGGCCTGGTTGGTATGTGCTGGACAGACAGGTGTACCTGCACTCGCAGGCATGCACACACTGAGCCATCCGTGCCTGGCAGACAGGGAGAAAGAGGTATTTGTTATTAGTACTTATCAAGGAGGGCAGATGGCTTTGGGAGGATGAGATAAGGCCAGGCCACTGGACACCGCAAAGTGTGATGAGCCTGAGGTTTATTACCGTACACCAGTGGAAATTTACTGCCCCAGCAAATCCAATATTCCTTAGCCACTCCATGGAGGGTGCTGACTGCGTCTGAGAACAGCAATCTCTGACCTAGCGTCCAGCCTGCCTGTGAGGCCAGCTCAGTAGCTGGGAGCCTCTGCTGGTTCAGGAACTGCTGCCTGCTGCCTCCCCTCTTCCCTCTCTCCCGCCACAGAGCCTGGACTGCTGCAGGAACGAGCAGCATGTGCGTAACACCTGGAGATGCTCTAAGGAAGACGGAGCAGGGACAGTGCCCTGGATTCCACTGCTCTGCGGGCACCAGGGGCAGGGAGCCTGTGCAGGAAGAGAGGGAGGGGCGCATGAGGAAGGAGGGGGAAGACGAGTTGGCCATCCCTATTGGGTAGACTTGGCTGTCTCAGGACTCACAGTCTCATAGGGCGTGAAATCACTTGTGGTCTCTGAAACGCCACTGGCCACCCTGTCAAGTGAGGCTGCAGCACGGGCCATGGTCCCATTCAGCATCTCTTCCCTCCACCCACTTCAGGCTTACCCCTGTCCATGCAGCTAAGTTATTCAAGGTGCCCCCATCTGAGAAGCAACCAGTCCTTCCCAAACCTGGAGGTATCTTTCTCCTCCCAAAGTACGTGAGGTGAAAATGGTCGCAAAACACACCCAGGAGTCTGCTGTTTGGGCTACCAAAACTCTTCTTTCTCTCTTAGGTTGCTCTGGCAGAAAGGCATTCCTACCGTAACCCAATCATGCACAATGTGTACCCAACCACGTTTCACCGACCCAGACTTCCTCAACACGTGCCCAGAAGGCAGCCGGCACCACACACGCACCCCTGAAAGCGGAGGCACAGCCCCTCCTGTCGCAGTCTCCCAGCCCAACTCCTGCCACAGTCTACTGAACTGGGCCCTGCCTCCAGCCTTTCTCCTACTTCACCCTGCCACACGCTGCCCCATCACTGTCCCGAGAGAGAGCTTTGGATGCACCGCTCTGCCCCTTTCACCAGCTCAGATTTTTCAGTCTTCCTAGGGATTCTACAAAAATTCTCAAACTTGGCATTCAAGACCTTCTATCCTGTGCTTTGTTGGCCTTATTTCCCATAGTCCTGTGCCTTATGCTCCCAGCGATCAGAGTTCCTCCCTGTTCCCTAGACATATCCCCACTTTTCTGCTTCCATACTCTGCTCGAGCACTGCCCTCCACCGATGAGGGCTCCACCACCCATCTCTGTCTTTAGTAGATGGTTCAAGGCTCTCCCCAAATGCCACATCCTCCATGGAGGATCCCCTGATCCTAAGGATCCCTCAAACTAAGAGGCTCTCTTCTTATTACTAATCTCAATTTTGATTTCATTCTGCCTTGTGTCGTGGTTGTTTGCATAAATGTCTTCCTACCAGACTACCAAAAGCTCCTGAGGGGACAAACTCACCCGTGTTCCTCTTGCAGCAACCAGCCTAGCGTGATGTGAGGTGAACACTTCAGAAATCTGACGGAAAACTGAATCCCTCACACAGGCACACAGCCCTCAGGCCTCACCCCGCCTTCATCATACGTACTCACCTCACCCATTTATTGGACACTCCTGACACTGCCCTTGGCCTATCTGGCAGGCACTCCATTTGCAAGATCACCACCATTTGTCCTCCCCCTTGGAGGCCCTCTCTGGGGTCCCCCAGCAGATATGACCATCTCCTGAGCCACCAGGGAGCTCAGATATCCAGCCTGGAGCCCAGAGAATGTGGCTGGGCTCCGCGAGACCCGATGTGTCTGGGTGGCTGTGTGTCACTCATACCCCAAGCTCCAGCCCCAAGAGACATTTCCATAGCCCAGTCAGGCCCAGTGCCAGGGCACACCTGTTCTTCCCCTCCCCCACACTGCTGCTAGAGGAAATGCCAGCCCGCAGCCTCGGCCACACGGACACAGCAGGGCCGGCGCTGAGCACTGGTACTGCCCCTGAGCCTGACCACGAATGCACACTCTACTCAGCTGCCCCAACTGCCTCCTAAAAGGACAGCACAAGGCAAACACACTCGTACTGCAGGGAGCCAGGCAGAGTGAAGGGTGAGGCCCCAGTCCCAGCTCTGATGCTTACTATCTGTGTGACCTGGACAAGAGCCTTACAGCTCTCTGAACACCGCGCACATTTTTTTGAATGAATGAATGAGCACACTTCCATTTCCTCATCTGTTACACAGAGATTCTGAGGGACAGATGAGGTACTGATTGGGAAACTGCTACATCAAGTGGACAGTACCACACTTCAGAACCTTCATCCATACACACTACAACTATCCATCACTTTTCACATGAGACTGATATAAAGACAAACGACACTGATTACTAATCACCGAAGGTCTCGAGTACCCACTCGTTGCCCATCCTGGGCTCGCCACTGTGGATGGTACCAAGAAGCACTGGCCCCTAGGTGCTAAAGGTCTATGTGAGGGAAGAGCAAAAAAAATGAAAGGACCACAGGTGACAGAATGCATGAACTCGTGCCAGAGAGGGCAGCACAGACTGAGTGCTCAGAGGACCTGCCCAGGGAGGCTGGCCCATCAGGGAGCGCTTCTTAGAGAAAGCAGGATACATTCTGGGCTGTCCTCCTAACAAAAGGAGGCAGAGGCGAGGGGCTCCAGGTGCCTGAACACCGTGAATAAAGGCGTGTGAGTCACAGCTTACTCAAGGGGCTTTCGTATTTATGACCACAGGTGACCTTCGCCACACGCCTGCACAATACACAGGAGGGAAGCCATCCGTTTATACCTAAGAAAACTAACGACCAAAGAGAGGAGAGGGTTTGTCTAAGCTAATCAGCAGCAGACCTGGGACGGGAACCTATGGCTCCTGACTTCTAAACAGAGATCTTGCCTTACACCAAGTAATTTTCCTTGGGCCCAGTGCTGGTCCTGCTTTTATGTGCACAGCTGACCCCTGCACATAGAGGTGAGAGAGTGGTCATGCATTGGATGGCCCAGTCAGGAACAACAGAGAGGCTCCATGTCACAGCACCATGGGATAAGCCCTGTCAGTCCTGGGGACACGCCAGCAGCTCCTAACATCAACCTGCACCAAGCCCTCAGCCAACATGTCCCCTGTGCTCTCTTTTACTTCATACAGCATGAACACAGGTGCTCTGTCAAATGAAAGCAAGCAGATCCTGCTCTCCCAACTATACAGCCCGGGTACAGTAGGAATCACAAACCAGTGTTGGGCAGGTAAATGTATAACAACCAGTTCTCCAGGGGGAAAAAAAACACAACTTCCAGTGCTTGACTATTTCCATGGTGTAAGTACTCCCACCGTGGCCATTTGCAAACTATCTATGGCTTAACAACCAGCTTGCAAATTTTCTGATTATTTACTAATAGGCTCTTGAGAGCCAGTACAAGTAAGCTCCAGCAACCCACTCTAAAAGCCCAGATCCCATCCCTGCAGAAGAAACTCTAAGGCACAGAGAAGAAACGTGCACCATCCTGCCCCTCCTTGCCAGGAGGAAAGGTCTGGGAATAAGAATGGAGGCTGGACAAGTCATAGGGAAAGGAAGGGGTCCCCACAGGCAGCCTAAGAAATTAGCTCCTTGATGTGACTTACGTTATAGGGTCACGGTAACTGAAATTAGCTCCTGTGTTACCGTGACCCTATAACGTAAGTCACATCAAGTTACTGCTCTGTTCAAACCCTTTCATGGCTTCCCATCTCTGAGTCTTAGAGGAAGAGACAAAGTTCTTACAAGTATTTGCACAATTCACACACTCACACATACACACACATGCCCAACCCACTCACTCTCTCCACTCTGGCCATACTGTCCTTGCTGTTTCTTACAGCACAGCCTTTATGCTGAGTGTTCCCTCTACTCCAACGTTCTTTCCTAGATCTCTGCATTGCTAACGATCTCATCTCCTTTACACCTTCACTCAAGTGCCACCTTCTCAATGAGACCTTCCTGGCCCATCCATTCAAAGCTGTACTTCCCCCAGCACACTCAATCTGTCCTATCCTTTCTGTTTTTTTCCATAAATCTTATCCCCACATACACTATAATTTACATTTTTATGAACTGATTATTTGTAATCACTCTCCCCACCAGAACAAAGCTTCATGAGGGCAGGGGTTTAGGTATCCTTCATTCATTACTGTATTTCCACAGCAAAAACATAGCTTTACATATTGTACCTACTCAATAAATACTTGTTGAATGAACGAATGCCTGGAGGAGATCTGTGCCAAATCCTCTAGGTGCCATCTTGGCTTCCCAAGAGGAGAAAGCTGGGGAATGGAGGAGCCAGTGGTTAGTGTGCGCCCAGCCAGGACTCAGGATGCCTGTGCTCTCACCCCAGCCCTGCCACCTGTGATCTGACATAGCCAGCACCTTCCATCCCACCTCTCTCTTCATTTAAGCTGAATGGGATACTGCATGGCTAACCCTGGGCAGTACCAACGGCCAGGACTAAGGCCAAACAGGACGCCCAGTGTGAAGGCCGCTGAGTGCTGCAGTGGGAGTGCTGAGGTCAGGTTCGAGGCATTCCCGTGAAGTTCTTAGGAAAGACAAGCTCTTTCCTTTCCCTCTGCACCTGAGCCCCCACCAACACCAACCCCTATCCTCCAGCCTGAGCCTAGAAGAAACCCCCCAAAGAACGCTCTCCAACTTAGTGGTTAGATCCAGCGGAGCCCCAACTCCAAGCAGCTGCCCCATCATGCCTCAGGCGGGCTCCCCACATGCTAAATGGCCAGCTCATACTGCTATTTTAAGCTCTGTGGACCCAGCTGTAGCACGTAGCCACAATGGGCTGGCGGCCCAGGTTGGAGGTAGAAGCTAACTCACTAAGAGTGCTGACCTGGGGAGCTATGAAAGGCCGAAAGGGAGAGGGGTCATCCTCCGTAACTGCAGTCCTTCTCTGGAAGGAACGGAAACTCCCAGTCCACACCCTTAAATTCACCAGCCATGGGAAAGTGAGTCAAGAGCTGCATTGGGCACACCCAGATTCCATTTCTGAATGTGCCCCCCTGAGTTTCCACATCAAAATCACTCCCAGCCCCACCCTGCCAACCCCCAGAAATGCCAACACAACTAGAGCTAGCACAGTAACCACCTTCCAGGACCTGATAGTATGAGAAGAGGCAAAAATGCAGACCGAAGAAAGGAGTGAACCCTCTGCTATCTGAGAGCAGCTTATCTACTGAGTCCCTCTCCAACTCCTCTCTTCCACCTCAAGCTCCCCTCTGTGACTCTGCACAGTGCTTAGGCACACCGCCACACTCAACAGATACTTGTTGATTAAATGATTGTTTCTAAATGCATTCCAAAACCAAATATGATGAAAGTGGTCTCGGGACAACCCATCTTAATTACTATGATCAGTATCATCATTACTACATACAATCATTCCTTCTGACCTCATTAGGCACCAAAACTGAGAATAAAAACCACAGAACCAAGGAACCAGTAGAGTTTAGTAACAAAATAGGGATGCCCCACACTGCAGCCCTTCAGGGAGGGATTCCCATGCCAACAGTCACATTGTGCTCCTGGGAGGTGTGTCCCCTGAAGTTGTGTAACATGGAGACCTACTCCAACCCACCCTCCTCCAAAGGATGTCCAGCAACCAGGAGCTGGCTTCAGACGCGATGAACAAACTCTAGGAGCAAGCGATTTCCACTCCCAACTTCACGCTGCAGGACATCAGCAAAACCACCCGGGGCCTGACAGGTCACACATGCCTAGGGCTCCCAGCACCATCCTACAGCTCTAATTGCTCAGTTTAAGCAACATCAGCAGCAGGGAATGAGGAAAGGAGAACCAGAAGGTGCTGTAATTGGGAAGCTCTGGGACCCCTCTCCTTGCTACCCGCCTGTTTCAAGATTGAACCAGCCACCCGCACCTTAAAGAAATAGATTCACCACCTGGATTGGGGAGAGGGAGAGAAATTCCTTGAAACTTTTGTTGGAGGAAGATCCCCAAAGTTATGGGTCTCCAGAGATCATTTGGCCCACTTTTCTCCTCCCCTTCCCTTCCCTGGCTTCAATCAATCCAGATAGACTCTCTGTACATTTCTACTGTAACTATAAAAGCAGCTACAGCAGCCTTCACTTACAAAAAAAAAAAAAAAATGTGGACTGATCAATGGGATTTTACATATGTGACCCCTACAAAGGTCCTAGAAAGGAACTGCAGCAGATATCATTGCATCAAAGGTGAAGTCACTGTCACCAGGGCCAGTCACTGAATGGGCCAGAACCAGGTCTTCAGACCGCCAGCCCGGTGCTCACTCCAAATGCTGAGTTCCCTTCAAAACAGCATTTCTCTCACTGTGGTTCCCAGTCCATCCACTGTCCATCCTTGGGTCTTTGGTATCAAGTGCGAATTTCTGAGCCCACTCTGGCCTTATTGAGTCAGAATATCTGAAGGCAGGACTGAGGTAACCTCCTCTATTAATAAACTCTAAAATGTGCTGTCATTTGAGGGCCCCTGCTGAGAAGGGTGCTAATTGGATCTAACTGGCTCTTCCTTTCACTACCCAAGCAGCAACTCAAGTCTACCACCTCTAGCAAATCTTCTAAAACTAGAGGTTTTGGGGGTATAAGACCCCCCACACACACTCCTTCCTTTGGTCCATCTCCTA
Organism: Cnephaeus nilssonii; assembly: GCF_951640355.1. Classification (NCBI taxonomy): domain Eukaryota; kingdom Metazoa; phylum Chordata; class Mammalia; order Chiroptera; family Vespertilionidae; genus Cnephaeus; species Cnephaeus nilssonii. The sequence goes on from NC_137077.1 coordinate 89,201,452, forward strand.
AAGATACATCTGCAGCCCGGCCGGCATGGCTCAGTGGTTGAACCAGGAGATCACAGTTCGATTCCCAGTCAGGGCGCATGCCCAGGTTGCAGGCTCAATCCCCTGTGTGGGGCATGCAGTAGGCAGCTGATTGATGATTCTTACTCATCACTGATGTTTATATCTCTCTTTCTCTCTCTTCCTCTCTGAAATCAATAAAAATATATTAATAAAAAATACACATCTGCACATAATCACCAAAGTGACCCTGAGACATTTCTGTCAGTAATCTGAAGTCACACCAGCCAGGAGACAATCTGGCCAAAATCTCTCCTCTCTAGCAAGGACATATCTGCCAAAATCCCTCGTCAGCCCAAGCCCATTCTCAGACGTGGCTCGTGAAGAGGGATGCGGTGGGGAGCAAGGGCAGGGAGAGCAGAATGACAGGCCTGGGTTATTCCGAAAGGGCTGCTTTTCTCTCCCTTTTGCATGTGTCCTCAACAATACAGAGCTCTGCCTGTGGCTGTTCATTTTCAGATGTCCCCCACCCCAGCAAAGCCAATGAAGACACCCCAGTGTTCCCTGCATCAGCCTCGAGACAACTTTAAGTCTGCCCCTGGTCATCTGTGCTGACCCTGTAGCCACCATTCTGTCTCGGACTCGGCTGCCGCCTGGCTGTTCCAGCCTCAGGGAGGGCTGCGCAACCTGGCTCAGCTCTCTGCCAGCCTGCTCCAATTCGAGACTTCAATTAGCATCCCCTCCCGGGTATGGAGGCTCCTTGGGCTGATGGCCCAGTTACAGATCTCCCCTCCTCGTGCTTCCCCCACACACACCTTCCCTCCCACCCTTCCCCCTCACTGCCCCATCACGTGGTCTCACTGACTCAGCCTGGGCAGCCCAAGTGGGCAAGTCTCATCTTTGCAAAGGCACTGTCAACTGTAAGAGAGCAGAGTGATTCAGAATCCTACTGCGTCCCCTCAGCATCTACCACATCCTAATCATGTGCCAGTGACTCAATAGGCACTTGTTGAATGGATGAACAAAGTCCAAAAATCTTCTGGTGGTATCTAATGTGAACAATAAAAGGGAAAGACGAGGGAAGAAAATCACAGGAAGAGAGAGAAAAGAGAAAGAGAGAAGAGCTCAGGTGAGGCCAAGAGCAAGGCAATCAGCTCAGAAGGCCGCAGGCCCGAGGAAAGGGGGCCGGCGGGTATGCTAGCAGCTTCCCTGCCTACCTCCCAGCACCACGGCCCCCACCCTCAGGCGGTAATCAGAACTGGCAAATGAGCAGTTTCCTCATTCCATCAGCAGAGCATCTCCCAACCAGAAAACCTGTCTCACCTGGATGAATTAATTGAGTAATTAACGTCCCTAATCGGCTCCCTCCCAGCCCACCTTTCAGAGAGGAAGGGCTGGCAAGGGGCTGCCAGGGCAGGAGGAACGCCCGCCTGTGCCTTGGGCTCCTGCAGCCTTCCCCACCAGACCCAAGCTGGTCTCACACACAGCCCCCCAAGTACTTCCAAGCCCCCTCAGGGCCCTCCAGGACGCGCAGACCTCTGCCCCACGAAGCGCGCACACACATGCTCACTGAGAGTGGCACCACCTCTCAAGCAGCTTATATACTGGCTGCAGCTCCAGTTTTGAACTCAGGAACCCAGAGGACACGGCAGGCAGTCTGTCAGGTACAGCAAAGGGTTGGGGAGAAGCAGGTGGAATGAATCTGGGCAAAAGACTAACAGGAATCATAGAAGGCACAGCTGCTGGGAAGGGCTGAGAGGCAGAGTGGGGCAGCAGGAAGGGCACAGGGGACAGGGTCAGAAGACCCAGGTTTGAGTCCCAGATCTGTCTCTTAGGGACTGTGCCACTTAATCCTTGTGAACTGCAGTTCCCTCCTTCCAGGGCTGCCTAGGGCTCATGACCCCAGTAAGAGGTACTCATTTGTGTCTAGTCTCCTCCCCTCTGCAGAAATGTCCCACGGAGGATCCTGCACAAGCCTGTCTCTACTCTCTACCTGAACTCTGCTTGAACACTGCCCAGGCCAGGAGCTTGCCAGGCAGCCTTATCATTTCACAGCGAACTACTGAAAAGCTCTGCCTCAATCTGAGCCCACCTGCCTGCCTCTACCTTCTACCTTACAGATGTGGGAGTGGCATGGGGAGACATTGGCCACGAAATCAGTCACATCAGTATCAAATCCCAGCTCTGCCCCTTGATACGTTACTGAACTGCCCACACCTCAGTTTCCTCATCTGAATTATGAGTACAATAAATGCGTAATGACCCACAGAGTCAATGATTGGTGAGCAGTGCCTGGCACACACTACACTTAATAAATAGTAGATAATATTTCTTTTAATTATCATCATCATTATTCTGGCTAATAAAATTAGTTCTTCCCTCTGGAGCAGTAAAGCCTGGTTCCTCTCCCAGATGCCAGCCTTTCATAGTAACAGGACAGTTTCAGGTGCCGGAGACTTCTTTTCCCCAAGCAAAACATCCTCACTTCTTGCCGCTGTTACTTATGCAGCAACCTGCCGACCTTTTGCCACCTGCCCACTCTGCTCCTTGCCTTTCCTGGTCTGCCAATGCGCTCCCTAAAATGCAGGCCCTGAACTCCTATAGCTGACTAGAGGCTCAGCGCACGAAATTCATGCATGGGTACAGTCCCTAGGCCTGGCCTGTGATCAGGGCCATCTTCCCTGGCTGTCCCCACCCCCCACCGCCACCACCCACCCCCAATTCCCCTTTTGCCATTGGGTGATTGGTCCTGACAGCCAAGGGAAGGGACTGAGAGGTCGGCTGTTCCTGCCTGCTCACCGGCCCCGCCCCCGCCACAGGGGCCTTGGCCTGGTGCCACTCGCATCCCCCCCCCCGCCACCCACCCCCAGTTCCCCTTTGGCCATCAGGCAATCGGAGCCTGCCAGCCAGAGAAAGGGACCGAGAGGTCGTCAGTGTGCCTCATAGTGACTGGTCCAGCGATTGTTCCGGCCGTCCCACCTTTAGGGTCAATTTGCATATTACCCTTTTATTATATAGGATGAGTGCAGTACCTCCAGTGCCTGGCACACAGTAGGTGCACAGAAACATCTGGTGACAGATTATTCAGCAAATGAGATGTACACTCTACTTTGTGGAATCTGGAAATTACCAAAGGCAATAGACTGCGGTATCTCTTGCTCTGGACGCTCTGTTCCCTTCCACGCAGCCAGGCAGGAAACTCGCTCACACTGTGCGTCAGACCCTGCTCAAGGAAGACAGCCCTGGGCCGTGCCAGGGCCTGCCTGGGCCTCACATCATGCATTTTAAGGCAGATCTACTCTCCCCTTCAATATTCCTGCACTTTTCTACATGTAAATATAGGACTTCAGTACAAGGGGCAACTGTAACCATTTGTCCATTACCCTTCATCTTGGTTTTGTTCCATTGTTAACAGCACATTTGTGATTTAAAGTCCTGATTCTATCATCCAGCATATTTGTAAATTATTTCTCTCAACTTTCAGATCACAGAACGTTTGCACTAACACTGATGTTAGAGATGATCAAATTCAATGCCTTCCATATCCAAATGAGGAAACTGAGGCACAAAGTAGTAAAGTAACTTGCCCAAGTACACTTACAATTTTGTGTCAACACTGAGATTTGAGTCCTGGATCCTTCCTCTCAGCCCAGATTACCAACAGTAACGCTATAAAACTTGAGTACTTAACCTTATGCCAGGACTTAAATATCTATTTTCTCCAATCCTCATAACAACCCTGCAAGATAAACATTCCCACTTGACAGATGAGAAAGCTTAGGTCACCCCTCCTGGACCACACAGAACAACATTAGGACCAGAATCTGCTCTGTCTTACTCCAGAACCCCTGAGCATCAGAACAGCTCCAACTAGATGTCCTAAAGCAGTGGTTCTCAACCTTTCTAATGCCGCGACCCTTTAATACAGTTCCTCATGTTGTGGTGACCCCCAACCATAAAATTATTTTCGTTGCTACTTCATAACTGTAATTTTGCTACTGTTATGAATCGTAATGTAAATATCTGTGTTTTCCGATGGTCTTAGGCTCTACAGCAGCGGTTCTCAACCTGTGGGTCGAAACCCAAAGGTTGAGAACCGCTAGCAGGGTCGCCTAAGACCATTGGAAAACACAGATATTTACATTACGATTCATAACAGTAGCAAAAATTCAGTTATGAAGTAGCAACGAAAATAATTTTATGGTTGGGGGTCACCACAACATGAGGAACTGTATTAAAGGGTCGTGGCATTAAAAAGGTTGAGAACCACTGTAAAAAAAGAAATGCAAACCAACAGGTCTAAATCTAAATGTTACCTTCCCTTCCCTCTACCTACTTGTTCCTCCTCTGGCATTTGCTACACTGATAACAGCACCACTACCAACTTAGTCACTTATACTAGAAACGTAAAGAAATTCCTCAGACTCTTTCTGTTACTTTACCTTTTTCCCCTAACGTGCACACCCTATCCCCCTTCCCCTCCTTCATGTATTTCCTTGGCAAGGCTTCTCACCCCATCTCCTCCTTAACAAACCTACAAAGACAACTACAAAACCTCCCACCTGGTTTCTTCTCCCGGCCCCTCTCCATTTCCTGACCACCTTGACCCTCATCCTCACAATCATCTTTCTAAAATAAATTGATCTTCAAAAGAAGCCATCTTCAGAACAAAACAACAAGAAAGCCCACTGCATGGGAGAGCATATTTGCCAATGTTATCTCCGATAAGGGTTTAATCTCCAACATTTACAGGGAACTCATACAACTTAACAAATGGAAGATAAACAACCCAATCAAAAAATGGGCAACGGACCTAAATAGATACTTTTCGAAAGAGGACATACAGAAGGCCTAGAGACATATGAAAACATGCTCAAAGTCACTAATCATCTGAGAGATGCAAATCAAAACAACAATGCAGTACCATCTCACACCTGTCAGAATGGCTATCATCAACAAATCAACAAACGACAAGTGCTGGCGAGGATGCGGAGAAAAAGGAACCCTCCTGCACTGCTGGTGGGAATGCAGACTGGTGCAGCCACTGTGGAGAACAGTATGGAGTTTCCTCAAAAAACTAAAAATGAAACTGCCATTTGACCCAGTAATCCCACTTCTAGAAATATATCCCAAGAAACCAGAAGCACCAATCAGAAAGGACATATGCACCCCTATGTTCATAGCAGCACAATTTACAATAGCTAAGATTTGGAAACAGCCTAAGTGCCCATCAGCAGATGGGTGGATTAAAAAACTATGGTACATCTACACAATGGAATACTCCACTGCTGTAAAAAGGAAGGAACTCCTACCATTTGCAACAGCATGGATGGACCTGGAGAACATTATGCTAAGTGAAATAAGCTAGTCGGAGAAAGATAAATATCACATGATCTCACTCATTTGTGGAATATAATGAACAACATAAACTGATGAACAAAAACAGATTCAAAGACAGTGAAGCATCAATCAGACCGTCAAACCTCAGAGGGAAGGCAGGGGAGGGTGGGGGTAAGGGGGAGAGATCAACCAAAGGACTTGTATGCATGCATATAAATATAACCAATGGACACAGACACCAGGGGGGTGAGGGCATGAGCAGGGGCGGGGGGGGGGGGGGGGAATGGGGGGATAAGGACACATGTAATACCTTAATCAATAAAGAAAATAAAAAATAAAATAAAATAAATTGATCTTATGCTGCTCCATCTTATGAACTTTGTTGGTTATATTCCAGATTTCTTTGAAGAGCTACCAATTCCTTCATTACAACCTGACAGGCCCTCCACTCGAACTTTCCAAAGTCAATCTCTCTGGTGTAGCCTTTGCAAATGCCTCTGATGCAGCACTTCTCACACTGTATTTCCTTTGTGAGAGGCTTTCATGCCTTTTCATGGCGAGCTCCCTGAGGGCAGAAAGGTGACATTTCCGAATCCCCAGCTCTAATTCATAAATGTGCTAATTTATTCAAAGTGCTAGTTTACTCAACCTTGAAAACACTCAATGAAAGTTATTGAGTAAATCAGGAAGCCCACAAATCAGGGCTCTGTTAATAATTTTATTATAAAAATAATCTTCTGTTAAATAAAAACCTGTATCTTGAGTTAAGATCAAATCTATTTTAGAAAGATGGTGTTAAAATACTGACTGATAGAGGTCCTTATTGAAAGATGCATGAAATCCAAGTTTCCTGGTTGACGGGCACTTACTAGTTAATAGGCACCAATGAAAATAAGAAGAGAAAAATCTAATTTCAAGAAATAAAAAATCTAAGCTATAGTGGATGTGTGGCTATGACCCAAATGAATTAATTTGCTAATTGTTTCCATTTGCTTTTATCTATGGCAACTCCCAGATTAGTGCTTTTCAAACTGCAGGTCATTACTCATTAGTGGGTTATGAAATCAGTTCAGTGGGTCAGAAAGAATATTTTTAAAAATTAAAACGAAACAGGAAAAACAGAATGTACCTCACACAGTAATTTCATGAAACAATTTTTAGGTGATACACATACACGCACACACATGCTGAATCACAAAGTTTGAGAAACATGCTTTGATGGTGACAGACATGTACAACCCACATGAGTCTCAGCATATGGTTGACTGCCCATGAGAATATGCACTTTCTAGGCACAAAATTCAGAGCTGTTTACTTTCTGCAGGGGGCCATACCTGGCCAGGAAGGTTTACCCAGCTGCAGAATATAGACTTGGTTTCATCCTCCAAAATAGAAATGTGCTTAAAGGATGCCAAAAAGTTACGTGCACCATGAGAAGAGACAGAGCAAATCTTGTCATTATGAAAATTTGTCCCTGAGTCATTTGATCCAACAACTTCATCTGCTGGGCAGAACTCTGGCTGGGAATGTGGACTTAAGGTGTTTGCCGGAAAAATGGGGAGAATAGTGCCCATCTCGTGCTGAAGCAAAATCTTAAATGGACAACACATAATATGAACTCCTTATTCGTGTATTCATCTCTTGGTTGCTGAAACAAATCAAAGTTGGTTTAAAAATGCATGAAGTTGTCCTAGCCGGTTTGGCTCAGTGAATAGAGCATAGGCCTGCAGACCGAAGGGTCCCAGGTTGTATTCCGGTCAAGGGCACGTACCTCGGTTGCAGGTTTCTCCCCAGTCCGGGCCCTGGTTGGGGCTCATGCAGGAGGCAACCAATCAATGTGTTTCTCTCACATTGATATTTCTCTCTGTCTTTCCCTCTCTCTTCCACTCTCTCTGAAAAGCAATGAAAAAGTATCATCGGGTGAGGAATTAAAAAAAAAAAAATGCATGAAGTTAACTCAGTACAGAACTGTACCTTCCTAACCCATTAAAACTAGGGAAAACCAATTTTAAATTGAGCCAATATTTTATCCGTTACAAATTCTACTCAGCTGTCGGCCTCGTGTGTCTAAAGTAGACACTACCTCCCACTGGTTCTCCAAAACAGAAGGAAAACATCATGCCCGCACGCGTTTAAAGGCTCTGTGCAAGGGATGATGGCCTCGTGTCTTGTTTCATTTAAGGCAGAATAAGAGCAGTGGGTTTAAATGCAAGGAAGCCTCTAGAAGAGAGCCGTTAAGGACAGGGACAGGTGACCGCAGCAGGTGCTAGCTACCACCCTGGGCCAGTTGAGCCCGCCCCACCTGGAGTCCAGGCTAGCCACATGTCGGGGTGTTTAATGCGATCAGCACGGGAGCAGCACAGTCCCTTCCTTCCTACATGACTTTGGGAGGTGCCTTCCTGTCTGTGGCATCCATGGTTCCAGGATGAGGCGGGATGGTGACTGTGGGGTTGCCACAAACAATCGACCTTCCCCCGGGCCCCGCAGCCTATTTCCAGCTCCTGATAGTTCCTGTCTAATGTCAAAGTCAACTGAGGAATCCAGGGCATCCTGGGCCCAGCATTGTTCAAATCACACATTCCTCTTCATAAAAAGCTACTGAATAACTCTCATTCCTCCAGCCCCGCAGGAGAAACCACATCAGAGAACGAGCAACCAGATCCCTGTGTGTGATGGGAACAAAGGGGACAGACGGGAGCCTTAGGGTGTCTCCACCGCTTTCCATCAGATCCCCTGCAACAGATACACAGACCTGCCCAGAGAGCTCACCTGCCCCTTCCCACATGCTGACCCCACCTACAGCCACAGCAGCCAAGAGCAGCTGTGAGTGCCAGAGCCCTACCTGCACCCTTGGCTCAGACACATGGCTTTTGAAGTGTCAGTGTTGCTACACCACCTGTCTCCCTGACGTTTTGTGAAAAACTGCAACTAAACTCTCAGAGGAGGGAAGAAGCTTGGCGATGTTTATTAGGAGCCTAAGTGTCAGGTACTGGATTTAGCATTGGGGTCAGAAACCTCTTATCTCTGTGAATGACCAGCCAAGCCATGCTGAAGACAGAAATTCAAACAGAAAAAAAGAAAGAAAAAAATATATATTATGCTAATATTCTAGAGAGGGATAAGAAAGGCCAGGGAGGAAGGGGGGGGGTGGGCAGGCAGGGAGGTGAGGGGAAAAGATAAGAAAGATGGAGGGAAAGAAGTCTGCAGTGGGGAGAGGCTAACATACCCCGCCCCCCAATAGCACTAAATGAAAACCACTGTCCTGTGTCCCACAGCAAAATGCAAGACTTGCTTTCTGCCCACAGGGAGCTTACAATCTGCCAGGAGACCAATCAATGTGCAAGACCTCTTCCTGAGGCACAGCTCACAGGACGCCCACACTCCCAGCCCATCCTTCTCACCCACCACATTTCCAACCAGTAACTCTGTGTGAATAACTTCTGTGGTGACGAATCCCACTACTTTGTCTCTTATTTGGGAACATTAGACATCATGAAAATACAAATTAAAATGGCCAACCTATCACTGTTTACCTACCGGGTTAGAAAAATTATATATATGCACACACGTGGCTACCCAAGGCTGGCAAGAGTGTGTCTCCCCCACTTCCTAACACCATGGCCACCTCCCCACATTTCTTGTTCACTGACTCCTCATTAGCCTCCCAGCCAGTCTCACCTCATCTGCAGGCCTCTCTTAGGAGACTGCAGGCACCCTCCTAACACTCAGTCCTGCTCATTTCACTCCCCCGTGCAAACATTACAATGGTTTCCGTTTCATGGATCATTTCAAGAAAAGCTCTGGTGGGTCACTTGGGGAAGACTAAGCAGGACTCGGTAGGGCCTAAAAGATGCACTGTTCTTTGCCAGGTGGGGGGGAGCTGGGACAGAAGGAATGATGTAAAGATGGGAGACCTCGTGTACGTTTTCCTTGAGATTTTCTTTAACTTTTCCCTTTGAGAAGGTCCCAGAATGAAGTCCAAGTCACCAAATGAAAAGGAAGTCTTACTAGTAGTGAGGTTCTTCAATTGTTTAGTCTTGTTTTAACCAACCTTTTCATTGTGAACGGACCAAGAGACAAAATATTTTAATCAATCAACAAACACTGATTGAGTATCCTTATAAGCAGGAGGGAGCAGGCATATTACATGGGCACTATAATCCACTGGTGTACACATAGCTCAGGTAACAAAGATATGATGCCTGTTTGTGCCAACCACTTGCACTCGGAAGGAAGAGCAAGCTTCCTTGTGCCTTTGCACATTCTGTCTGTTCCCTGTGTGGAAAGTACTCCCCTCTCTTGGCCATTCTCAGTTTTCTCTGTGAAGCTCTTCCTTCCCAACCCCAGGCAAAACTGGGCATTCTCTTCTTCATTCCCTGAGCCCCCAGTATTAAAACGCTTCACATTGCTCTTTGAATCTTGACACTGAGAATGGGAAGGAGAGGGGGAACAGGAAGTGATTCTGTTGACCTTGAATCCTAGCACAGAGCCTGCCTCATGGTAGGTGAAAATGAAAGAAGGAGCGAGCCAATGAACATGTGTACCCAGGCAGAGAATGCCCATAGAGGTGAGGGGAGACAAATCCCAAACCGCTGGCTCCTTGGGTCCTCTGAGGGCTCGGATGGGCAGTGAGTGTTCCAGGGAGAGGAAGGGAGCGTGGTCAGGACTGAGCAGAGCCCTGGGAGTCAGCCTGGGTATGGTTAATATACAATGTGTAGATTCCCAGAAATCAATGCTCATTTATAAAATAATGCTGCCCAGAGCCACCCTCTCTGCTTGATTCCAGGGTCGGTGTTAAGTATCTTTCTATTTATAAAGCAACTCTCACTGCAGTGGTGCAATGCCGGCCCCATACCCAGCCATGGAAGTGGGGCAGAGTGGGACAGAAGGAGAAACTGAGGCCTATAAACAAGATGCCAGAAACACCAGGCGGGTTTCTACCCCTGAGGGAGACTCCCCCCTTCCGTGGGCCCCCTTCCTAGAGGGCCTCCTGACCAATTGGACAGTGCTACTCTCTTCTTGGCGCCCATGACCACCACTAGAGAGGTTGGGCCTTTTACAGTCTACTAAGTACTAAGGGAAAATGAGTTCAGAGGGACGGAAGCACCAGGAGCCTGGCTTTCCGAGTCCAAGCTTCTAACCTTCCCGGTGTCCAGCAGTCCCTATCGCCTGCCTTCTCCAAGGCAGTCACACTAGCTCGTGGGGTTGCCACACCTAGGCAAGCCCCTTGCCTGGGTGCTGGATCCCAGTTCCTTCTCTGTCTCTCCATCTCCCCGCCCACCTTCGGAGCCTTCAGGGTCAAGGCCTGATGAGAAAGACTGATGCCTCTCATGCTGAACTCCTGGGCTTCTCCATTCCAATTCTGCTTTCAGGCTGAGGGACTGAGCTGCTCCCAGTCTCACACCTTGTGAGATGCTGCCCAGCCCCAGGGTTCCTCAGGACCAGCACATCACATACAACACCCTTCACTTAGCAGATCTCGTATCCACAGAGCACATGAGAAGTCAGAGGCTCAGCCCCACCACTTCACATCGCACAAAGCACAAAGCTGGCGATGAAAGCCTCACGAGCACTCTGGGCCACTTCCTCAGAAAATAAGGAAGGCCAGACGAGAGGCGGGGTAGAGGAGACCTCACTAGAGGCTCCTGAGGTCCTACTCATGGCCTGTAACGGACACCCTGAGGAGGGCCCTGTCCTCAGGACAACAGGACATACATACTTGTGAAAATGGACTCACAAACATCTCCATTTTCTAACACACAGAATCGCAGAATGTCAGAATCAGAAGGAGACCTGGGACTCATTCAGGTGTACACCTTCTGTACAACTGAAGAAAACATGAGCTTCTAGAGGGAAGAATGAACTCATCTAGGGTCACCTAGCAAAGCAGAAACAGAACCAATACAAAAATATACCTTTCTCAACTCTGTGATCAGTGTCTTTCCACTACACATTATTCATTCAACAAACACTTACTAGGCAGAGATCTGCCAAACACTGTACTTGGCATATGGGGTCAATTTAAGACATAGTTGGTCTCTGTTTTCAAGAAGATTAAACTTTAAGAAGAGATGGAGACAGAGAGTGAGATGGAGGGAGAGATATATTAAACAAATAAGAACTTTAAAACAAAACAAATCTTTTAAATAGCACAAGAATGTAACACGTGGTCCAATACCAGGCAGGGCACAAAGAAGGAGGTGACTATTTCTGCTGGGGGCACCTATCTGGGCCCACTAGGTGAGTAGGAGTCAGCCTGCCTAGCAGAGAAAAGAGAACAGGTGTCCCAGAAGTGCCGGCAAAGGCCACTGTTCTTTTGCTGAGTCCCTCCACCATAGAGCCAACAGGTAAGCACCATATCTTAGTTTCCATCAAATTGGCCATCAGAACAGCAAAAAAAAAAAAAAAAAAAATTTAAAAATGAGGCTAGTATAACGAGCCTCTGGAACAACATCAAGCATACCAACATTCACATAATGGGCTTGCTGGAAGGAGAAGAGAGAGAGCAAGCAATTGGAAACTCTACAAAAAATAATGACGGAAAACTTCCCTAACTTGGTAAAGGAAATTGACATACAAGTCCAGGAAGTGCAGAGAGGCCCAAACAGTATGAACCCAAAGAGGCCCACACCAAGATAGAGAATCTTAAAAGCAGCAAGAGAAAAGCAGTTAGTTACTAACAAGGGAGCTCCCATAAGATTGCCAGCTGATTTCTCAACAGAAACTTCAGACATAGAAGGACCCAGCAATTCCACTTCTGGGTTTTTATCCAAAGAAACCCAAAACACTAAGAGATATATACATCCAGGCGTTCTGGGTAAACTCTCCCCAAAGTTTCAAGAACACATTTATGTGCCAGCTCGTTCCTTTTGCCTCATTGCATCAGAGAGAGCAAGATGGGTCACCAGCAGCTCTACTAGAACTATTGAAGAAAATTCAGCCAGGGTTCTTGTAAAGCAGCATATCCCCAAACTGGCATGGTCTGATCTGGAAATATGGCCTCAAAATGTGCCACCAGTGGTTCCATCAGTACACCAAGGACATGGGCTTCATTGAGTTGGACTAAGTGAACTTCTGTGAATGGGTCATTCAAGACAATCTTGTTCATAAATTTTTTTTTAATTTCAATTATCATCTAAGTGGATTCATCTTTAAAATTTGTGACTTATTTTCCCCAAGTTATATAAAAGTATTCATGCTGCAAAAAAATGAATAAAAGACATATATATCTACATGTTCATTGCAGTATTACTTACAATAGTCAAGATACGGAAGCAACCTAAGAGTCCATCAATAGGTGAATGGGTAAAGAAGTGATGCATATATACAATGGAAAATTACTCAGCCATGCCCTAGCTGGTCTGGCTCAGTGAACAGAGTGTCGGCCTTCAAACCAAAGGGTCCCGGGTTCGATCCTGGTAAAGGGCGCGTACCTGGGTTGCCTGGTCGGGGCTCATGCAGGAGGCAACCAATCGATGTGTTTCTCTCACATTGATATTTCTCTCTGTCTTCCCCTCTCTTTTCCACTCTCCCTAAAAATCAATGGAAAAATATCCTCAGGTGAGAATTAACAAACAAAGAAAGAAAGAAAGAAAGAAAATGACTCAGCCATTAAAAAATCTTGCCATCTGTAACAGCATGGACCTAAAAGGTGCTGTGCTGAGCGAAATAAGTAGAATCTAAAAAACAAAATAAACCAACAAGCAGAATAGAAACAGACTCATAGATACAAAGAACAATTTGACAGTTACAAGATGGGAGGGGTTTGTGGGATGAAAAGGGTGAAGGGATTAAGAAGTACAAATTGGTAGTTACAGAAAAGTCATGTAAAGTACAGCATAGGGAATATAGTCGATTGTATTGTGATAACTATATATGGTATCAGATGAGTACTAGGATTATCAGGACCGTCACTTCGTAACATTTATAAATGTCTAATCACTGGGTTGTACACCTGAAACTAATATAATATGGTATGTCAATTAAAATTGAAAATTATTTTTTTAAAAAAATGAAAAAAAAAGAGAGAACAAGTGTCCTGGTCCCAGGGAGAGCAGACAGCATGGGTGACACTGAGACAGGAAGTCTGTGGTAGAATCAAGAAAGGGCAAGAAGAGCAGAGTGGCTGGAACATGCAGCCTGTGAGGCTATGGAGGCAGGACCACAGGCCCATGCAAAGGGCTTGGAAGGCCATACAGAGTCTGATAGGAAACCACTGAAGTTAATTCACTCAGATATGGTGAGCATCCTCCACGCACAAGGCACAGGTACCAGGTCAGTAGACATGGCCACTGTAGATTGGCAAAGGAAGGCTTGGAGAGGGCTGGTTAGAAGACTATTGTAACGTTCAGGTAAGACACCTGAGCACCCGAACTAGAAAAGTACTAGTATGATCAAGAGACAGAGTGCAGATGGAAACAAGTGAACGTGGATTGGGAGTGGGGAGGGGGGGAGAGGGGTGTTGAGAGAAAAAGCTGAGAATAACTCCTGCATTTCTGGAAGGGGAAGGCTGGGATGGCTGATAATGTCCTTCACTGAGACCATCTTCTTCATTTAATAGCTCACCTGCCTTGTGCTGTTAGTTACCTTTTGTGCATACATGCTTGAGACACCTTTATATTCCCTACGGGCTCAATTAATACCTGTGAGTTGATGTTGATTACAAAGCAAGCACGATTCCAAAGCTTCAGAAAGCTTTATCAAGTGACAGTGCTGATGGATTGAGTACAAGAGTGGGGTCACACGTAACGGCCCATCTCAACACCTAACCCATCACCATCTCACACCCTTCTTTTGTACAAGAGGGCTGTACAGACAGTGGTTCCTAAAAAGGATTGGGCACAGGAGCACTCACTGGCAGGAGCCAGGGAAAGGTGCGTGGAAGCAAGAAAGGCTACACTTCCACCATGCTGATGCTATGCACTAGGACAGAACTTGGCAAGCTGATTTTAAATTCCCCAGATGACTCAAATTCTCACTCCAGACTAAGAACCACCAATTAAACCCCCTTGTTTTAGAGAGAAACAGGCCTGCAAAGCTTAGCAGTGGTCCATAGCTTTGAATGAAGAATGGCCACAAATGGGAGACCTGCCCTAGTCCAAGCTGGTTCTCAGGGCTCCCTGCATAGCTGGGCAGGAAGGCAGAGCAACACCTGCATTCAAGGGCCAATCTGCATCCCTCCTCCCATAGCTGTGCGCTGAGAGCGGAGGCTGGGCCTGGGGGTGGGGTGCTGTAAGGAATAGAGTCTGTTCTGCCAGCTACTTTGAGAGGGCCAGAGAGGAAGAGGAGAAATGAAAGCTAGGAAGATATTTTCCCATGATTTGTACCGTTCAAGATGCCCTGAAGCAATATTTATCCTGCGGCTCTGTCCCACTTTCGTTTATTATCCAGCTTAGCCTGAGTTATCACAGCTAGGACAGGACCTATAAACTAGCTATCTGACACCATCGAGACCGTGCAGCGTATTTTAAAATCTCAAAGAGCAGCTTCTACCCTCCGTGGAAATTTAAAGAAACAAGTGCATTCCTCGTCCTCTGGGAACTGTGGCCATCCTGGAAGCAGAAACAAGGAGAACCTGTAACTCAGCTGCCACACTCCCAGAGAAACACACTAAAGTTTGCATCATCCACACCCTTCCACGTCCTGCCTACCAATGCAGATCGATTCTGGTCACTGACCCTTGTTCATACATGTCAGACACCTTCCAAAGGTCCAAATCATTTATAGGGTTGAATTTTAATCATTTGTCAACATCAATTCAGTAAAATATTTGCCAGTAAATGAATAAACAATGAATTTATTGAGCACTTTCTATTACATACTAGTAGCCCATCACGCACAGTAGGCCGCTTGTCGCTTCCCCAGGAGCCAGCAGGAACCACAGAGCACAGCCTGGAGCCACGCTGCTTCCACGGGAGTCGGGCCCACCATCTCCTCTCTGGGCCTGCACTCGGACCAGCCTCCCCCCCCCCCCCGACCCCCAGAGGCCCTCCGCGGCTGCAGCAACAAAGTAAGCATTCCACCAGGCGGCTCACACTGCCCGCTCTCGGCGGCAGCCCCCTCCCAGGACTGGGGGACTCCGGCAAGGCTGAGGGGACTGGGCACCGTCATCTTGTGGCTATGGGCGCCGCCATCTTTGTGATGGAGTGATGGTTACTTTGCATATTACCCTTTTATTAGATAGGATTAGATCTGTGCTGGGCAAAAGGGATTGGCAGTATAAGATCAAGTCCTCAGGCCCTAGCCGGCTTGGCTCAGTGGATAGAGCATCAGCCTGCAGACTGAAGGGTCCCAGGTTCAATTCCGGCCAAGGGCACATGCCTGGGTTGTGGGCTTGATCCCCAGTAGCGGGTGTGCAGGAGGTGATTCTCTCTCATCACTGATGTTTCTATCTCACTCTCCTTCTCCTGTCCTCTCTGAAATCAATAAAGAAATATATTTTTTAAAAATAAAATAAAATAAAAAAGATCAAGTTCTCAGTTATCTTGCCTACCAGATCCAGTCCCAACATACACAGGGCTGGATAACTAACAATACATGAAAGATAGGAGTCTTGGGGTGGGCAGGTGGGCAGCGGCCATGATGTCCAAGGCCAAGCGTTGGGACTGGCATCAAGGAAAACTTGACTAGAGTGTGAACAGTAATTCCCAGACTGCCAGCAGTTTCTAAAGATCAGATTAGTCATGTGATCTAGTTACTGGGTTTAGGGCCGTGCACAAAACCAGAAGAAAAAAAAAAATGACAAAAAATCCTTGCCTTCATATGGCTTACATTGAGGACATGGGTGCAACAAAAAAGAAAGACAATTTAAAAAGAAGTAAAAAATATATGTCTGGTGTGCTATGTAGGAAATAAAGGGGTGGGGAAAGGGCAGCTATTTTAAACAGAATAGTAAGGGAAGGTCTCAATGAGCAAGGGCAGTGACAGGGGTATGACTTGGGAAGCTGTTATAATAATCCAAGCGAGAGATGATGGTGGTGACTCTGATCAGGGGTGTAGCAGTGGAAGTAGTAAGAAAAGGAGAGATCCTGTTTGTTCTATAAAGGAAACAGGGTGGGGGAGGCCAAAAGTGCATTTTCCAACACATTAAGATGTCTATTAGTCAACCAAGTAGAGATGTAAACCCAGGATTTTATGAGTCAAAGAACTTTAGAAACAGGAGAGACTTTAGAATATATATATAACCTAGGAGTCCTAGCCCAACAGGTGATGATGTGATGGTAGACCATGAAGCCTTACCTGGTGACTCTCCCAGCAGGTGCCACTGCCATACTGGTCCTTCAACTCTACTCAGGGTCCATGTCATCATCCCCAACATCCCTGTGGGGCTTAGGTGGGGAGACCTGGTC
The DNA here is from genome assembly GCF_951640355.1 of Cnephaeus nilssonii. Classification (NCBI taxonomy): domain Eukaryota; kingdom Metazoa; phylum Chordata; class Mammalia; order Chiroptera; family Vespertilionidae; genus Cnephaeus; species Cnephaeus nilssonii. Next base: position 89,218,137 of record NC_137077.1, read on the forward strand.
TATGCATCCTCTCATTCTACAGGTAACACACTCTGAGGCCAGAAGGAGCCATGTGACTTGCCCAAGGCCACTCCCAGCAGCAGCAGAGCTGGGCTCAGTGATTTCTCTGTGCTGCACAGATCCACAAATTAGATTTTGTTTTTAGGCGGGAAAGATCTCTGCTTCTACAAGTTTGTTAGCCCAGCTGGCATGGCTCAGTGGTTGAGCGTCGACCTATGAACCAGGCGGTCATGGTTCCATTCCTAATCAGGACACATGCCCAGGGTGTGGGGCTTGATTCCCAGTGAGGGGTATGCAGGGCGGAGAGCCAATCGATGTCTCTCTCTCTCATCATTGATGTTTCTATCTCTTTCTCTCTTTCCTTTCCTCTCTGAGATCAATAAAACTATTTTTAAAACATAGTCATAAAAAATAAGTTTTTTACACAAAAGTTGCTTTTAAATTCTGGATTTTCCCCCATGTAAACATTATTTGCAAAACCATGCTACATAATATCTGGGTGCAAACTGGACACATCTATGGCTGACATGAGAATATAGGTTGTTGGTATGAAATTAAAGTGACTGCCAAGTCTGTCTCCACAGAAAGAAAGGAAAATTCTGAGGCCTGGCATGGATCAATGTGGATGTCAAAAGGCTCTGGAATATTCCTTGCAAACACCATAAATGAGATGGATGGGAAAGAAATTCAGACTTAAGTGACATTTATTGAGCACCTTCTATTTCCAGGCTGTTCTTTCACTTCACTCAATCCTCACAGCAATCCTGAAGACAGTACAATTCCAGGTGCAGGACATGGTACTTAGAGAGGTAAGGGGCTTGCTCAAGGTCACAGCACCAAAAACATGACAGAGATGGGACTCAGGACACCTCGTGCCCCCAAGATATTCTGACTCCTAAATCAGAGCTCTTCCACTACCACACTGCCTCCAAAAAAATGAGGAAAGAAGGGACCCCCCCAATCAGGTTCAAGGCTTAGTCTAACTCAGGGGACTGAGCACATCCTTCACCTCCACCCTTCTCCAGGACTGCACCTCTAGACAATTACTTCTGGCCAACGGGAAGTCAGTCACCTGCCCATCACAGTGCCTAACATAGTCATTGTCTTCCCCGCTTCAAGTATTGCTTTAAACTGCCTCCTTTATCAAGTGCTCCAGACTCCCTGCCATGCCTCAGCGTCCTCCAGTGGGATAAATGGACCTGGAAGGACCTCTCGGATGCC